>NW_008824543.1:1769362-1796584 GCF_000699105.1 Pygoscelis adeliae
AAATCAGATTTCTAAAATAAAACTAAGAAAACAACAGGAAAATTCTAGAAATAATGTGTAATATATCTTCAACTTTCAGTTGGCAACCAGAGCGCCAGGTACCCTTTAATGAAGTCAGATTACCGCCACCCCCTGATATCAAGAAAGAAATTGGTGAAGGAGATGAAGTGGAGGTGAGTTTATCCCAATGAACTGTCCTGATACCTAACTGATTGTCTGCTCAAGGTGGTGATGATGATTGTAAGTACATTAGCAAAGTGAAGATTCAAAGTGGAGCATGTCTCTAGTAATGGATTTATTAAGCTTTCAGTGAAACTGTAACATTTCATTTTTTTCACAGAATTACCAATGGAACTTTCTCAGAATCTAAAAATTGCTGAGAATGTTTCAGAATTAAAAACAAAAGTAGGTAATTTCCATTTTTGATCTGGAATGTAACTGTTGGAAATGTTTTGATGCAAAGATGTAGTAAAGCTCTTCCAATAACAAAAGTTTTAACCCAAATTAAATATCTGGTACAATCTGGTAGGAAATTGTGTGAATGATACTGTTTTACAGAGAAACAATGTTAATTAGAAATGATGTATTAAGCCAGGAAATTAAAAGCTGTGTGTTCTGTTTCCAGCTCATTGTAGTATCTTTAGTAATTTAGTAACTAGTTTAACTTCTGCTTTTCACTTTACTTGTCCTTAAAATCAAACTAATGAGTTTCTTTAGGATACCATTATAGTTTTGAGCTAGTAATCTAAGAAACAATGTAGTATAGGTGCTGGGTTTTTCTGTTATTTTCTTTGAAAAACATGTTACGTGTTGGCTTTGTTAGAGGTTAAACGTAAAGGATTATTTTCTACCTCCTTGCTGTTTCAAAATTTCTTGCATGCAAATGACTTTGGCCTGTCAGAAGTGTAAAAGGAGTAAATGAAACTTACAGAAGATGAGGAAACTGAAAGTTTCAGAAGTCATCTGATCTATATCTGATCTTGCATTAACTTGGTAGTGTTTGTTAAATATGGAATGTGTAGTCACATGATGACTTGGTTCATTTCAGTAGTCCTAGGCATATCAAGTAAGCCAAGGACAAAACAAAAATATTATTATGGAGTTACTTCTATGTGTGAACTTTCAGTGTGAAGACAGTGTTTGAATTTAATGAGGAATTGTCCCTGAATCACCTCAATTGGTGTTGAGCCAAGGTTTTTATCTTCCTTTAGAAATTTCTGTTGAATTGTCAGTAACGTATGCAAAGGAAATCCATTCACAGTCCTTGTAGTGAAAAATAATTAAAAATCTGTGCAAGAAGCATGTGCCTGGATAATTTATACAAAAATTACTTTTGTGTAGCATACTGTTCCATTTTAACAAAAATTAGGAAAGTTGGGATGTTCTTTCTTCATTATATATGCAGGCAAGTGAATTATGTCTGTATGTGCTTTCAGTGTTTCTTACTACTTTCATTTTCAGGTTTATTCTAGAGCAAATGACCAAGAACCTTGTGGCTGGTGGCTGGCAAAAGTTCGAATGATGAAAGGAGAGGTAAATTATTTTAAAACCTACTGATTTCATGCTGTTATGTTAAATACAGTAAATATAAAAGGTCTTTGTGATGGAAAAACTATGAATAAAGTAGTACCCATACAAAAACATGACAAAACAGGATTATAAGTTGAAATCACTTTGGAATGGCCCATGCTGCATTACACAACTGAGGGTTGTCTTTTTATAGCTGAGCAAGTCACTTCCATTATTAGTAGTTAAATTGCTTGGAGGACTGTATGCATGCATAAGAACAGGACTTCTAACATTCCTACTTTGTGAATGGAACTTGGTGCTAAAAATTAAGTAAAGCAGTACACTTGTGGTTAAAGTCAGTGTTTAAACTCCAGAAATTAAGCAGCTATCCATGTGTGTTGCTGTGGGTTCTTCTTTGTGTATGTATTTCTACTGAGTGTAGTAGAAAGACACTTCTTTAGTTGGTTTGCTTTTACGTATGTCAGATTTGTGTTTTACCATTGACTCTTGGAGTTGCACCTGCAAAGTAACTTGTAGATTCAGACACTTAAGTGTATAGAGCTATGGCAGGGTCTGATACAGTCTCATTAAAGCTTTTTGTGAAATGACAGAGAGAGATTTTAACTTTGTAGTAGGAAGGGTCCTGAGTTTTGACTTCTGTATTAGATTCCTAAAACCAAAGGAAATGGGGTTGAGAAAAAAAAATTGTCCAATTTCTGGTATTGCTTAAAAACTCTGTGAGGGCAAGGTGGGGATAAACAGTTATCAGAGGAAGATTCTGTGTTTTGATCCTTGCAGATGAACAGCTTGTTAAGAAAACAAGAGAAAAGGAGACAAATTGATTTAAATGATAGAATTTGTCATTTGGGGCTAATCTGCTTCTCTTACATATCACAGAAATTTGGAATTTTACTATCGGTTACCTTGCTATGCTGCTTATTTCAAAAAAGGTAGTAAAAGAAAAATTCTTAGTTCTGAATTTAAATGCAGTTTTATCCAATTCTTACATTTCTAGTATTTTTGACAGAAAAAAAAAGATTTTTTTCATCCTCAGATGGCTGGTATCTTTATACAGCATTGTCAAATTAGTTATTTTATGGAATTGTCCCCCCCAAAAAAACCTCACAGTTCAATTTTGGCTTCTTTGTACAGTCTTCAACATTGTTCTATTTTCACATTTGTTTTCCACAAAGTAAATGTGAAATTCATAAACAACCCATGTATCTAATGATAGTTAGCGTTGTTATTGTTCTGATAACCAGAATTCTTTAACTATAGGAGTTAATTTTTTTAAGCATAGGGTGGTAGTTCTCTTAAATTTAGTTGTCTGTTTAGTATTTATTTTTCATTATTATTACTTAACTTGTTTTGTGATACGTTTCAAAGCAGCTTTATATGATTAGGATAACACCTAAGCTAAACTTAAAGCTTGAAATTGGAAAATAGCATGTGGAAAAGTATGTCACAACCTTAGTGATTTACTTTTTCCTGATACTTGAGTAAATTGTGTGTGTTGACAAAAACGGATACTAGCTTTGAGGGAGGAAGAGGAGAAGGTACTGCTGCACTCCTAAACTGTGCACAGGTGGAAGGGAAGACAGGAGAAGGCTGCATCCCTAACACAAAGCCAGGCTTGGGGGAAAACTCTGCACACAAGCTTCTCTATACTTTCATGTGTTGGGTGGAAGTGTAGGAGTAGATTATTGGTAGCTGTTAAATCTTCTTAGTTCTCTTGCCTTCCTAAATTTGGGATAGTGTGTATCAAAAAGACCAAATTTTTATTTTCCTTTTGATCTTCCATGATTCACAGGTAGTTTGCCCATTGAATCAGTGGATTTGCCTCTTTTTTTTTTTTTTTTTTTAATTGTTGCAGATAAGATATTTCAGTGAAGAATGAGTTATGTTGTTACGTTTGCTTCTCTATTAGGTATTTCTTAGAATTAGAGCTCCAGTAAACATTTAGAATTTTGGAACTTGAACTGGACTAAAGTAGATACTTGAGGAGGTATGAGCATGAGAAAAATCAATAAAAGGTGCTTTTGTGGGGGACTGAAATTATGCTGATATGGTGCCCTGACTTCACTGAAGTATCAGATGGGTGCTGAAACATGTTCAGGCTCATTTGTGAATAATTGTAGTATTATATCAACTCAGATTTATGGTTTAGTCTGTATATTCATATTTTGTACTTTCTTGGTGATGCTGGTAATGTTACTATGTCTTTGTTCCTTACTGAAGTTACCATTTAAAAAAAAAATTTTTTTTCCATAGTTTTATGTCATTGAATATGCTGCTTGTGATGCCACTTACAATGAAATTGTCACTTATGAACGACTCCGACCTGTGAATCAAAATAAAACTGTCAAAAAGAACACCTTTTTCAAGTGCGCAGTGGATGTTCCTGAAGATCTGAGAGATGCGTGAGTAGCTCTGCACACTTTAATAAGTCATTTACTGTATTTGAGGGGGAAAAAACCCTACTTGGCTTATATTTTAGAGGCAAATTTACAGGTCCATGAAGAACCTTAAGGGTGGCTATGGCTGCAGTAGCTGGTTTAGAAACTACTGACTGGGATCCCTGCTGAGCTTTCAGGTTGGAGACAAAAAGCAAATTCTGAGATGGGAGCTTCAGGTCTTGCTTTAGGCTTGTACAGGTGATGCACTCACAGTGGGCCTCTGGTACTGAGACTTGCCAAATAACCATGATGGCGTAGAGTCCACAGAGAAATAAGCTCTGGAACCATGTTAAGGAGAATGGGAATTTGCCAGTTTCTGAGCAGTCTTTGCCATAAACTACTCTGAAACGTTCTTGGTTCTGATCATGATATTACATGTTCTGTTTTGATGGAGCTTGTTGAAATAATCATTTTGTCTCCTCAGGTGTGCTAATGAAAATGCACATAAAGATTTCAAGAAAGCTGTGGGAGCATGTCGAATTTTTTATCATGCTGAAACTGCTCAACTAATAATACTGGTAAGTAATTATTTCTATGTAAATGTTGCATGAATTTTCAGTATATTATTTATGGGAAGTATGTAGCCAGCTGTATATTTGTATGGAAGATGGTTTAACTTGTCAAGCTACGTAAATTGTGAGAGATGTGCTATAAGGAGATGGGTTTAAATTTAACCTTTGGGGGGAGGCCTTTTGGAGGGACTATAAGGACTGCGCTGCATACAGCCTAAATTTAGGAGCAGCTTTCAGTCTCATTGTTTTTATGATTTTTGTCATCCACAACTGAGTGGTGGTTCACTGATTTGCGCAGCTAACTCTAGCTTAACTGTGCTCTGGGGCAGTAGATTTACCCCCATACTGTATTACACTGTGCACTTTGACACTGGTGCTGAACTGCACCAGTTCAGCATAGCCATTAAGGAATTGTTCACTTAGATTCTTCTGTGACGGTTTTCTCTTTATTACATAGACTTTTCCCAGCATTAGTTTCTCTTCACAGTTCTATTTACTTAATGGTACCCACTTGAACCTCACTCTCCAGAACTGTGTTTTCCTGCTTGTTTCCTTAGCTCTGCCATTCAGACAGTGAGTGACAAGTATGTCTATGGTAGAATGATATTTAATTTGTTTGTCTGGGGAACATCAAGAGGAAAGAGTTACTGTGTATATCCAGCAGCAAAATCTTTAGTGTAAAAAATGCTGTGAGTGAGAACAGAAAATTGTTGGTTTGCGAGCTGGTGCTGAATTTCTCATGCTTTGTTTTGAGAAGGAATAATATCCGTGTAAGTTCTGGAAATTTAGATTATGATCATGATTTAGTTTAAATAGGCTCCTGATTTATCCTTGAAATGTGGATTGGCTTAAAAAAATGAAACTTCATGTTCCTTCTCTTTTGTAGTCTGCCAGTGAAGCAACAGTGAAGCGAGTGAATATACTGAGTGACATGCATTTGCGCAGCATTCGTACCAAACTTATGCTTATGTCAAGAAACGAAGAAGCTACAAAACACTTAGAAGTAAGCCGTAGCTTGTAATTCTTGTTGCTTGAAACTGAGCACATAACTGTACATTACATTGAATGCACGTGGATGAGTCTTACTTTGTTTTCCCTTTAGTGCACAAAACAGCTTGCTGCAGCATTTCATGAGGAATTTGTAGTCAGAGAAGATTTAATGGGACTTGCTATAGGAACACATGGCAGTAACATACAACAAGCCAGAAAGGTTCCAGGTGTTACTGCCATAGAACTCGAGGAGGATACCGGTACTTTCAGAATCTATGGAGAGGTAAGGGGGAAACTTTGTATGGATCTGACGAGCATTTCATTCTCCAGCTGCTTTTAGAGCGGTGAGAGCTGTACCCAGAACTAAGAACCTGGAAATAGCTGAGTAGTTGTCTGAGTGTCTATATGTGTGTTCACACTATGGCAGCTTGTACTACATGTATTTGAAACACGAGACTTCATTGCAGTGGTGACCTCCGTAAGATGTGTTCTGTCCTAATCAATCCATGTCCTGATGCACAAATTCTGTAACTGCACTGTAGATTTCGGTCAACTTGAGAGAGGTATAATTTGCTGCTATTTTACTTGATCACAGATTTTTTTTTTTTTTCCTTCAGACTGTATATGCTGTTCTTGTTGGTTCTCCCCCTCCCTCCTTTGTAGTTCATGTGTGTTTTGCTGTGTGGTGTCTGCTCCTCTGACCTAGCCAAATGTGTTAAAGCCTATACCTACTGCTTCTAACCCTTTTATTTTGGCAATTTTATGCTGGCTTTGGCAAAATAATACTGGTTTGCTCCGAGTTAATTCCATCTGTGCGACTCTTACCTGATAAGCTTTAAATCTCAGAAGTGCCTTGAAATGTAGCTGGTCTTTGGACCAAAACAATGATCCATTCAGGAGGCAGAAGAGCAATGACAAAGATGCCACTGTCACCAGGGCACTGTCAGAACATTTCTTGAGGGTTTTTGTCCCGTGTTACCAATTCTACAGGTGCCACTAACACCTGAGTCTCTGGTGTTAACACTTCTAGAAATTCTTGGTTGTCTACTGTTTCAGGAGTCTGTGGTCTTTAATTATGCTTCATGCATGTCAGGAGTAGAACCTGGTTGTCATCCAAGGGTCAGATGGAGTTGATATTGCTGAGAGGAGGACAAAATTCTGCACTCTTCAGTATCTCTGAAGTTCAGTGTCCTTTCTTTGGAAACCTTAAACACTTCAGGGTATCAGGATGGCAACAGATCCTTCTTTGACCTAGTACTACCAGTAAATCACATCTCACAGTTTACGAACTGGACGAGTTTAAACATGGTAGAATGTCTAGTGTGTTCCAGTTTCAGTCTCTTTAATGTGAATGATGCGATGCTGAAACTTGTGGAAAGGTTATGACCGTCAGCAGCCTCTTAGAGTAGTGCACAGCCATGATTATAAAGACCAGATGCCCTCTAAATAAAAATGCCTTTAGACACATCCAGCCTTGTCCTTCCTAGAAGTGATAGCTGCTTCTAAAAAAGCCAGGCAACCTAAATACTCCACATGATGAGGGCTTCAACATCTGCATATACTTGTGTACTCTTTTTACCTCTTTTCAGCTGAAGTTGGCAAGCAGCCAGGCCCTAATGGCTGAATGTACGGGCAGACAATTTTAGCCTGTGAGATGTGTGGGAGTAGTGATCCAGTGTCCTTGATGTTGTAGTCAGGGTCTGAGGGTCTCCCATAGCTAACGTTTTGCATACAAATAAAAGTTCAGTGTTGCTCAGGGCCAGAATCTTTGAGGGAAGGAACAGGGAGATAAATTTTAAAGAATAATGGAAATCTATATGATTAGAAGGAAACTAAACTGTATGGGATGCTGTTCATGCTTTTTCCTTGTCTGATCAAGACCACTTTGATTCCAAACCCCTACCCCTTCTGCCTGAACTGCTGCTCATGATAGCTGTTACGAAGACCACAGTACTGTGAACTTCAGAGTTTGGACAGTGAGTGGTTATCCCTACTTTTGAAATCTTGTGCTTCCCCGGGAGGGAGAGCCTTGTCAGAAACAGAAAAGTTTCTCGTAGGCATTCATTACTGGCAAAATTGAATTGCATTCAATTCTTGTGCAATTCTTAACACTTGAGCTTCTTCCTTCTTATACTAGTTTTTTAACATACTTAACTGTATGATAACCGTTCCTTTGGATAGAAGGATAGCAAGATCCTATCTATTCCGGCTTTTTCAGGAGACACTTACTTCTTGTTTTCTCTTTGGAGAAAACAAGAAAACTCGTTTTCCCTTTAGAGCTTTCATGAGCTCAGTTCCATTTAAACTAGGAGACTAATATGCCTTTTATTTTATTTCTTGAAAAAAGACTTGTATCACAACGGAAAAAGCATTGTTCCCTGCCATGACTTAGGAGGACTTTGTCTTTAACTGCATGGGGATGAGGCTTTTTGAATGATTCCCAGAGGTAGTTTTGTTTTTTCCATTAGGGAAGGACTAAAAGAGCTACCAGGTCTTTGGAGAGACTTTGAAACCTTGTCTCAGAAACTGTTGTGAGACTCCTGAGACAGATCCACCATTTGTAATAGGAATGCGCTCCACCAGCATGTAGCCACTAGATCTACATTAGTGACTGTGTTACAAAACATTTCCCCTAATATCTGCAGCCATACAGTTCTTGTTTGACACTCTCATTTAGAACTATCCTGCTGCAAAAGGTATAGTGCTGAGTTTAGAAAAATACCCTGCATTTAATCTTTCTATTAAAGACTTCAGGTAACCTGGACATGTCTTGATTGTATGGGCTACTATGTGAAGTAACCAAAGCATGAATGGACGTGTAGACTGTTGTTCAAAGTTAGAAAGGTAGTTATTAGTAGCTGGAACTCTTTGAGGTCTTTAATCCATGCGCACACTGATTTTTAGAGAGAGAGAGAAATTATTTTTCTTTTCTGAATTACTGACTGCGAAGAACTGAGAATACATTGTCCAAATCAGCTTTATATGTTGTCTCCTGTTGGGGTGTGAATGAGTCATCCAGGTTGTACTTGCACAAAAATTCTGAGTGCTTGTGGCGAAGTGTAGATATGCATATGGGTGCACTGGAGAACTGCTGTTACTGGCAGTGGTTTATTTTCTCATCCTGACTCTGCTTCTGTGAAAGCAGTCACTGTTCCTTCATCTTTATTTGAGAAAGAATTGATAAACATACTTCTGAGGCAGGATGTTGTGAACTCTTTAGTTAATTGTGTCCTACTTGTAGAGTTCATTGAAGGTGAAAAATTGCTAAGGTGTGTTGAAGTTTGTGTCATTTTAGCAGTTGTTCTGAGTATGCAGCACAGCCTCTGCTCCCCCCAATGACTTCCTGTTCATCTGTTTTCCATGCTTTATTGCTTGTTTCATTATCGTGAAATCCAATTTGCCCATGTTTCTCTTGCTGTCATTTTGACCTCTGCCAGAAGTAGAGGTTTATAAATTTTTTTGTTCTTCTAGGACTTCCCTAATTTGATTGAAAGATGCAGGAGCTGGTGGTAGTTTTATTTCACATGTTGCCTAAAAAAATGACAGGTGAAAGGGCTGAGGCATTACTGTAAAATGGAAACTGTGCTCAAAAGCCATCATTACTGACTAGATGCTGATATTTGTTCCTTAATTCTGCACTTTTGCTGTTGCTAACTGAAGCTTTGTTTCTTTTTTCAGCATCTGTATAGCATCAACTAACTGTCAATTAATTTCTGTCATTTAATAATAAAACTATAAGATAGCATTTATAGGAGTTCTCCCCACTAACTAATGCCACTGTCCTATCTTGGACATGGTAGATGAACTGTGGCCAGAAACCAGCATTCTGGAAGGAAGAGTGCCTTAGTTGTAATATTACAATGTAGAGGTGGTATGATTAGGACAGATTCCTTAGTGCAGTACGCCATTTTAGCGATCACTGTAGAGTTCAGGTTGCACTAGTGTAATTTGTCTGCAGTTACAGGAGAGAGTTTGTCTGAAGGTGCTTGTTATTCAGGCTTAGTTTCCTGTCAAGCTTAAGACAAGAGAGTAACAGAAGTAGAATAATTTTTGTAGAGAAAACAGAAAACTTCCTACCTGTAGCCAGTTCTAAACAGGCTTGGTGTGCTGTGTCTGTATGCTCCTATACCTTCCTGCAGTGCTCTTGCTCCTCTGAATCCCCAGTTTGCCTGACTGCTGCCAAATTCTCCTGTAGAGAGCTGTGCTCTGAACATAGCCTCCCAGCTTTTCTGCAGCGAGTCCCTTTCCTGGAGATACAAGCGGGTTGTGTGGTGGGCAAGCCTTGTGAGTGTGCGCACACCTAGAGGAGTAGCTACTTTTGTCATTTTGGCAGCGCGTATTCACTGAGGATTAATGTGTATTTGCAAACAGTACTTGGTATTAAGACTTGCGTGCAAAATGGATCTGTCTGTTACAACAAAGGTTCTGTGACTGATTTTGTTTTCTTTCCATTCTCCTGAATACTGAGTAAGAGAACAGAAACTTCATAGAGGAGAGAACTTCTAACAGCTGTTTTATTTAGGCTGTTCTGAAAAATCAGTACACCTTTCTTAAGGAAAAGGCTGTAAAGCCAGTCACTGCTTACAGTGAGCCTGTAAAGCTCTGTGGAGAGATTGCTCTTCAACCTTGGAAATGTCTTATCTTTATCAGGTGACATAATCTTTAGATACTGTCAAGAGACAAAGGAATCTAAAATTCATTTTCTCCTTCCCCATTTTTCCACATGTGGTCCTCTGGGAAATGTAATAGTGTATTACATGTTAAAAACTACGTTAAAAATGGCAGAAGAAATTTAAATTGCTGACAATATCGATGGTAGCACAGTTTCTGTGGAGAAAAACTGGATGCTTCCAAAGCAGTTTACAGGAAAATGCAGAGGTTAAGCTATAGTTTTATGGCTTGCCCATCTAATCATAGCCATATGATTATCATTCACTGCAAAGTCAGATGAAATGAGATACATGATCCAAAGTTTCTTTATAACTTAGTATTCTTGTAAGCTGAAGTTTTTATGAATGCTGGTAGGACCTCTTACAAATTTATTTAAGTATGGAATCTTTGTGATAATTATTATATTGTTTTTTATAAATGGATATTTATTTTTTTTAATAAACGGATTCTAGATTTGAAAATTGTCTTGATTTTCAAGAAAGAATATAATTAGCTGGTTTTTCCCAATTAATGTCTACCAGAAACTGCCTCAAGATATATCTGTAAGATATTTTATGTCTGGGGTTTACTCATGATAAGTTGCAGATAATATTTTAAAATGTCTTAAAATAGCATGGAAAAAGCTGTTTTATTCACTACTGATGCTTTGCTTTGCTACTGAATTTTGTTTCTGGGCACTTTACTTAATTATTTCTTTAACATTTAGTTTCAAACTACATTAATCTTGTCTCTATTCCTCTCTTTTTGAAAACAAGTTTGACATTTGGAAGACTTGCAGCTGTTGCTACAAGGTTTTATTTTTAACATATATTCACAAATAAACTCCATTTTCTTAAATTCATTTCCAGACTGCTGATGCAGTAAAAAAGGCTAGAAGTTACTTGGAATTTGTGGAGGATTTTATTCAAGTTCCCAGAAATCTTGTTGGTATGTAATACTGCTAAAACTTGAAAACTTGGGGAAAGGGAGCCTAATCAGCATGACTCTGCGAAGAAGATTTAGATGCCAGTACGATATTTGATTTCTCCATTTAAGCAGAAAGTGATTAATCTTTTAAAACGATATGCATCAGGGAATTATTAAGAAATGACATATGTTATTGTTGAATAATACTTTGTTGGGATTTTAACGCTTAAAATTGTTTGATTACAGACTTGTACAATCTAATTTAATGGTAATATTAGAAGTTCAGATTCTAGTAAGAAAATTATTTGCTAAATTGACTACTTACAAGTCCTGAAATTAAATTCCAAAATTTAATATGGAAGTACTACAGTAGATTTGCAAGAATGACGCAAGACAATTCTCATGTTATTGCTCCCTCCTGGGTTCAGATTTGGTAGAGGTGGTGGTTGGACGGTGTTGAGCTGCTGTATAAATCAGCAGTGCTTGTCAGTCTCATCCTCAGTCTAGAAGTGGGCATTTTCCCATGTTTGAGTTTTATGAAGGTGTAGCTTCCCAAAACTTGTAAATGAGTGTTATGGTAGCTTCCGTATCATAAGCTACCCTACCTAAAGGTGGCGTTAACCTCTGTTCCTCTTCAAGAGCAAAACACGTCTTTCTCTAGTCCAGTCTTCACAGGGTACTTTTCCATTTCCCTCATTCTACTCCTCTCAGCCTGCTGGTTGTGCTCTCTGAGTCTGGCAGCTTCCCACTCTGCATTGCCAGCTCCTCAGGGGCAATGCAAGTATGAAGGGAGTATTAAGAGTGCAGGTGTTGCACCTGATTCAACAGCAATTTGGGTTATCCAAAGCAGAAATTAAAAGCTGTGCTTTAACCTCCTGTAGGTTTGGGCTTAGAGCTTGCATTATAGACTAGGTAATTTAAATAATTCATGGGCAAACTCCTAAAAATCAGACTGCCAAGGTTTTATAACTTGAGCAAGTTGAGGTGTAGCGTTTTGTTGCGTTTTTTAATAAGACCTCTGCAAATTACGTATCTGATGCAACTTGATTCTCTCATCTATCGAATGTTAAAGCTTGTTTTAACATTCAGCAAATTAATTGTTAATTTGTACATGAACACGTTTTTCTGTAATCTCATTCAGCAAACCTAGCTGAACCAAGGAATTTGCTAAATCTAATGTTTTACAAACTGAGGTTTTTGAGGATTTTGGATAGCATTCTACCTAACATGAATATACCTGTATGGGAATCACGACACTAGTCATAGTAATGCATTTAACTGAAAATGCTACTTTTAAACAATTACAATACCAATTTATGATGAAGGCAGACATCTTGCCCAAATCACCTATGGTCATATATGTAAGCAGGCATATATTTAGCTACACTTTATGAAGACACCCAAGTTAAAAGAAGTGTAGTGACCATTAATGACTCAAAGTGAAGGTATCACACTATGCCCAATGCATTTCTTTCTGTACCGAGAGAGAAGAGTGCCATCTACTGAATTACCAATTTCAGCTACTGAAGCTCCTTGGGACTGAGGACTTTTTCCCAAACACTGGCTAACCATTATCCTCAGAAAAATGCTTAACGCTATAATGAGTGTGGTTTATTTTAGTAGCAGTAACAGGATTACTGTGCAAAATCAGATTGTAGGCATACAGAATGATTAGCTGTACCATGTTTTTTAAGACAAAAAGGTACAAAAGAAACCTGCACTATTTGAACTATTGAGGAAAGGAAACAATTTTTAATGCTTTTTGAGCTTTACTTTGTATCATGTTTGATACCTGCTGTAAAGAATGTTCTTATGGAATATTGTGCCACACACTTTTGGCTGTCACCCTTTTTTCAGAGGTTCTACCTTCCTTTACTCATAATTTAAACATAAATGTTTTTAAGTGCCAGATATCTGTAGCTGGGATGAAGAAATGTTTCTGCATAACTTTAGATGAGGAAGAGCTAAAATCTTTTAGTAAGGGGGCAAAGGAGTCACTTTTTTGAGATTTAAACATACAAGTCCTGAAAAACCTTTTGGTTTAGATCCCACACATGATCTCAAAATAAATATTTTAAAGGTAATATGGAAAGTATGGGTAGTACTCATGTTTGTTGTAAAGGCAAAATTAATTTTCAGAAAACAATTATGTAGTTTTATACTTCTTTTTTTTTAAGAGTCTCCCAACAAACATATATTGAATATGCCCGTCAAATGTCAGGAAGGATTGAATGAATTTAAAGTAGGCATTTGCAAAACTTTTGTGCCATTTTACTCTTAGTCTGGTTCTATTTGAAACTTGTGTGTAGTAGTGATCTTCATCGATACTTGTCATTCTATGCTCCCCCCCCCAATTTTGGAAGATTTCACCTCTTTCTTCTGGCACAGTGTGGGGTATTCTTTGGGGTTTTTTGTACCTGTGTGAAGTAAGAGAAAACTTTGAAACAAAGTGAACGGTAAAGGAGAGTTAGGTGGTTGTTACAATTATGTTATACATAACTTACAATATGAAGAAACCCGTTAAAATATTTTGCACATGGGTGCAAAATTAACCATTCTTGCCCTCTGAAGGAAAAGTTATTGGAAAAAATGGAAAAGTGATTCAGGAGATTGTAGACAAGTCTGGAGTCGTCAGGGTGAGAATTGAAGGAGATAATGAAAATAAACTGCCCCGTGAAGATGTAAGTACTTTACTCTTTCTTCCTATGATTAGGTTTTTATTTTCAAAATCAGTCATGTTGAATCTTTTAAAAAGGTTGTGTAGGAAAATACATGCAGAAAGTGAGAATTTCTGGGGCGTGACTCAAATGAGTTAAAGTGCTACCCTATGGCATCAGAATGGGATCGCTGTTTCATCTCTGCATCATTATGCAGTTTACAAACACAGCCCTTGTGGTCTATGCATCCCTTTGTTTTTTTTTTCATGGCCAACCTGTAATGGTGGTGATGTCCATGTTACAAAAACAAGGTGTCTGTGATCTGGTAGTTTTCTAGGATAGATGCTTGTGGATATTTAACAAAGCCAGTTTTATAACTTTTCTGTGGATATAGAGAGGGCTTTAAGGTTTTTTCAGACTGGCATCTTGCAGCAAATTTTATATGAAACAATTCAAGAAAGGTGTTTTGCTGCTGAAGCAAGACTTTTTTTTTTTTTTTAACTTTATCCTATATGTATTTTAGCCGCATAACTAATTTGGGATCATGTTAATAGTGTTCCCATATTTTAAATATATGAGAACATAAGCTAAAATATTCTAAAGGTACTTCATCTTGTAAAGTTGATCTAATTAACCACTGGACACTTCTTGGTAAACTGTGGGTGCTTCTACACAGCTACTGTGATAAACACACACAGCAATTTTGTTAGCAGAGGGCAATATAAACACTGTATGTCAAGTTACCTCAACTGTCAGAATAGGTTGTTGGGAAAGCTGGATAGTCTTAAGTCCTTAACATGTAAGCCCCTATCCTCACCCCAGTCTGAGCTATGTCTAGTGCATCTTTGCACCCCAAGATCCAGTTACTGTCTTTGCTTGTTTAGCTCACTTTTGTAATTTAAACAGACTTTTTAATAATTTAAACAGAAAGCATTGTTTTGATGATAACGTTCTTCCTGCAAGTAAGATCTGACGTTTTGTTTCTATAGGGAATGGTACCATTTGTATTTGTTGGTACTAAAGAAAGCATTGGAAATGTCCAAGTTCTTTTAGAATACCACATCGCGTATCTAAAGGTAAGTGTATTTCAGGAGAAAGAATCTGTAGAGGAAACTTTGGTTGAAGTAACAGAATTTTTTAGTAACAACTTAGTGGGATTTGCAGTTGATAAATCCCGATACAGAGAGAAGAGTTTAAGGTTTGGTGCCTTGAACCCACCCCTTGCTCATAGGTGTTATGGAGGCCTTTAAATATATTATGGTCACTTAATACTGCTGGTGTTGAAAGGATTGGACTGTAAAGAACGCTGGTTTAAGTGGCATTTGAGAAGTAATACCCGAATTTTTTTGCCTATGTTAGCGTTCTGTTGTTCTGAGGTTAATGCTCTGTTGGGGTAGGATGGAATTTCTAATAGTAACACACTAATACTACATAGTATTAGAACAATTATCCGTCTAGATTAGTTGGCTTTGTATGGAGTTGCGGTGTTGACTTAACAAAAATAATGAATGAATTTGAATCATGTTACTTTGTCAGTTTGCTTTTTTTAAATTTGACTAGAAAACGTGTGGTGTAGTTAAGAAAGGTAATAATAGTCTTATCACCATGCTGAAAGACTGTGTTTTTTAAGAGAAAGGTTTTAGGTTTCGTCCAAAACTCAGAGATTGCAGAACTCGGTTGAATTCTGCTATTTGCAGTCACCTTCAAGGTGGTGTTAACTCTCCTACAGGAACGCTAGTTCTTAAGATGACTGGTCGGACAATGGTATTTTGTGAGGGGAAAGAACATTTCTTTATCAGCACTTTTTTTTGTTGTTTCCTTTTATGTAGGAGGTGGAACAACTAAGACTGGAAAGGCTCCAGATTGATGAACAATTGCGTCAGATTGGTATGGGTTTCAGACCTTCTTCCGCTAGAGTTCCTGAAAAAGAAAAGGGTTATACAACTGATGAGAGCACCCTCTCCTCAGTGCAAGGTTCCAGATCCTACAGTGGAAGAGGGAGAGGCCGCAGAGGCCCCAATTACACATCTGGTTACGGTGAGTTTTCTTGAGCATTTGTTGAGCGAGTCCTCAGTATACTTTTGAAACCATAACTGTCTCTAGATCTCTTTGTGTTCAGCGTAGCTGAATGAAGGTAGGCTTGAAAATGTAGAATTGCCATTTTCTTTTTTACGTAGCTCAAAACACCTAATTAGATTTACATTCTTGTTGAAATTAAGTTTTAAATTGAAAAAACGAGCAAACAGAAGATCTTGTCCTTCAACAGTAGCAGTTGTATCATACAAAGCTGGGAAAGAGCAAGAGGTACAGATACTCTTCAGGAGACACAAGTAAAAAAAAAATCTGTAGTTAGCATTATTTGTTTTGAGGAGGAGAAAAATGCTTGTCTGTGATCGTGGCCATCTCATGAATGTATTTTTGAAAAGTAAAGCAAAATACTTTAAAATGGAGACAGCACAAAACCCTTTTTTTTTTCTTTAATTTGGTCAGGAACTAACTGGATTTGTTTAAGATGTAGTGAGATATTCTGATGGATTTTTACATTAACAAGGAACTGCTATTTAGTTCCCTACAGGTGTGTGCATTCCCTTTTCATTCAGCAGCAGCTCCCCAAATGGAGGCAGTCTGCATTTGAATATAGACGTATTTCACAAAGAAGAATAGGTGCTCCTGTAAACGAGGGGGGGGGGGGAGGATATCTCTTTATCAATACAGTAAATTACTCTTGATCATCTACACGTAGCTCACTTCTGTTACAAAATCAGACAGGTTCTTCTTTTGGATTTTATAGTCTGTCACTTACTGTAGCTTACAGGATCATGCAGCGTGTGTCAGGTTGATTCTGATGATAATGCTAATGTTTGTGACTTCATTTGGTACTATTTCCCAATTAATTGTTTGACTAAACTGTAACAAAAGTTGTTCAGTTTGTTTATATACCCACAGACTTTCATTTGGAAAACTGACCCCCCTCCCCCACCCCAATGGCAGGAATTGCGTGTAAGAACCGTATGGGTCTAAATTTCTTTATTCCAGAATGGTTGGTTAGTAGGGAGAGTTCCTGGATGTTTAAAATCAATAGTAGGTGTTGAATTTTTAGGTAGTGAAAAGCTGTGTGGGTTTGGTTAGCTCAGAGACGGTGAGATATTATGGACGCTATTTAATATAAACAGTTAAATTGTTCAAGCAGCATCACAACAGCCAGAAGAGGTTGCTTAGCAACAGCCATAAAGTTGTCCTTGGGAATTTCGGAGAAGTTGCCTAGAAACTGCACCAAATGCCTGCAGTGTATACACAAAGAGAGGAAACGCTGTTTAATCCTTGATTTATCTGTGTATGTAAATTACAGTTTTGGTAATCTTTGAGCCCTTATTTCTCATGTTACTACAAACTAACTTAGGTAACTTACGCTCTATCTATATTTTATATGTGCATATATTTATTTTTATTTATGAGTATATCTAAACTATAAAATTATATATACATTTATATACTCTTATAAGTATATATTAATAAAGTGACTTAATTTCTATATTTGTACATATTTATTTATATCTATAACACATGTATGTATATATAACCAGCCATGCTGGGTAGAAGACTTCTGTGTGAATCTGAAACCAGAATATAATCCCAAATTTCATATTAATTTCCAATTTTCTTTTCCTTCTTGTACAAGGTACAAACTCTGAGCTCTCTAATCCCTCTGAAACAGAATCTGAGAGAAAAGATGAACTTAGTGACTGGTCCTTGGCAGGAGAAGATGACCGAGAAAGCAGACATCAACGTGACAATAGACGTCGTCCTGGAGGACGAGGACGTAGTGTATCTGGAGGTCGTGGGCGTGGCGGACCTCGTGGCGGCAAGTCATCCATTAGCTCTGGTACTGTGTTTCAAATGTATTTTGAATTTAGTTTCTGTTCCTGGCAATTTTCTGTATAACCTTTTACTGTTTTAAAATACTCCATTTTTACATTTACATCTTAATACATTGGGATTTCAGTAGAGCTGTGTGATAGTTCCTTGTCATACACTGTGGTGTTAGATTTTTATTTGCTTATCTTCTGCTCACTATGATCTTCATTTCCTTCCTCTACTACACATGCATAATAATGATATTCTCAAAACTTCTAAGGCTTTGGCATGTTAACTCTGGCTGCCTTCCGAGTTAAGCTTTCACTTAGAGAAGAAATCATAGAATGGAAGTTACCTTACGTTTTATCAGAATTTGACTGTGCTAATTCATAACACTTCAATAGTGTCAAAAGTACCATGCTGCTATGAAGTGAAAGGTGTATTTTACGCACTTAGCAGTTTTGAGTAAAAGTTCTCTAAATGTCACCTTGGAAGTCTTTGTGAGGAAATAATACAAGTGCCTGTTGTGGTGCCTCAGAATACTTACTGTTGGGTTAGAGTCAGAGGGGAACCGGTGTGAAATCGTAAGTGCTGTAGTCCTGTGTATTATACCTTTTCGTAAGGTTGCTTTGTATTTTGAAACTTTCAAAAACAGCCTGGAAACTGAATTATATGCAGCTCCAGTGTCTTAGATGGAAATGTTTTGTTTGTTTAGTGCTTAAAGATCCGGACAGCAACCCTTACAGCTTGCTTGATAACACAGAGTCAGACCAGACTGTGGATACCGATGCTAGTGAATCTCACCACAGTAGTAACCGTCGTAGGAGGTCACGCCGGCGAAGGACTGATGAAGATGCTGTTCTCATGGATGGAATGACAGAGTCTGATACAGCTTCTGTTAATGAGAATGGTTTAGGTATGTAAACAGTTGGATGATAGTCCCCGAACAAGCTGAGAAAAAATGTGTTGTCCATGTAAGTGTAGTGAAACACTTGTTCATTTTTGTTAGTGACGAATCGTTGTTCTGTTAAAGGTTGCTGTCTGATTAAAGAGAGACTTGCTCCATGGCTCTGCCATGAAATCTCCTGTTTATTGAGCTCCACTAGTATTTTCATATGCCTCTTTTGTAAAAACTGTCTGACGGAGACACCGGAGACTAACGTGTTGTTTCCCGTTAGTACTGCTGTTTTCACAGAAACAGTACTGCTGGATCAGCATTCTGTTTCTCCTTGGTAACCTCAGTCTCAGTGTAGGAAAGCTACTTAAGTAACTGTCACTGTGTCTCTACCCACCTTCTGCTTAAGTACTTTTCCCTCAGTAAATTCTCTTGATACTCACTGGGACAAGAATATAATCTGTGGCTTAATGATGTAGGAGAAAACCTCCTCTTTCGTGGGTTATGTGGCTAAAATTTGACATATGGTTACTTATTTAATAAATGAAATCTGAGGTCATTAAGCATATGCCTAAATGTTTTAATGAGCCAAGAGCAAAAAAGTAAAATCTAGCTTTTGCATCATTGTGTACGCTTTCAGTATAAAATTACGGTTTTCTTTCAGCCTGTCTTATTTAGCCTGTCTCTTTTAACAGAAGCAATTTTAAATGCCCCATGCTGAAACTGCTGAAGAATTTATTTATTTATTTATTTAATCGTCAGAAATAGTTCATGGTAAACTTTGCAATTGCAGATGATAGTGACAAAAAACCCCAGCGACGCAATCGTAGCCGCAGGCGTCGCTTCAGGGGTCAGGCAGAAGATAGACAGCCAGGTAATTCGAGTGGAGCTGTGGGTAATCTCAGGTCAAAAGCATGAGAGAATGTTGTGTCTGCTGTTTTACATATAGCTGCATAATATAAAAAGGTTACTCAATAACTAATAAGACTACTAGATAAAGATGAAAGATGTTTCCTCTACTAGGAGAACTTACAAAAGTTCTTAATCTGTCTAATGAAACTAATTTATAATGTCTAACTTTTTGCTTGGACATACCAGTACGCTTCTGATCCAGTTCTCATTGCAGTCAATAGCCAAACTGCTGTTGACTTCAGTGGTCCAGGATCACGACAAACGTGAAGGTTCACGACCTGCACTCACTTGCATCTGTGCACTCGCATTGAATGTGACACAACCTTTTCAGCACCGGCTGAGAAGCCGAGAGTTGGAATGGCAGGATGTGGGTGCCCTGGCAGAGCACTGTGAGGGAACTCACGTGGCATCTGCCAGTCCCGTGCCCGTATCAAACTGCTGCTATCGGTCCTCGGCTTTTGTGCATATTTGTAAGTCATCTACAAATTGAGGGTGGGAAGGAGGAGGAATTTAAATGAAATTGCATGTTTCCAATTTTTTGTTGTTGTGGCTTGTTGCATTTCTTTTGTGTGTACTAACACTTGAAACGTTAAAGGTGAACTAGCTCATTTTCAATATAATGCCCTATTTAGAAAACGCTTGTACATACGTGGCGTAAGGTAGTAACAGAAGGTCTTCTAGATGGACAGGTTCAAAATTTCACCCATATTTGTCTTCCTTTTATCTGTGGTGCTCTTACAGCATTTCATTAAGAAGAAAAAAAAGTTGTTGCATTACACTAACTAAAACTCGGGGGAAGAAAAAAACCCCAAACACCCCACCCCCCCTAAAAAAAACCAAACCCAAAGTAACCCATTACTTCTCAATGTTCTAGTTTTGTAACAGTGATACCAGTTTATAAAGGGGCAGAAAAAGTAAAAATGGATTTCAGCTTTTAGTTGTAAGTAAAACATAGAGGTGTTGGTCATCTCTACAAAAGCTATGATATTTTTCTTCTAAATATTCTAAGAACAAAACAAAAATTGCCCAAACAAGATTTCTCAGTATTTTCCTGTTGATGTCTTTCTTCGAGATACCATTTTCAGTTTGCATAATAAATATTTTTAAATACAACAGTAAGAGCATTGGTAGTTAGTTATACTGTCTTTGTGAAAAATGCTCTAATAATTTAATCTTTTCATAAATACTTAGTAAGTGTATAGCGAGTAAAATTAAGACAGAAGGAAAAACCCCCACACCGCTAACAATGTACTTCAGTCATTTAGTTGTATTTCTTGATTTACGTTGCTATATGTTTTGGGTTGCTACTACATAAATGAATATTAAGAATTAGTGTCTTACACTGTGTGCATAAAACATGCTTCAGCTTTACATTAGAGGAGTTGGGTACAGAGCCTCATTTTAAAGAAATAATTCTCCTTGAGCAGAAGCTCACTGGATCTTGGCAATTATGCTAGGACCCAGTTGTAAGAAGTCCAGTTACTGTAACAGAAAATTCATGTGCTGTACTTCCTATTCTGATGTAGGGTTCATGCACAATCGTTCCTAAATCCAGAAAAATAGTTCACCTGAATGCATGATATACTAAATATAATTGACTGTACTGTTCCACAGATAATGCTTGCCAACTCTAATGTGCTTTAGTTCATCAGAGATATGAGTGTATATTTAAACTTGTAGTGCTATGTATTCTAAAGATAGAATTGACTCTCAATTGGTGTGGGTACAAGAGGGCGGGATAAGACAAAACCAGGCTACAAGAACATGTGCTGAGGTGGCAAGAAGAAAAGAGGTCAGAAAACCCCTGGCCGGCGTCCAGTAAGTGTGGCCGTAACAGTGCGAACATGGCTGTCCTGCTTTTGAGTACAGGCTCGCTCATACAGAGCCGCTTCAAGTGTCTGTACACACACCGCAATTAATCCACCCGCCCACAAGCCAGAGTTAACTGTGTGGATTGCATTTTGAATACCAGGAGGAGGGCGAGTTCTCTAGCCAGTTGCTTCACGAAGTAACAAAGATTTGAATGCTGCTTTGTCGTAAGTGATACCGCACTCTGAACCTCCCCCAATTCTTTTCATATTTTAACTTACGTTGTTTCATTAGTGTGAAATTCTTCGCTACCCAAGATAGTAAAACCCCAGTGACAAACACAGCCTATAGTTTAAAGATGCTGCAGCCTGATCTCTTCAAACCCAGTACAGAAAGCCCTTATTTTCCAATAAAATTTCCAACTGGACCAAAATTACTATTTTATTAACGTTACGATTCCACCTTCAGATCATCCCGTTACCACTGATTTTAGTGAAAATTGTCTTTAACAACAGAAACAAATTGATCCTTGCTATGTAGTCGATACCTGTAAGTGTGAAGGCCTTTTGTGAGATGTCTCCCAGTTATCGTGTAACTTGTACAGAAAAGACATATGAAGCATAATGCTAAATCAGACTTCTGATGTGAGCATCACTGTAATTTTTTTCCTTGAACAGTAACAGTAGCTGATTATATATCACGAGCTGAATCTCAAAGTAGACAGAGAAACCCTCCAAAGGAGACACTAGCCAAAACCAAGAAAGAAACGGTAAGAAGACTTTTTTTTTAACGTATGGGGTTATTTTTCTCTTCCCTTGCAGCAAAACAGTAAAGGAATGCTTCATTTAGATCGCCCTCATTTGACTGCAAATGCATTTGACTTTAAGAATAAATCATTAAAAGCAAAAATGGCCCAGAGTAAACGGAACCAACACTGATTCGCAGACTATCATTGCAGACTTCAGTGGCCACGTGTAATGCTCAAATGAAGTCTTTACGCATTTTAAAATACTACACTTAGTAATGTAGCCTTACATAATAAAATGTGAAAATTATCCATGGGTGAGTCTTGAGAACTAATC
Source organism: Pygoscelis adeliae (assembly GCF_000699105.1). Taxonomy (NCBI): domain Eukaryota; kingdom Metazoa; phylum Chordata; class Aves; order Sphenisciformes; family Spheniscidae; genus Pygoscelis; species Pygoscelis adeliae. The sequence continues at coordinate 1,791,617 of NW_008824543.1, forward strand.
CTTAAAACACTTTATAAATAGAGGATGCTAGATAGCATGGTTAGTGACTTGTACAAACTATTTTAGAAAGAATTAATGTTACAAAGACTGTAGATTTGAGATCTGCTCTCCTTAAAGGATCAGAGTGAGTGGCATTACATATTGTGAAAAATAATGTTCAGAACTGAATAAAGCAGAATTCCTTTACTTCTAAAGTAACATTGAACTTATTGCCACAAGTTAGGTCTGAGTTTAGCAAAATAAGAACAATCCGTTGCTATCCGATGAGCAAAACCTAATCTTACTATAGACTTTGAAAGGGGTGTAAAACTCAGCTTTTCAGTTAACTTCTTCCTTGGCTTAGAAGAATTGAAACTGCGAAATAAACCATGGTGGGTATGCTGTCTCAGGGTTACCGTGGCACGACTTCCTCGGAAGTGTCCTGTAAGTGCCAAGGCAAGCAGTAGGATGCCGTAAGCGACAGGATACTGGCACAGACAGACAAGAGGTGTTTCCTATTGCAAAGCTGCTGTGTGAGCCGGAGGGAAATGTAGATTACGCTCGGTGTGTTTTTACGGAATTTGTAACATTGCCCTGTGTTTGTTTTTGCAAGGCAAAAGATGCGATTGATGAGAACAGCCCTTCCGAAAAGGCAGTGAATGGTCCTGCTACAGCTTCTGGGGATGAGCCTTCTAAACTACAGCACAGTCCTGATGAAAAGAAAGTTACTGTTCAGGAGGATGGAAATAATCAGGAAGAAGCAGTGCTGAATGGTGTTTCATAAACTGAAGTTCCTAGTTTACAGTTCTTTTACATTACATTTAAAATAGTGCTTGTATAAGCTTGCCAAAGATAGAATATGGATCGCCAGTCTTGACACCGCACTTTCAGTTCCTCCATTTTGGAATACGGAAAGGGGAGGGATCCTGAAGAAATCATATGTTAAACATACTTTGACACCTACTGTGTTATAAATATATCATCAGATGTGCCTTGAGATAGTATATGTAACATTTAAATAAACAAAATTGCTGGCTATAGGAAATGTTATTTTGTTTTCAAAATATGGCAAAGATGTGAGGGGGATCCCTAACATAATACTCTTTATGAAAGCATTAGCTGCTTTTGTTACATTTTTAATAATATGCAACCACTTCTTCACCTGAGGAATACTAGAAAGAAATGCAGTCTAAAATATTTTGCACTGAAATGTAATTTCTCCATTAGTTTAGTCTGGAAACTGGTCTGTTTTAATACATGTTTTTTAAATGCTGTATGTAGAGGAAAAATCTGCAGACCACTGGAATACATTTGTTAAATTCTCATAATCTGCAGGGATACTGGGTGACATTGGCAGTGACTGTTCTACATTGAGGCTTTGTTTGGTTTATTTATTAAACTGTACAGTATTTAAAAATCAAACATAGCTTTAGTTAACACTAAGCTGAATTAGTCATGTCCATTAAGACATAACCTGAACTACTGAAAAGATCAATTTCCAGAAAGTTTATTCTGTATAAACTACATATGTTAGTCCTTAGTAGAGTATTTTTATTTTTGTTTTGGTTGTTTGATGTGCAATATGTTTTTTTTGTATGCTGGTAGTAAAAGAAAATAAACTTTGATCTTCCATCTGTTGACTGTTTCTATCAGGAATTTAAATTACTATTGACTTTAAGCTTTTCAAGCTGTTAACGCTAACAATTGAAACTTACTTGCAAGGCAGCTTGAACCTTTAACTCTTTCCTAAGAGTTTTCTAACATGCCAATCTTCCATTCTTTAAGGCGATGATGTAAAACATCAGTTAACAAGTCTAAAAACAGACTTCTTATCTTGGAGAATCACCTAACCTGACTAACATATATAGGAATCAATGCAGATGTAGTTGTTAATTGAGAAGTAGGAAGCATGACACACTAACCCACCTTTTCAGGCACACGAGCAAGAGCAATGAAGCAGAAAACACGGGTGTGGAACATCATCTGGGTAGCAAGGAGATGTTGTAAGATGTCGGAGCAAAGGGGTAGGGCTGAAGTTGTGCTGACTTGGAAGAAAAAAATTCTGTCTTACCTGATTTCGTCAGAAGTGAGTAAGGACAAAACCAAGTACTCTGAACCACCCGTGACTCCAGCTGCTATACCCGATACAGCTACAGGAGAGTTGTACCAACCAGGTTTGGGTATGTATTTCATTTAAGATGATGTGCAGTTTTTAATACGGTTTAAGTGTTGACACCCATCGACAATGTTCCCTCCTGGAGACCAAACAGTTAAATTGTTGTAACTCTGAAGTGTGCACAAGCATCTCAACTGATAAGGCAGCCACAAGAGTGGAGAAAAAAAACGGAAGAAAAAACAAAAAAGCTGTGTTTAAAACCTCGGTATTATTTGGCAGAGAAAAACGTAAGTACAGCTTGAACTACACATACTCTGGAACTGCTGCATGGCAATGTTCCAGCTGGTTTTTTCACCCCACTTTAAAATCGGTAGTAAAGCAGAGTTATCCCTCCCTCTGTATAGGTTCTAAACGTTTTCTATTTCCTACTCGTGTTACTGATTTGATCCTCTCTTCTGAAGGCGTGGAACTCCTCCTTACTGTTGCTCTGGTAATACTATGTGGCCTGTAACTCATCCACAGAAATGCAGCTACGTAGCAGCCAGCGTTTGCGCCGAGGGTGTAAGACTACTTGCACTACTCTGAAGTAGAGGTGTGTTACTTCTGGAAAAATGAAAGCTCCGATATCTGTTGTAGTTATGAACAGATGAGTGTTAACTATTACACGTGCTGTGCAGCGGTTTTACCATAGTTGCAGAAAGACTGGCAAGATTCTTGGAGTATGACACAACTCTCTGGCCCTAATTTGGATACTTACACAGAGACATCTGCTGGGGCATGCCGGGCTTCCTGCAGCACGATGAATCCAGCTCGGGTATCTTCGATGGCTTATGTAAAGAGTTCCTGTTTCCTAATCACTATTGATGCAAACCTCTAACTTTGTAGTGTAAGATAATGTATGAAGCTACAGTACTTACATTACAAATTTCAAATTTATTAAAGGCTATAAAATCCATTAAAAACTGAAAGTTACTAAAAAAATCTGGGATGTTCCAGACCCATCAGTAACACTTAAGAAGCTCAACCAACCTTGTTTTGCACAAGGCAAAGACAACCAAGGATGTTTCCTATACTTTATTTCTTCAGTCAGACAACCACACAGCTGTCCCAACTCTTCCCGTCAAATAAATCCTCTTGATTTTTTCCCGCCGTTCCCCAAACTGGTTTATCATCCTAACTTTGGCATGTGAACTTTAAACATAGCTAGTTTAACAAAAATTAGGTAACAGCATGCAGGTCTACCTGTATCTGGTAACATGCATTGGCCAACCCAAGTTAATACTCTCTTACTCTGAAAATATTTCTGAGTGGCAGATTTTGCTGCTTATTAAAGCACAGCTATGAAAAAAACTTTAAGCCTCTCTCCCTCACACGTTTCCCCAAAAAGTGACTAAGAAATGAGTGGGGAGGGAGTGACTTCCCTGGATTCATATTTCCAGCTTCATTTATATTAAGTCAAAGACTGACATTAGAACTTTTCTTACGCCATTTATCAAAAATAATCATTTGCAGGGACAAACCCTCGTGTTTTTCTCTCTCATTCATTTTTTAGCTTGGTCTTCCAGCAAATCTTTAGCTTCGTTGATTTTGGCTGCTACATACGGAGAGCCACCTAGAAGAAAGATAACCTCATGTCACATCAGATGAAAAAAATACCTTCTTTCTGTGTTGTTAATAATGCCACAGTATGGGGGGGGGGGGGGGGGGGGAGGAGTGAGAGTATGGTCTGAAAGTTACTCAAGTTAAAGAACAAACTGCATTATGACTGAAGCCGCATAAGTTTACACATACAGTCACTGCAAGAGCTAAACGTGCAGCCAGCTCATTCCTGTCAGGTTGCTTTTAGTTTATTGGAGCGGGTTTTCTTCTCCAGTTTTATCAGTTGTAAATAAGTTGGTCACTAATGACTTAGCATAAAGTTTGTTGCGAATACGGAAACCTTAAACCAACAAGCCTGCAGGTAAACCTTCCCCTCTAGTTCCAGGCCCGCATATGAAGTGCTGCTGTACCAGTGGACTGGTGCAGTTTTTAACCATGACATACAAATGACTCACGAAGATACTGAAACAGAATCCACAATGCAAATGCACCAAAATTGTAACTGACCACGAGGCGCAAAGATCTGTAGCATGTATATACCATTTACTAGTACCAGAATTACTGTATTTACTTGAAGCTTAATTTAACTTTAGGTCGTGTAAAACACGTGAAATGTTCCTAGCAGTCTTTTAGGTTCTGCATATATTCAATAAAGTTCATTTTGAAGTTAACTTCCGCTAGATATTATCTATGAAAGGCATATCCCAAAGATTATTTTGGATTTTGGTGCATAGAAGTAAAGTAATGAAGTTCAACAGTCACTTTAAAGGAAGTCATTTTACCTTTTAAGTGAGGATTAAAAAGTTAAATGCCAAACGCTAACATGATTCTGACTCTCTGAAGTAAACAGTATTTAGAACAGGTATAGATGCCTCAAGTAACTAACTTTGAGCATAACTAGATTCTGAGCCTTCAGAGTACCACGAGCAGAAATATTTCATAGTTTAGTGTCTTCAGCAGACGCAGAAGGCGCAACACCTGCCGCTTACGGTGAACTCCCGATGCATTCCGATGAACTCCAACTCACGTCGTACATAAAGCACGCAAATATACTCTGGTCTTTCCTCTAAAATTAAGGCGATTTTAAGTCTCATTCTAACAAATCATATTTTAATCTGATATGCACAGAAGATAGAGCAAGTAACAAGCTGACCTGCTGAATCTGCTTGCGTTACAGCATTCAAGCACAAAAATATGCTCCAAAACCATAAGGCTTAAGGCACCCTAAAATTTCTTTTCACTCAGAGTTTTCTGGGCTTTTTTTAGTAGCTGAG
>NW_008824543.1:1796623-1798894 GCF_000699105.1 Pygoscelis adeliae
AGCTCTGTTAAAAGCATGTATTAATTAATCAATGTGACTTCATTTACTTACCTTTATCTGGATGATTCAGAAGCATGATCCGTCTATGGGCTTCTCGAATTTTACTTCTGTTGGCTGTAGGGCTTTAAAAGAGAGAGAAAAACTGACTTAAGAGAACCTCATAAAATGCCCCAGATCTTTAGAACAAGCAAGCACTCTGTCTTATCCATAAGCTCTTTGGCTTACATGTATGTTTTTCTTTTCCTATCACTGATAGGAAAAGAAAGTAATGTAAAAGAAAGCATGTAAGTCCTGGAGAGGGTTTCTAAGGTTTTTCCAAAATACTGTATCCTGAAGAAGACAAGCTATAGCAGCCTAACATGGTGGGGGACATTCACATGGTTGAAAACAGAACTATGTTGTAACATTTTTACTGGGACAACTTCCTAAAGTCTGGGGGAAAAAAATAAAATTTGCTCTCGATTTATTTAAAAAAGCCAAACAACAACCTGTCTGTATACAAAATTCACAGTTGGAAGTTGCCTTCAAACAGAAATGGTTCCTATTCTGTATCTTACTAGATAAATCTGTGTATTTGGTCTTAAGTCTCTTTAAGTTTTGGCAGGGACAGTCACCATACTCATATCTAACATTTTCTAGAAGTGATGAATTTACTCTACATCCAAGAATTGGGTTTGCAGCACCTTCACACTGCATCTATCTGAAATTCACCAGCAGTGACAGGAACCACAAGCAAACGGCACAACCGTGTTCCCCATACCGCGTAAACCCCAAAGCTTCTTGAAAATGGTATATTTACCTGGACCTGTACGTGGCTTTTGAATGTGCTAGGGATTTGCAGACGCATGAAAGTCCAGCTAGAGTTAGCTTTAAGCAAGCTAACATGCAGCAAAGAATTCCAAATAAGTACAGAAAATCCTGAAAGGCTGCTTCCTACTTCCTGACTTGGCAGTGGCATTCCCAGGGGAAGCTGGGCATAGGACAGTCTTAAGCACTGAGAATTATGTCCTTTACAAACCAGGCCAGCAACTAGGCAACACCGTAGCCTCCTTTTTACCTTTCATTTCTAATAAATTTCCTTTTACCTCACTCCTAGTATTAAAGCTGCTTCTCGTTTAGTCATTTTGGGTTCAAATCCACCTCTGTAATAACCACTGAAGGCCTGAAAGAGAAAACGTGTTAGTTTAAAAAAACACTAATTTTTATCAGTTAAAACAACTATTGCTTTAGTAGCTGCTAAGCTTTTAGTCTGTAAGAATACTGCAAAGCTTCTTTTGCGCTTGCAATAAGAAATTCAGTTGAAGTAGAGTATCACTATTTAAATAAGTACTTAAACTTGCCAAAACAAGTTCTCTATTAGTCAACCACCACCAGAATCGCCGAGATTGTTATTACTGACAAAGTTATGCTTAGTATTAGAAGAAAATACAGCAATGCTTATACAGAGACAACAGCCTGTAGTTATTTTACCAAGTAAACTTTTAAATAAAAAAAATGCTACTAATAAAACAAAAGCTTACAGGTTTTGGTAGATTCTGAAGTGCTTGTTTTACTTGTGGCTCCATTTGCTTCACAGCTTTTAGTGCATAGCGACCTTAAAAGAAATCAGTGTTGAACAAGACCAAGTATAAAGTTTCATAAAGATTCAGCAGTTCAGTGCAACTGGTAACTTGTGGATTAGAAAGTGGAATAAACATTTTGGGGACATAACAAAGTAAGAACTTTGATCTTTTGTTTAATTACAGCCATGTTTCTCGATACAGGCTCTCCCAAAAGTGTCCTGTATCAGCTATTAAACTACCTTAAAATTCATCAGTACTGAGGCGGGCAATGGCAAGTACAACTGGTCAGTGTCCTCCCACCACCTACAAACCTGCAAATCCAGCTGCCGCTATAGTCAGGCCAACCGCCACCATTGTACTGGCCTACACAGGGAAAACAGAAAGTATTTGTTTACCAAAAGAAAACAAAAAAAGCCCACCGGCAATCTCTACAGCGGGTCGGACTAGTATATACGTTGAAAACAACATGACTAAGGGAAAAGCGGTCATAACACGATTTACTTCGGCTACGCCGCTCTAAGCGACCGCAGGGGCACAGCGAAAGCAGCGCAGCTGCTGCCGGCAGCGGGGCTGGGGGTCAGGCGTGCCCGGGAGGGGCGGGAACCCCCCAGCTCGGGGGGACGAGGGAAACCCAGCCCGGCTGCATCGTCCCGCTCGGCGGCCCCGCTTTAACCCCGGAGGCACCGGCGCCGCGGCAGGAGACAACGGG
>NW_008824543.1:1799439-1806939 GCF_000699105.1 Pygoscelis adeliae
GCCGGGGGGCCGGCTGGAGCCCCCCGGTCCTGTGCGGTGCCCGGCAGCTGCCGGCACGGCGCGGTCCGGCACGGAGGTGGCACTGGTGGGTGTCTTAGAGAGATCAGCTCTGGAGAGGTCTGCCTTTGGCCTTAGACAGTAATTGCTGCAAGAGGAACAGAGCACAGTGTTAAGGCGTTACAAAAATGAGAGTACAGATCTTATTCTTGATGTAAATGAGCGATTTCGTTCCTGATGTAGAGCCGTCTCGCACGCCAGATTCGTTTTTTAAAAAAAGCAGGTTTTCTTCCGTCCCATTTTTCTTGTCTTTTATTCCAGTAATTCGCTCCCCCCCTCTGGCCATCCCATTTTCCTGTGAGCTGTGCTCCCGCCGCCTCCTTTCTGTTCCTGATGCATTACCACCCAGCCCTGGTTCCTGATGCATTACCACCCAGCCCTGGTTCCTGATGCATTACCACCCAGCCCTGAACGTTTCCGCGCTAACGGAGCCTTCCCTGCTCGTGCTGCCAGCGCCTGGCACTGACCGCTGTGGAGATGTCATGTCAGGCACTGGGTCCAGATGGGCAAGCTTAGTTATTTGATTGCTGAAGATTACTACGAAATGAGGGAGAATTACAGGCCTGGCACTTGAATATTATTAATAACATAGTGTCATCTATTAATAATACAGTGTTGTGTGCAGCACAACAGTCGAGTGTCCATCTGTCTGCCTGCAGTTCTAATCTGAAGTCACAGTTTGGAAACTGAACAACGCAGCAGTGAGACCGTGCCAGCCTTTAGCCCTAAGGTACTATTTCAAACTGGTCACGACTCAAAGGTCTGAGTGCTACTGCCTGACTGATACTTAGTTTGCAGGAGTGAAAAGCTTCAGTGTCGTCCTCTGTGCTTGTAGAACGTGTCAGTGTCCGCATGGGCTCCTGGAGGACCTAGTGATCAAAGGCAGCTAGCTTTTGGTTGCTTAAGGCCTCGGACTCACAAGCCCTCACGTAAGCAGTTTAGTATGAGAGCTGATCGTCGGCTAAGCAGCTTGTAATTTTGCTGGCTCTTGCAGTAGAAGATAGAATTTCTCTTTTCTGCTGTATAGTTTCTGGAAGTACTGTGTTCACTTTGAATATGTCGTAGTTTCAGTTTGAGCTTGAATTGTTTTTTTCACTAAAATTTCAAGTGCCTGATTTAATGTCTTCTGAGATAATGTTTGGAGGTAGTCTTCTGTCTCTTTCCTTCCCTGTCATCCAAATAACACTACAAGAAAATAACCTGCTGCCTTTTAAAGAGGATAGAAGAAAGGTTTTGGTTAAGGTTCTTGTACTGTTGTACAAGTGTTTCATGAGATGGAAATAAAAGGAAACTTTTATATTTGATATAAAAGGAATCAAATCCATTCATCGCAGAGCACAAGGCCCCTAACAGCCTGTAAGACCTTTTCAAATATGGAAAGGGGAGCTAGCCAGTGGAAAACAACTAGATGTTTGTTTTATGGGGGAACAAAAAGTCTGTAGAGATGTATGGGTCTGGTAGCTAGCTAGAGTTTCTTCATATGTAGAAGAGGATTTGGTTTTAAGATGGTTTCCTTTCTGTCCCTTTTCTATCAAAAAAGCGGGGTAGAGCTGTGCAAGCTAATGGCTTTACCGGGACATGACTAGTGTTTAATTTTTCATTTCATCTAAACCAATAAAGTAAGAGACAGGGACTCCTTCCCTGTAATTAATTACGTGAGGTTTGATTCTTCCGCCCTGACAGAGCCTTTTGCTAGATCCAGATCTTAGTGGCTTTCAGGAGAAAGCTGTCCTGAAAGGGAGTTTTATTTTATTTCTTTCCTCATTTTCCCCAGTCCCTGTTTAGAAGGACTGGTAGCTCTACTCACAAAGGGGATTTTACAGATTTCTACTTAGTGGTTCTTTCTATTGTGAAATTTCTCATTTTTAGAGAAAAAGGACAGGCATTATGAAATATGCAAACTTCCACATGGGTTGGGAACAGGTTAATAACTGGTACCTAATCCTTCTCCTGTGACAGCCTTTTAAAGAAAAGCCAGAAAGGGAGGTCTTGGGAAGCCTCTGCTTGCTTAAGAGAGCGATTTCATCTTTACTGAGGAGAAAGGAAACTTTTATCTGTAAGTGGGAAGGCCTGGCAAGAGTTGAGGTGAGATGGAGGGATTTGCATTATTGGTACATGTTTGATACCAGCAACTGGACAAGACTCTTGTCTGAGCCGAGAGGTGTAATAATTAATTGTTAGATGAAATAATTTGTAATACAGCATTTGAAGATGAAATGTCATAATTCCTTTAAAATATGCTGTATATATTTTTACTCCATGGGACAATCCAAACTTCATTGCTTCCCACAGTTTCTTACGCTTCCCTATCAGAACTGAAGGAGAACTAGATGCGTCCCAGCTTGCACGTCACTGTGGGCACATTATGTTGGATGAAGAAAACAAAGCCAGAGTTACAAAATGCCACACTTGCTAAGGAAGAGGATATTTTGGAGACTTCTAACATGGTCTTTTTACAGGGCTTCTTTAAGTGCCATGTGTTTCTAGGAGGTATATGATATATGAAATATTGTTCTACCTTCTGCTAGCTGAAGGGAGAAACAGTTGCTTTCTCTTCCTTAGCACCACCCGTCTCTAAAGTACTTTGGCATGGGTGATGGGTGTCAGCTATTGTATCTCTTTACTGACCACAGTACCTAAATGCTGCCAGAAAGTTTTCCAAAGCTATATCGGAATTAAAATAAGTTTTCTGTGCATAAATTTGCAAGTATCTGCTCTAATCTTGTCTAAATCTGTTCCCTTTTTCTCCTCTGCTGCTCAGGAAACCTGTATGTAGTGCAGAAAGGGACTGGGTGTTTAAAAGCTATGTATCAGTTCATGTTAGTTCACATTTCAACACACGAAGTCAGTAAACACTTGCGTATCTGAGTAGCTTTAATAACGAGTGCTTGAAGGATCAGAGCTGTCACATATTACTTCTGAAACCATAAGGTTTATGAATTATTACCTATATATAGGTTGTGTTCTCCAGAAACTAATCATCTAGATGCCCCTTTTGGCAAATGGTGTTTCAAGTCTCGCCAAATGCTGAAAGTTGATTTTGTTCAGGTTCTGTACACAAATATTGATCTTGTGCTTGTTACACAACAGGTAGCTTCATGGTTTTTAAGCCTTGGTCCTTCAAGCTACTGCAGCTAGAGCTTTGTGGCCGCATTGGTGGCCATATATACATAGGGGCACAATGCTGAAATAATAGTTATGACTGCTGATTTATAGGAAGCAGGAATCGGGCATCATGAGGAATATCAAAATCAAAAACAGAAAATGCAGAAAACCTCATGGAACCAGAATTATTTTTTTTTCCCTCAAATGAAGTTGGAAGTGACTTCTTTTGCCATCAGAGTTTCCATTTATTTAGAAACTGAAGTTCTGTTCTATTTGCCTGATTAGTTATTTTATAGCACCTTATTCCTCTGGATCTTCTATCGGTCAGCCTTGGGGTGGTGTATGGAAGGTCATTCACAGGGGGAAAAGTAATAAGCCCTAATGGGCTCAAATGAAATAGATGTGCTACAGGTTTTATCCCTTCTGCAGAATGTCTGGTTTTGAAATCAGGAGGAAGGCAAAATTATTGAGTGTTTAAGAAATAAACTCTCAGTTGGAGTACAAAACCTTTTATTTTGCCTACTGTGTTTCTAAACTGCTCCATTTCTATTTTCCAGAGAAACCCTGAAGCTTTTGTAGTTTCTTCTGTCAAGAGTTTTATCCTACTGGTACCTTCAGGTTTCCACTCTGGGGTTAAAATACCTCATGATAGAAGATTATTTTTCTTTTGGAAGTTTTATCTTACTGGACTATCCAAAGCAGCTGGTGTGTAGTACATAAGTAAACTTTTCCATTAAAGCAGACCAATTCTGCAGAAATCTGGCAGTACTTTCTCTTAACTGTATCTTCCACAAACTGGACAGAAGGTGAAATAGATAGTTGTGCTTTGAGAAGGTTGGTGATGTACCTGTTAAATGCCTATATAAGGCTGTTAAACATTTGTTTAAGTGAAAATCACAGTTATATGTTGTCATATGTGCAGCTGGCCAAATCTTACATTGCTTATTCCTATATGTGCAGTGGCTGTACTACCAAGCTGTTAAAAGGTTGCAGACTTTCACCTTGCGGCACCAAGATACAGAATCTCTTAGGCACTTTTAAGCACATTATTTATTTATATTTTAAGATATATATCGTAAAAATAAAGTTTAGGTAGAATATCTTGGGGGGTAGGGGTCCTGCAAACTTTTTTGCTGCTTTTTGCCCATATTCCACCTTCTTTGGCTATGCCAGTCTGCCAATTCTATGTTTCACATATCTTTTCTTTTTCTTCTCATTTGTCCTTTTTGAGATTCTACTATCTTTTTGTGTGCTCAGTGTCTGTACCACAATTCAATGCCGCAGTCTCTCACCTGTGGCTAAATTAGCTTGGTATATGTAGCATCACTTTGTCATTAAATTGATAATCATAATTATTAGAGCACAGTGTGGATGACACTAATTATAAACTGAGATTCTCTCACTTGGTAAGAATGGTTGTGGATTTTTTTTAATCAAACAAAGAAGATTTCACTGCAATTTGACACCAGGTATGAAGTGTGTATGTGTGGCAGGTGGTATATCCATGTTCATGACAGTCACAAGAGAATCTGTCTGACTTGCAGTGGGCATTATTTGACTTCCTAGTTCAGTTAAAAAACAGGTAAGATTGTTGGGAAATGATAGAGAGGCAAGGTCTGTAATTGTTAGTAAATTAGTCACAAAATTCCCTGAAGCTGAACTGAGGAATACAGAATCTAGATGTGAATATGTTCTCTCCTAATAATTTCTAAAGTGAAGTTTGATACTTAACATCTTTTACCTGTGCTGTCCTGAGTTGTTCTTCTTATCTGAGAAAGAAGCAATGAGATAATGCTGACGTGTTTTACCAGGGCTATTACGTTATTTCTGGTTTTATGTTGATTGTTATTACTCTTGAGTCTTCAGTTTTGAAATTTGTATTGTGCCTGGATTGGTGCTGAAATTTGCATGCCTGTACCGTCAAACTCTATTAAATATTAGGAAAACAAGCTTGTGCTAGTTGTAGCAAAGAAATTGGAAAGACTAAAGCCTTTATTTGCCCTGACAATGAATTGTAGTGAGCAATAGTTCTTCAAAATGAAGGTCCTAATTCTTACATTTCCCCCACATGGAGATTGTCACAGGATCAAGGCCTGAATCAGCTATCAGGTAGGCTCTTGTCCCTTTGTATGCTGTAGGTTCAGATTTGCAACAGAATCTGCTCCTCTCCTACCTAAAGATTACAATTGAAATGTCAACATTGTCAGCCAGCAAGAAAAATTTGGGCTGAGCAGATAGGAGAAGATTGGGGAAGAGCAAGAAGAAAGCTACAAGCCTAGGAGAAGGCTTTAAGGGCATTCTTCATCCATGAGTTTATAAGGAGCTTTCTCTAGATGTTAAGTGTTTTTCTGAGGAGAGAGCAGAGGGTTTTGCAGTTTTGTTGGTGATGTTAAGGTTGAAAGTTGAAGCTAATGCACAGGTTGATGATGGAAGCTGTAATGGGCAGTGTTGGGTTTGCATTTTGCTCTTGGTTTGCATGTTACACTGCATTAAAAAGAATTACTGGATTAGGTGGAACCATCAAGAGGAAGGGGGAAATCGCTCCTTTTCTTTAAGAGCAGCTAACTGACTTCGCAAGAGAAGACTCAAGACTGTAGGCAGAGCAAGAAAGAAATGAAAAAACCCACAGCAAAGAACAGGGAGGCTTTTGCTCAAGTGGGGGTATAGTTGAAAGGATCAGAGGGCATATGGTCAGACCTATAGATGAGAAGAAGGAAAACTTTCTAGGGACCCTGCAGAGATTGTTTCAACCCAAACAGCCATTGAATTAACTGAAACCAAGCATGTAAAACACTACCCTGTCAATACATAGTGGACAAGAAATAATTTGTGTATAACCCTTTTTACTGTTCTGATAGGATTATTTAATAAAAGTGCTGCTGAGAGACTGGTGTATGTGGAACAGAGGATATGATGTGTCTGCAGTGTTTTAAGTTTTTTGGTTGTGGGTTTTTTTTTTTTTCTTGAAACACACAAGTTCATCTGGATTTCACTTTGGAAGAAACCTACTCTCTGATGGACTGCTAGCCAGTGAAGGGTACTGCACAAACCACATCCTGTTCTCCCCACTTCAGTAGTGACATTCTGCCTGCAAGCGGAAAGGGAGCAGGATAAGAACAGCACATCAACTGGTTTTTTTTCTGGGAGAAGCTGGAAGGGTAATCTAGGTCTTCTGCAACACCTAAGTTGGGAAGGAGGGGAAGGGATTAGGGACACCTCTGAATCTCTCCTTACAGTAGGGACACTGGGGAGGTGGGGCCTTACCAGACCATTCTTTGCAAGTAGAATCGAGTATTTAAGACAACCCAGTGCTAAATGTGGTCACCAACAGCAGAAGAAATAGCAGAAAATTGGAAAACTTGCTCTGCTGGTCTCTCATATCTTTGGCAAATGCACCATTTCTCAGGGTATTGACATTGGGACAGTTATCTTCTGTTCTTTCATTCAGGAGTGTTTCTAATTTGTATAAATCCTTGATTATTTACGAGGTGTGCGGCTTGTGTCACGGTCCCCTGTGTTCCAGATGAAAGCTCTAGCCACTGGCTTGTGGGAGAGACAGACTTGTTTCTTGGTTCCAGTAAATATTTCTGAAGCCTCATTTGAAATGTCAGAGAATGCATTTCCTTCGTCACTGGCTAATTTCATAAGCCTCACTCTTGGACGTCTCATTGTGTCCTTTTTTTTTTTTCCTTCTTTGAATTTGTGCTTAAGATACTGCTGATGAGGGACAGTTAAAGTTAAGAAATAGGTATTCATGTTGGTCTTGAACTCAAAGGAGGTAAGGAAATCCCTATCCTTTTGAGAAGAGAGCTTCTCAGCTTCACTGCTGACAAAATTTTGGCCCAAGTATCCCTTTTGTATATAACTTCACTGTCCCCAAGAAATTGGGCCCAGTGAGGAGCATGGAAGAGCCTACGTAACCTGATATTAACAGAAAGTCTGTTGAATGACTATGACACTGAAATTGTGCACAAACTAGGGAAAAGCTGTCTGGGGGGCCGCTGCTCGGGGACTGGCTGGGCATCGGTCAGCAGATAGTGAGCAATTGCATAGTGCATCGCTTGCTTTGTATAGTCTATTATTATTATTATTATTATTTTACTTTATTTCAATTATTAAACTGTTCTTACCTCAACCCACGAGTTTTCTCACTTTTACTCTTCCAATTCTCTTCCCCCATCCCGCCGGGGCGGGGGGAGTGAGCAAGCAGCTGTGTGGTGCTCAGTTGCCGGCTGAGGTTAAACCACGACGCAAGTGGTCTGGCAAACTGCAGATTCACACTGGAATGATAGTCACTGGTTAGGGGCACTACTCTGACATGCAAAACCCTTCTAGTTT
>NW_008824543.1:1811939-1831289 GCF_000699105.1 Pygoscelis adeliae
GACAGCTTTTTTTTTTTTTAATTGTTGTACAGGTGAAAATTATCTTGATTTAAAGTACAAAATCTAGGGAAGGTAAGAGCTGCTTCAGCTACAGGTAGGCTAACTGAGCAAACATTTTAATAGAAGTTAGTGAAAGAAAGTACATGAAAACAATGTGGGATATAAATCGTATTAAATGTGCTGGGTCAGTTGGGTTTAGAGACTGTTATCTGCAGGTCTGTATTTCCCATTTTCCTTCGCATAACTGGACTTACACCAATTGCATGTTACTTTCTCAGTAATCAGTAAGCCTCCTTTTACACATTAGTTTCTATAAATCAGGTACCCAGAAAATGCATTTTGAATATTTTTGCATTCAAACTTTGTGGTTCTGCATTGTCTCCTTTTCTGGGGAAGCATATATGTTATATGCATCATGCCAACATTCCTTTTCAATAAAAAGAGAATCGGTTTATAATATGAGTAAAGGGATTGTTTTGTCATACAGCTAATGCTATACAGACTGTGATATCCTATTAATGATGTCCAGTTAAGTTTGAGTTTGGGCTTGCCTGTTAATGGATTGCAGTCAACCAACATTTATAAAAAGAAAAATGATTTTGCTGTGAACTCTGGAGCTCTATATGCTTCACAATGTTTACTTTTAATCTGTGTTGTTTCTATAATAGTCTTTAGAGTCAAAGACAATCTATGTTAGATATAGACATATAGGTATGTGGTGAGAAATTTTTGTTTGAAAATGAAGAAATATCACAAATTTAAATCTTTGAAGACATCTTGAGTAATTAAATTCGCATACCTACATAATCTATTTTTGCAACACCTAATTTATATGTTTTTGAGTAATTAAAATGTGTATGTCCTTTGTAACATTATTTTATCAGGTGTATTCAAAGATACAGAAGCTTTAAACTTGCGGCTATTCTAATTGGGGAAATTAATTTACTGTGTTTCATATGTCAGTAAGTATAGAGTACTTTTGGTTGTCTCTGTATTTGATGCTAAATATATCCATACTTAATAAGTGCAACATAGTAAGTGCAGCATCAATGAACTGATATGTTGATATCATCACTACAGAGCTAGAGAAACACCAGCTATAAATTTAGAGGATCCTCAGTGACATCAGTATAAATGAGAGATGAATTTGGTCCTGTGTTGATATAACAGGTTATATCAATGGCTGTAGCTGCTCAGCACTGTACTGAATATGGATGTCAGTTATTTACCATCAGCCCAGAGAATTTTTAGTAAATTCTATTTTCCTAGTGATCACTTACCACATGATTTCTCTTCATTCCTTTTGCTTGAAGAAGAATGTAGTCTGTCCTGTATGTTATCGCTTTCCAACTCTGAAACTGAGATGGGGGAGGGAAGGGAAAAGGAGCACCACACTATTAATATAATATTTGCTACTGCACTGATTTTGCATTACCTCCCACTGAGTAAAGCGTGGAGTAGCATTAGTGTTGCCTTGTCTGCTCATCACTTTGGCGAGAGGAAAATTCCTCAGTAGCAGAGTATGCTGCATATGTCAGGAAGTTAAAAATATGCCACAGTTCTAAACCTCTATTTCAGATTATATTTTACTGTAACCAACCAGGATCAGACTCTCCATCAAATGGCATTTAGAAATATCACTCACTGCAACTCTACTGAAAGCCTTATCAAACATGCATTTGCTTGAGATGGCAAAAATGCACACTAGTGCATTCCAAACACAATGGAAAGGTGTTTGCTTTTGTTTCTGCAGTTCATGAAGAGAACTGGTGGATTATCTGTGTTATGGCAATAGAGAGATTGCAGATAATTTTTACAGATGTCTCACAACAATCTGAATGAATACGAGTGCAAAATGGGGGATGGGCAAATGGACAAAAGTTGCTTTGTAACATTTTGTTCAGTATTGAAATTTCTAGATTACATTATCAAAACAATTGTATTCACTGCCAAATTATTACTATTTTCAGTTGCAATTGATTTGGGAAATAAAAACGCATTTTTAACTTTGACATGTTTGATAATATTGTAATGATTTAGGATGCAACCCCACACTATATTTGGAGCTAGGTGAAGAGGCAGCATTATTAGCTGCCATAGACTAAAATACCTTGTACAGATGTAATTGTACGCAGCCCGTGGAGTATCAAATAAGACTAGTGACTGTGCTTGGAATGGAAAACACTGAGCTGATAGGAACACAATTTTAAATACGAACCTGCAAAATTAGTGCATGGCAATAATGCATGGCATTGACAAATAGAAAAAAATTCTATAAAAAAGATCTTGAGTCGAAAGAGGCATGTCTGCACCAGCTCCGGTCTGCTTTGGAACATGACTTGGCACTGGAAAAAATAATGTAATTTGTCAGTCTCCAGTTTAGTGTCTCGTTCCGTTATCGGCTGCATTTGTTAGTAGGTTAAGTAATGATTCACACTATTTGCATGGTTCTCTGTGTTGCTGGAAATGCAAAGCAATTTTGATTGAATGAATTCCTGTCCTTCTGAGAAAGAGGATGAAAGAGACCATCAAGAAATCTTAGCCCTTGATAAAACAATGCTTGGTGAGTGGAATCCAAAACCTTAACAGGGAAAGTAGAGCATCTCCAAAAGTTTCTTGTGAAATGTTATATGTGTTCTTTCTTGGTTATTCATCTTTAATTAGGGATTATGATGATGATGATGATAATTTTTACTTTAAAATAATGCCAGTTACCTCCTTCTCTTGAAAAGGGTTTCCCCGTGATGTGCTTAATGGTATGAGATGGTGGTGCTTGTTCACTTTACTAATCAGTTTGAACACCAGATAGCCTCACTGTCAGTCTTCTCATAGTGGGAAAGCTTCAAAAGCAGCAGAGGTTATAAGCTCTTTTACTTTTTTATTTCAGAGATGAAATTTTAAGTCCTTTGAGTGGTGCATGTTGATGCAATATTTAGTACTGTGCAAAATAGCGACAAGCAGCCCATTTTTCTTAAGCATCACTTCAACCAGTGGTCTGGATCTCTACTACCATTACAGTGAGTCAGCAGAAAAGAGAATTTTCTTCCTTCATCTCATGGAATCACAATCTTCGTTAAAGGAAAGAAACAGATGACAAAATGTGTACCCATATGTATTTATGCTTTCATGCACATAAAATTCATTACAGAACTAATAGCTTTTGTGTATGCAAGACTGCCAAATCCATGAAAGCTGGCACTCTCCAGATAGAAACCTAGGTGTAATAGGGGTTAATGTTTCCCTTAGCTGGCTTTGAAAAGAAAAAATTTGTGTTATGTGAAAGCATTACACTTGGGTCTTAGCTGAAAATGAATAGAAGCAACTGGAATTTTTTAGGGTAACATCAACAGGGCTAGAGATAGGTACAGTAAGATATACCTAAACTGTTTGTTAGGAGACTCTACAGATTTCTAGGTGATCTTGTATATTTAGAAGAGGTAATATTATTGAAATGTACATATCTTTGCAGTTAGTTGCTAAGAGTGTTCACTGTGTGTATAAAACATTATGAAATTCTGGTTCATGATTTTTTTTAAAAATCCAAAGTGCCACTCATGATTAGTTAGTGTCTTGAAACTGCTTAGAGCAGTTAAAAAAAAAAAAAACAAAACTGCAAACCAAAATTACCTTTAAGAGAAAGTAACACTACAACTATATTATGAAAGGAAGATAAAAGGGAAGACAGGAAGACAGTGTTACTATACAGTCAGAGAGAATCTTTTGTTGTTGTCTTTAATTATGAACTTCAGTACATTCAGAAGCTTCAGAAACTTCAGTTCTTTCTATTTATTTTTTACTGTAAATTTCCTGAGTTTCTATTGTGAATATTTTCTTCTAACACTAACTACTTCAAGGTACTGAACCTTAATGATGAATTTTGTGTAAGACTATAATATAATGAAGTGCTGGTTGTTACTAGTCATAGTATTTAAAACAAAACAAAACCCCACCAAAGGGTGTTAGAAATACAAATCCTATTGAGGTCTAATGGAGATTTGTGGTCTTAAGTACCTTAATGCTTCCCTATACCTACCAGTGATTCCCCTGTAATCTTGTTCTTTCGATAGTAAACCCCATGACTTACACATCCCATTTGTGTATGCACAGCATACAGAATTCTCCATAGCATTTTTTTACATACCAGATTCCAGAACATATTAAATACAACAGGAAAGAGAACTGTGCATAATGGTCAGCAAAGCAGTCTTCTCACTAACAGAGCTAAGAAAACTATTAGGAAAGAGAAGAATTCTATTCAGATAAGATTTGTAATTATGGAGTCAGTGAAGCAGGGGTACAAGCAAGTAGTTTGAAAAAGAAGAAGATGCAGAGAAGGCTTCTGAGTCATAGAGGGAAAAATTCCTGAAGATTCTGTAAAAGTGGAAGGAACAATATGGGATCAACTGATTACATCAGTGGAAAAAAAGTAAGAGCTTTGAAAATGAGACATGACTTTTAATTGATGTTTGAAATAACTAGAAAGGCTTATGTTTTTGTGAGGAAGCATGAAACTCAATCCTTATCTTTTTTTAAAATAAATGTTTAACATAGGCTTTTAGAATAGAAGATGGATTTTCCCCCCCTGCCCCAAAACAGGAAGATTCCCTAGCAGTGAGTGTGCAATAGATTAAAACATCCAAAAACTCTACTTGCTTCCCACTGTATATTTTGACTGCAGAACCTTTGCAATAATGGAGTTTTCAGGATTTTAATTGTGGCGGGGATGGCATCACTGATGTTCCTCAGACACTTTTAAATATCCCTGCTGTAAAGCTTCAGTAACTTCACAGCTAGAGAACATTTTGCCTACGCTGTTTATGTTATGGCCTGAGTAAATACAAAGCAACAACATGTTGCCTATGTTGGTCTGCAGCTTAAGTACCTATCTTCCCCTTTCCCCACCCCAGAAATGCAGAAATACTGTCTGAATGGGTCCGAATATAAGGTGAGAATATCACTTCCACAGTAGCTATACTCTGTGGAAAAAGCTCTGCAGGTGTTCTTATCATAGCGAAGCTGGTGATTTAGGGAAACCTTGTATGTTAAGATAAGCAGAAATGGGGGCCAGGTTCCCTGCTCAGGTAGCATGCTGATATCGACTTTGGCCAGAGATGGGTTTGGCTTATGGCTCTTCAAAGCAACTTCCTACATGATCTGCTTAGCCAGTAAAAGTTTTACATGAGTTTTGCAATAAAGGATTCAAAACTAAACCCTGAAAAAAAGTTTTGTGAGGAAGTTCTCACTTTTTGTTTACAGGGATGATTTTCATTATTACTAGTTTTTGAAGGCTCAGGAAGATAAAACTGCTTTGTGATGGTGAATGACAACTGTCTTCTGATGAATGCAAAGTGATGGCTTATGTGATAACTTGATTTAGCCAGGTAGAACCTTATTAATTTTTAAAATGTATTTGAGCATCTCCTTTATGTTCCAGCTTCTTGTGTTGCAATAAATTATCAGAGATGTTCTTCGTTTTAATCTGAACCTTAATAAAACTTTGCTTGAGACGAAGTGATAATTCTTGCTGAAACATTAATTTTGAGGCAGAGAAACATATATATGTATCTCTAAAGCTAAGAGTGAAAACTACTGGGCTTGAAATACCATGATGAAATGTCCTTTTAAGAGTGTACTAGGCAACAATTACATAACTATTCCTAATTTCTTTTTTATATATTAGAATCGTAGAATCATAGACTCATTTAGGTTGGAAAAGACCTTTAAGAGACAATAGACTTTATCTTTAAAACTTCTAAATCAGTAAAAGCCTTACAAAAATTCTGAGATTCTGCAGTCACTGTTGATATCTTCAGATTTTTTTTTTCCCCTAGAAAGATAGAGGCCAATCATTGTCCTTTTTATGTTTAATCCCTGCCAAAAGATCCCCCAGTTCTTTCACTTGGCTTAATTATTTACAATATCCTATTCTACAATGTTCTATAACAGTTCTATGAAAAAGTTTGTTTTTCCAGAGACTGCTCTCCAGCACTGCTCTTATATAAGACATTGATAAATTACAAAATAAGAACTAATGCACTAGAACTCTCAATCTGTGATTTCTTTTTCTCCCATATATGTGCATAAGCATAAAGAAATGTTGTACATGAATAATAACATTGATCTTTTCTATCACTGCACATCTTGATCTTGTTTCTTTTCATGTGTAAGCCCAGTAGCAAGGCATATGCTATATTTTAACCAGAAGTACTGCCTGCTTGATGAAATTCTGCAAACTTTGTAATGCAGGAGGTCAGACTAGATGATCAAACAGGTTCCTTCTGGCCTTAAATCCTGCGAATGAAATTGTAACCTCATGTGGGAAGGACCTCTCTAAAAATGCCTTATTTATGCATGCTTGGAATTTCAATAGTATTTGGTTTTGTTAGAAAGCGAATGACTAAATAGACTGTGGCTCTATAGAAGTATCAGCTTATGCAGATCCTGTCACCTTTCTGCAGAATTAAACTTCACGATGGTATTGGTTTTACTGTTACCTAAGGACATACAGCCCTTAATGCAAACCCCATAGAGGTAAACTGGAGATTTTTAGATTAAGTCTATGTTCTCTGGTGTCATACTGATGTGCAGTCTTAGCACCATCAGGTTTCAGTTTTCTGGGAGTTAGTAATTTTTAAGATGGTTTGAAGTTCAAACAACAAACAGTGATTCAAAGACCCATTACTCAGAATTCTGAATGTGCACCTATCACTTATTTTTGTCACTTTTTACAATTATTTCATATCATGCTTTTACCTTACTTTTATGAAGTGGACTATCAATTAGCTACATTGGAAAAGTGAAGCAAATACAGTACCAGCTCTTCCAGCTCCAGTAAAAGAAATTACTTTTACTAAACTGCTTTATTATTTGTAATCTTCAACAATTCTGGGTGGGAAGTAGAATCTCTTAACGAGAAATCATGGCAGTAGGGTATGCAGAGTCAGTAGAGCTAAAGTGCAGGTTATTGCTGGGTTTTGTTTGTTTGTTTTTCTTCTCAGCCAAGTAACCATTTTTTTTTCCTTTCAGCCTTCCAAGCTGAAGGTATTACCAGAAATCTTTTAATTAGCTATGAAAAAGAAGATAAACTCAGTTACTAATGTGTGTGCTGGGTACTCTGAAAGTGATAATCAGTTCTTTGCTATAGCACAGAATTTGTATATGACCTCGAACAACTCACTCAGGTGGAGCTCTCGTTCCATTTAAGTCAGTGATAGTTGTGCCATTGATTTTAACGGAGCTGGATTTCTCTTTTATTCATAGTTTCTCTGCATGAAAAATGAGAGAAATAGGAAAGTAGTAGCTTCCTCGGGATTTTGTGAATATAGTAGTGTGAAGGATGCATGTAAGATGGTAGGGTTGCCCAAACGAAGGCAGGAGTCATATAGAGTATACAACAGCAATTGAATAAAATAAATAAATCCGATCCATGAATATTTGTGAAAATGCATCACCTCAACTTCTTTCCTATATCATTCCTTTATTCCTCTGACTTCAATGGCTTTTCCTTTAGAATTAGTTCTCCTTAAAATATGTCTGTATTAACCACTCCATTCTGTTCGTGGTATTCATGCTTAGTTCTGTAGTTTGTAGTCACGGCTTGATTAGCTGTCCTGCTTCTAAATGCATTTCTTGACAATGGCTTTGAATAAATTTTCTTTTATTTTCATCCTGATTGTCCTGTACCATAATCACTGAATTGAAAAATAGTTTCTTATATTAGACCCATTGTCTTTCTACCCTGAATTTCTACTTTTAGACCTTTTTATATATACCTAACTATGAATTTGTATGCTGCCTAACATAAGAGTCCTGATCTCAGATAAAATTCTAGAGGCCACTGTAGTACAGGCAGTGATAAAAATATGTATTTATAAAAGCCTTAGTGTTACTATCTGAGCATTTCTGAAATAAAATTTGTTAATTAGTTTTATCTAATGGGATTCTCACTGGATATTCTCTGAGTGAATAAGTTTCCTGCAAGCTGAAGCACTGTTTATTACTGCAAATTCTTAGAAATTGAGACTTCTGTTATTTTTTTGCCAAGACAGATTATTAAGGGCATAATCATTCAAAGTAGCTGAAATGTGTTTGTCTGAAAAATGTAATAATAATGGTAGTAGTTTGTCCAAGTGATGTTGTCCCTTGTGTGTATTCTTTTTAATGTACAGCAGAAGTTAGTCATGTGGAAACCAAAAGAGATCAAAGGGAGAGAGCCAGATGCTATTTCTATTATTTCTGATTGTTCTTAAATAAACGCAATTGTCTAACAGGAGCTATATCTCTAAGAAAATTAACAGTGTAATTATTACTGAAGCTATAGTTAAGAGACAAAAGGGATGTCGCATAGCTATCACTAAGGATCTTTACTCACTGTTCTGCCTTCCTTCTATTTGTAGTGACATAAAGCAAAAATGGTCTTACATGATTCTTCCTTATGTTTTGTTTCCAATTTTATTTTTCATTCCATCCATTCTGAGTGAGTTGCATGAGATTTCATGAGACCTAGGTCCACTGAAAAAATCTGTGTTCATTCTTAGCTTGGATGCAACTGTGTGATGCATTCTGCGGTTAACAGCTCAGAAGACCTATGAGGAAAGATTTTAAATGGCTACAGA
The DNA here is from genome assembly GCF_000699105.1 of Pygoscelis adeliae. NCBI lineage: Eukaryota > Metazoa > Chordata > Aves > Sphenisciformes > Spheniscidae > Pygoscelis > Pygoscelis adeliae. The sequence goes on from NW_008824543.1 coordinate 1,820,555, forward strand.
ATAGGTTTGTTTGTTTCTTTGTTTTATTGTATGCATTTAAAAAGAAGGTTTGTACTTTGCGTTGAATGCTTAGCTTTGACTGTTTACCAAAAGAGGACTGCTTGGTCACCTGCTTATTTTAATCTAGTAGCTGTGGTCATCTATCGATGTAAGTGAAGCAAATTTTTCATAGAAAGCGGTGATATCTTTTATTGGAAGTATTTCAAAAAATAGAGATGCCTTCAGGAATACATGCATGCTTTAGGCAAAGGCTTTTGCGCCCCAAACCATGTCTTTTGCTCCCAATCATAGCAGCTGGTCTACTAAAAGGTATTACCTCTTGCTGTATATTTTGCATCTTGACCTAGAAATATATTTCCTCCTCAATATTTTTATGATATTAACACATAATTTTGTTTGTTAATCACTTTCCTGTAGCTGCTTTTATTTAGCTGTTAACATATGGTTTAGTATTCAAAATATCATCTGGACATTTTGAAGTTTAAATGAACCAGTTTCACTGGTTTGTTAGGAAATGTTTGAAACTTGCAGTAGTTTTCCTCTTTTTTGGGCCGTGTTTCTCTGTATTGAGGTCCTTAGCACTCTCATGTTCCTTGCATTTACAAAGACTCTAGGACTCCTGCTAATGGATCTTGATCTGTATATTATTTGCGGAACTCTAATACAAACCAGCCAATGAAAAGCCACTTATTTTCTGCTATGTCACTTAAAATTTGGAATGCTAATTACACAGAAAATACCTTGCTATAGTTTTTTGAAAGTATGAAGTTGTCATTGTAATTATCATCTATTGCTACTGTCATTATAATCATCATTCATTAACAACAGGAATATCAACTGCATTGTGTGTTTCTGTCATCAGAACTGTAAATAGGATATATTTGGTTTTGGACTGTTTATGGTAACTTACCAAGTTAGTTACAGAAGTACATAGTAAGGGTGTGGAAAATGCTGGTAGCTTAATGTTTCATCTCAATAACTGTAAGAATCTCTGATATATAAATATAGATATATAGCATGGTTAAGCTGGATCTTATATCTTCAGATGTTTTCTAATGTAATAAAGTGTTGACTTGAACATGGATGGTCATAACATCTGAGTATACTGACTTCACCGCTTTTCTATTCAGAAGTCATTTGCTAAGTCTTCAGCTGATGGAAATGACCAGTTTAGAGAGCATGGTTGCTTATTTTCTCTTTGCAGTGATAGCTGAAGTCCCTCTTTTAACAATATCTTGTTATACAAGACTATTCAGCCAACCTGTGTCTTTGTCCCTGTTTTAAAAATATATGAAAGTGTTCCTACATATATCTTGGGAGCCACCCATATTTCTCTTATAGTGTGCACCTCCTGATACTGCACCTCTGATTGCTGCTTCCCAACTGCCATCCTTGGAATGTCAGCAAATACAACCAACTGCTTTCTTTTCCTTTAGACTTTCAGATTTAGTGGGTTTTTTTTTTCCCTCTCTGCTTGGATTTCTTTCCAATGGTTCCCCTCCCCCTCTTCTTTAGTTTACAGACTTCTCCAATGCTTTTTTTCCTGTGCTGATTGCAGGAACACCCACCTTTCTGTGGTTTTAGTAGAGCCTTTCATGCTCTTTTCTCTGTACCAGCCCTCTAACCAGATATTTAGGCCAATTATTCTGTTCAGTTTCATTATTCTGCTCCCACAACTACAGTAATAGCCCACTTGAAAGATCACTTGGCTTCTTTTACTGTTGAGACTGCTTGCTAGTTCCCAGAATGGCATCTTCACATCCTGTGATCTTCTGTTTCTTTTTTTTATTCCAGAGTTTTATTTAAATTAAAAAGGGGTGGGGGTTAAGAGGAAAACCACACACATATAAATGAGCAGAGTAAAAAAAAAAGAAGCCCAGATATCAAACACATGCTTTCAGGAAGGGAGATTCCAACACTGGCAGTTTGCAGGAGACACTGAATATCAAATACCATTATTCAGGACATTTTCCACAACAGGACTATGAATAAAAATCCCATTGCGATTCCTAGAGCAAGTGTTGCCTGCTCTTTTTTTTGGAATCACATAGAGTATGAATTTCACCTACAATTACAAAATGGCACCCAGGAAACCTTTACTTCTGTTTTGCCCATGCACATTTAAATTTGAAGCTTTCACTTCAAAAATCTTTGTTAAGTAAATGTTTTAATAATGTGTGTAGACACTTCACATGATAAATTTCATATCACAGTATTAATGTCTCCCAGATTATAGATATCATTTAAATTTAACTTTGGGTTTTAAAAAGTCTAACTTTTCTGCCTCTTTTCCTCTTTCTTCTATTTTCATCAGTAATGTATGAAATGAATGTGGCTTCTTCACCCTTCTCTCTTCTGAATTAATAGATAAAAGATATGCAGAAATATTTAATGCTTATTCCTTGTGTGGCAGTTACCATCAGATGAGAATTTTAAGACTGGATCTCACTCGTTATGTCTTGTTAAACATCCCTTTATAGCATATGTAGATCCTGTTGTTCATAATATTGAAATTGTTTATCTGAGATGAAAATTGTGCATTGTTGTTCAACAATAATCTGTTCAACAAATTTGCATGTAGCTTGTTCATATCTGTTCCAGCTCTTTTTTTCACCTTCCATAATTAATATTTTTTCAATTGTGCAGCAAAACACAGATAATTCGGGGTAAGGATTTTTCCCCCAAATATTGTATCAAACATTGAAAGAGTACCATATACTTCTAAAGAGGAAAACAAAACCAAATGTCTCATCCCTTTTTCAGTCTTATAAATAGCAAGAATACGCATCTGTGAAGAACTTCATAGCTCACTGTCACTTATGCAGACAGCATGAATGTATAAAGTGCTTAAATGATCAGGTATTTCTTGCCGTAGGTTCCTTAATTACCTTAACTTTTAGAAGAAGGTTTTAATTTCTGTCCTTTCAACCAAAGAAAATGTGAGCCTGCAACTGTATAAAATATATTACTGACAATACTGGTGTAACTTGCAGAGGGGAGGATAAACCACACATAGAACAGTTCTTTCTACGTGGTGCTCTGTGCTGCAATGAGCTGATGCTCTTTCTCAGTCTACTCCCTAATGAACAGGTGCCTTGTGCCACTATGGTTACCTTTCTTGTTAGGAGTTTCAGTAGAGGGGCTAATGATTAAACGGGCACTTCTCAAGGTCAGGGATAAATTACATACCCGGGAGAGCGTGAACAAAAATTGCATTGCTATTCTCTGTACTGTATCAGTTCAGAAGAAAGAGGGCTTCAGTTACCAGGGCTGTCAGTCCAGCACCTTTCACAGCCAGTCAGCTCACTTAAAGAAAATACTGAGAATTCTGAATTTCTTTAATTGTTCTTATACACACAATCATATGGTGAAAGATTCTCTACAATGAGGGGCTGTTATAAATCACATATGACAAACCATTTCTATATTCAGAGGAAGAACTTTTGCTCATTTATTTTTAGTGATACGGTGAACTAGAAAATAGGATGCAGGCCATGTTTGTACTTTCATATAAGTACCAAATAGTTAACTCTTTTGTTTGTAGAAATATATTCAGATAAAAGATGAACCCCTCCATTTCTCTGTATTTCAGAAGCTTAAACTCCTGATCTACAATGCTGTTTTCAAATCAAAGATATGATGACTGAGGGGTTGTGTACCTAAAATAATTTTGTGGATCTGCATGTATCTTCTCTGAGGCACAAAGTGATTTATGGAGAGAAGTGAGGATAGGGCCCAGGCCTAGAACCACTCTGTATTCAGTGGACCATGGTGATTGACTGTATCTGCATTTTCTTAAATTTTATGATTAAAAACAATTTATATGAGTTATTAAAACTTTCTATGTGTCAAACAAGCAGAATTTTTTAATCTTTTTCCAATTTAATCCAATTTGTTCTTGGTATATGTCCAAACTACAGTGCCTAAACTTTTAGCTATATAATGAAATGCATACTTTTGAGGTTGTTTCTGCACAGATAAAAAAAAAAAATGCTGAGACCATTTACTAGGTAAGGTGTATAATCCCAGCTATAATGTATTTTTGTTAAAATATTATTAATTGCCCCAACTATGTTTATATGTTACAGGGAGCCATGCTTGAGTGTGGAAGTACACTTTTCTGATTTGTTCCCATTTGTCAGAAATGGTCCCGCTATTATTTCTGATCTGTCTTCGCTTACTGTACTGAACCATTCAGGGATCTTTTTTTTAAGGCGATGCTATGTACTGCAGTTTCATCCAGCAATTCCTGTACCTAGTGCACATGAGAAAGCCAAGTTCTGTTTCGATGTTCCTTATTAAAGAATCTCAACTGAATCCTAACATAGTGAGCAAAAAGACCCTTCTCTTTCCTAATTGATTTTCAGAGCAAGAGCACACCATCTGTAGACAGCATCCCAAGCCATTGGGATTGTCTATTACTTTGACTTGGATTTTTCGGCTTGTCAGGTGACTGTACATATACTTATTCTGTGTTTCTGGGCTTAAGTAGAAGAGATAAATGCCCTGGCATGCTGTCTTTGTACTCTTCCACATTGTTCTTTTGTGGAACTTACTTCAGACCATAGTCTACTAGGTCTATATGTTGTAAAATCTTGTCTCAGTGTAGTGAAGAAGGATGACAGAACATAAAGGACCTTGCTTTTCAGTAACAGCTAAAGATACACTCTCATTTTCTCTGTTTAGGACTTGTGAGGTATGTTCAGGCAATATCCAGCAGGTGGATATTCCCTGAACAAACTGTGGCCCGTGGAGAGCCCATGCTGGACCAGGTTTATCCTGAAGAACTGCAGCCTGCAGAGAACGCAGGCAAGAGCCATTCTTGAAGGACTGCAGCCCGTGGGAAGGGCCCATGTTGGGGCAGGGGAAAAGTGTGAGGAGGAAGGAGCAGCAGAGAGGAACTGTCACGAACTGACCACAACCCCCCCTTCCCCACTGAGCATGCAATGGATGCCAAGTATTCTTGGCAACACTGATTTAACACATTTGCCAAATGCAATTTTATCTAAACATTTTTGTGTCCAAGACAGCTTTTTGGCAGCATTAGAAAATGACTACAGGTCTCTGACAAGCAAATTAAAATTCCCAGTGAATATAAACTTTTACAAAGGATTGATCAGGAGCTGGATAAATTATTTGTTATGACATCAAGCAATCTGCTGATTTTGTCACTGCATAGAAAATAGCAAAAACTTTTGAATTCATTATCCCATTAAAATTGTCCAAAGGTACAGACTGACAATGCCTGAGAACAGCTTTTAGGTATCCATGTCTGCAGTGTGGATATCTGATCCAGTATGGTCTCTCCACAGGCTGCAGGGGGACAACCTGCTCCACCACAGTCTACCCACAGGCTGCAGGGGAGTCCCTGCTCTGGCGCCTACAGCACCTCCTCCCCCTCCTTTTTCACTGACCTGCGTACTCACAGGGCTGTTTCTCAAACTTTTTTTCCTCAATCCTGTGAGGAAAACACTGCCGGGCAGCGTTTTGCCCTTTCTTCAATATGCTTTCCCAGAGGCCTCACCAGCGTGGCTGAAGGGGCTCAGCTGTGTCCTGCGGTGGGGCTGTTGTGGAGCTGACTGGAACGGGCTGGAACCGGCTGTGTCCAGCACTGGGCAGCCCTGACCTCTCCCCACCCAGGCCCCTGCAGGTCCCGCTGCCACCAACACCCAGTACAGGTGGTCCTGATTTCTAGTTTCCTCAAGTTAAAAGGGAGTGCTTTTCTAAGCTAACACTTATTTTGAAAGCCTGGATATAGAGGAAGGAGAGCAAACCTCGGGAATATAGTAAGTGTCATATTGACTGAGGGTAATACTGTCAGAACATGAAAAAGTCATTCCTGGTATCTTTGAAAGACCTATTTAATCTGTCTCCGTGCTGTAGATGGAAACACCTTGCCTTTAATTATAGCTATGCCTGCAACTTCCAAATCCCTTTGTAAAAGTTTTATTATAAGTACTTGAAAAATTTTAAAGTTCCCTCTAAGGTCATCAGATCAAACATTTCTTTGCTTATTCTTGACCCTTGAATTCTTCATGCAAGGAAAATACCTCTGTGTCTCTTTTATGATGTAGGAATCTACTGGAGATCAAAAGCTTACTCATAAAAACGTAATAACAGAAGTAGCTGAAGCTTTATAGCTTATAGGATAAGAATAGACGTTACCTCAGGTGCCCAGAGAATGTAAAATTTGGCATGGTAGATCAGGAAGCTGCTTAAATTCATTATTTTCTCTGACATCAAACTGCTGATCCTGTCGCCACTTATAAAACAGCAAAATCTTTTGAATTAATTAATGCAATGAAATTGCTCAAAGATACATTAACACAATCTTTATGGAGAAATTAGACCTGAATGATAATGACTGAAGCTCTGCTATAAATACGACTATCCCAATACGTGTTATTTCTTCAATATATGCTGCGAAAGTGTTTAGAAAATGCTCAAGATTTAGAGGAATACTGTCGTGGTTTAACCCCAGTCAGCAACTAAGCACCACACAGCTGCTCGCTTACACCCTGCCAGTGGGATGGGGGAGAGAATCGGGAGGGTAAAAGTGAGAAAACTCATGGGTTGAGATAAAGGCAGTTTAATACTTTAAATAATAACAACAACAACAATAATAAAGTGTCATGGAAAGTAAAACAACGAGAGAGAGAGAGAGAGAGAAACAAAACCCAGGAAGGAAAAAAAAACACCAAAAAACAAGAGGTGATGCAACCGCTCACTGCTCGCCTGCCGACGCCCAGTCAGTCCCGCAGCAGTGATCACTGCCCCCCCGGCCAACTCCCCCCAGCTTATATACTGCGCATGATGTCCTATGGTATGGAATATCCCTTTGGCCAGTTGGGGTCAGCTGTCCCAGCTGTGCCCCCTCCAGCTTCTTGTGCACCTCCTCGCTGGCAGAGTATGGGAAGCTGAAAAGTCCTTGACTTAGTAGAAACACTGCTTAGCAACAACTAAAACATCAGTGTCTTATCACATTATTCTCATGCTAAATCCAAAACACAGCACTATACCAGCTACTAGGAAGAAAATTAGCTCCACCCCAGCCATAATCAGGACAAATACTAAGGATATAAATTCTGTTATAAACTTATAATTTACCATAGAAAAAATAGTAATAGTAAAAAATACAATTTAAAAAAATTGAAAGAAAGCAAGCAAAGGAGAGTTCTTGTCTAGCTTTGCAATTTCCTTATCAGACCCTATTGCCAAACTTTGTCTGGGAGTTTCATACAGAGGACATGGGAAAAGATCGGTGCCAGTGGGAAGAAAGAAAAGCTCTTTCACGTGTGATGTATTTCAAGACTGGAACTTGGTGCTACAACTGAGTTGGTGCACTACAAACATAGCTTTGTTATCCCTGAAACCTACAGAACTACTGAGTGGGGGGAGAGTGAAAAGCACAAGATGGAACCCTCCTGCCCTTCCTCAATCTCAGTTGTTGCCAGCTGTAATCAATTGGCTATGTTGGGCTTTTTGTTTCTGTAGCGATGTAAAGCTAATTTAGATCAGTTTCTGTGTGTTCAAAAGTGTGCTGTGCCTTAACCTGTATTTCCTCCTATACTCTTTTTTGGGAGTCTCAGTGTGTAAGTCAAGTTTCCTTTGATACTAGTGGCCATAGAGTAATTTGGATGGATCCAGTTTGCAGAGCTTTATACATACTAAATTTAGTTCTCTATTTCAAAAGGAAGCCTACTGTAATACTGTCTTTTCAGAGTTTGCAATCTTAATGGATTTGGTCTTTTTTTTCTTCATAGGGTTTTGTTGCTTGAGTAATCTAAGAACTTTCCAAAGGATCTGCAAACAATTAATCCTACATTCGCAGAACCCTTTTTAAGTGTTATTCTCAATGGACTTCCCAAGCAAGATACTCTTTAGCTAATTTAATTTTTTTTAAAACTAAGCATTCATGTTTATAGCTACCCTTGTTAATGTTAGCCACTATATACAGACAAAAAATTACACCTAAAAATAGATTACATTAGAAATGCATGCTAATTACCTCAGCCTTGCCCATGGCAGAAACAGTTTCCTTAAGACTGAAACCTTGTTATCTATTATTATGGATCTACCTAACTTTACCAGGTTTGAACAATATTACAGCTTTTGGGATGCTAATTTGTTTATTTTGTTTAAGATATTTGACTGTTATCTTGGTCCTTTGTTTACAAAGCTGCTGGTCTTGTTCTAATATTTTGAAACATTTCTTGATCCTCCCTTGTTTGCTTTTCTTAGCCCTTTAACAACCTGATTTGTGGTTTGAATATTTTGCCTGGTCAAGTGGTCCTACCTACCAAATTTGGTGAATATGGCACATTAATATTACATTCTTTGGCTTGGTACAGTCAAATTAGAACAGAAATAACTCATTTTCTGGCTACCACATAAAGGAAAAAGTGTAGTTTGTTCCCAAATGTCTGCACAGCTGACTTTCTCGCTGCTCCATGGATATGTGTTGAGATACCCCCTACCTTGGTAGCGAAGCCATTGTTTTCAATGTTTTGGAGGCTTGATATGATCACGTTAAAGAGCTTTCATAGGATCTCCTTCTGGGTGGTTGTGAGTTGTGGAGGCTTAGTGTGGATTAAACAGTCCATGATGACGTACATTAGCATTTTACTGACAGTGCCTCTATGATAGTCTTTTTACTATCTCTTGTTTCACAGAAGACTTTTGTTTAGTCACAGCAGGAGTGGATGAATCCTATTTTTAGTCATTACTATCAGAAGTAACTTTCCTCTTTCGTACACTAGCTCACTCTATCTCTTTGGTTCTCATCTCAGACAAAATCTTGCTCCCATTAAAGGTCCAGGAGAGTACTATCATTCATTTAAATGAACTCAAATTCTCCCGTCTCTTCTATTTTTTCCCCCAGTGGATGTGCTTGTTTAATGTTTTCATACCTGTGTGAGATTTCCTTTTCTGTATCCTGTTCTGAAGGATGTTCAAAGACATTAATTCTATTCATTTTTACAAGTAAGGCATATGAATAGTCTTATCAGTTCAATAATGTAAGTGCTGCTCTTTGAAATCAGCTTGGTGAGTGCTGTTTCCTATTTCTGGTTTAAGTTTGTTATCTGCTCAAGCTCTTTTAGAACAACAGTCTGGGAAAGTAGGAATATCAAAGCTGTTTCCAAATACCAGTGAGCAATACATGTTACTGACAAGGAGCTTCTGATCTCCTGATTCTGGGAGCAGTGGCCAAATCGCATGTGCTGACAAAGCCAGAACTTGTAATGGTGAAAGGTTCCGTGTCCTGGGAAAAGGTGGCTGTTCTCTCTAGGAAAAATAGCCAGTGACCAGTCCTATACTTCTGAAGTCGTAACCCCATTTCATTTTGCTGTTTTACCGCAAAAATAAATTTTTCCTGCATCCAAAAAATTAGATGTCAGTGAGGGAAACTGCATGGATATAACTTGATGAATCGGACTGATTTCTCACAAGTATGGTAATAGACTTCTGCTCCCTGCTCAATAGCTGAAACTAAAGCCCAGGTTAGCTACCAACTTCAGTGTCCTAGTTAAATGAGTTTGGTGACTTCAGTCCTTGTCTAAACACATGTCTTTTTTTACCTCAAAAGCCACCGCAGCTGCTGCTAACTGATAATAACTGAAGTATTTGTTGATACCACCATAGGGATAAAAAAAATCAGTGAGGAATGGGCACAAAGACTGAAATTAGAGTTATTCACAACTGTGTTGAAATATGTTGCTGGGAACAGAGATGGCTAGGCTATGTTATTTAATAAAAATTGGGGATTTTTGTACAAGTGTTTCTTAAAAGTAAATCTTTAAATAGAAGACACAATTCCTTAAGCTCCTTATTCCAATACAGAAAGCTATATTTACCAAAAAAGGAGGTTTTAAACACCCTATAATTGTCATTGTGTAAGTATTCTAATCAACTCATTTATTTTGATAATAATAAATTCCCAGATGAAACCTCTAACACAAAGCAGTCCCTAACAACCTAACAAGTATTTATAATTATATGAGATCTCACTCAAAATCTGAACTGTATAGAAAACTTTTTTTTGTTAACTTTTTGAGTTTTTCTAGTGGAATTGAAAAATGTAATAAAATGAAGTTTCAGGTAATCATATTGTTTAATTAAACACTTCATTGAATTCAAATAAATTTAATTCACTATTTTGCTAACCATTATGTTGCCCTGTAAAAATACATTTAAAAGAATTACATTCCAGTCTGGGTTTGGTGTTTTTTTGTTGTGGGGGTTTTTTTGTTTAGCATGCAGGTACACACACAAAGTTCTCTGGATGCTTTCTACTCCTTTAGTTTGCTTTCAATGCATGTATATAATTATGTGTTTGTGTTGTCAACGTAATTGAAACTGGAGTTGTCAGAATGTGGAAACCACTTGTGTTAGACTGGAACACAGAAGTCCAGTTAAAGAACACTATGCGACCATACTATTGGTCTAAGGTTGATGTGGCTAGAGGTTATACAGAGAGAGATGTTTATTTCATTTGTTTAATTAGTATCTAAGAAGCTTTCCAAGTATTAAGATTACTGAGCATTGTATCTTCATGTGTTGGAATATCTTCTTCAGGCTGTTTACACAGATTTTCGTAATGTATGGGGTGTTTTGGACTTGATGCTGTAGTCCTGTATGTGAGCAGATTCATTCTCATTTCATAAGTTCAGAGGCGCTTGCAATGAGGTTTCATGTTTGGTTGATGCACCTGAAGGTTCAGAGGAGAAAGGGAAAG
>NW_008824543.1:1831339-1836543 GCF_000699105.1 Pygoscelis adeliae
AAGAGGACGGTTTAGGAAGAGAGGTACACAATTGTTACTACCCCTTTGAGGACAGGTGATCCTGTAAGAAAGGTAGAATGGGACAGGGCCATAACTGATTCTATTTGGCTTAGAGACTCTGCGGAAAAGTTACTTTAAATCTTGACATATATAACAGTTTTAACAGGATTTGATGCAATTATATTTTCAGCTACTTTTGTGTTTTATGATTATTTTAAGATGAAAGAATAAGTGGAAAAAAGTCTGGAAGAAGCCTTAAGAAATTGTCTTAAATACAGAACCTGTTAGAACTGAACCATTCCTGACAGGCGTTTTTCTAACTAGTTTCCAAAGCTATCCAGGGATTTTCTGTTTTCCTTGCACATCTGTCTTTACCTCTGCAAAGCGTTGTGGTTTTTTTTAATGTCTAACTCGAATCTCCATTTCTGGAATATAAGTGCATATTTCTGTTGTGTTAAAGTGATGGGGTTTTTTTAAGTCTTTTCTAGAATAAGGTCCAATATTTCAGTCTTTTCTTGTAGACTTTTTTTCTAGACTGCTGCTCTTTCAAATTTACATCTTATTTTCAACCTGCAGGCAGTGTCCACAACTAAACAGTAATCCATTTAAGGCCTTATCAAAATCAAGTAAAGCAAAAAGATGATTTCAGGTGGCATTCAGGGCATGCTTTATTCTGCCTATAAGGCTTCCAGTATGATACCTGCTTTTATTTACAATAGCTTTGTAGATTCAGGTTTAGCTTCCGATCCAGATCCTTTAGTGCAGAACTGTTGTGCCATTTCTCAACTTACATTTCTGCAGTTGATTTTTTTTTTTCTGAGAGTAAGAAACAATGTACCTATCCTTGAATCACAGCTAAGCTTTGGCAAACCATTTCTACCAAGATCTTTTTGGACTCTAATTGTGTTCCCCAGTGTGCCTGCAGACCCTCCTAGCTTAGACCTACCTTCAAACATTATGGGAGCAGTTTCTCTTCTGTCATCAAGATTAATGATGAAAATAAAGAATAGTACTGGATTCAGTGCTGACCGAGAACTCCATTTGATGCCTTTTTCCTTTTAGACAACGAACCACTGACAGGTATAGTAACATTTTTTTCTATAGCTATTTACCCTGTAGTAATACTATTTGGATGATGTTTCTTGGTTAGACCACAAGGCAGTACTGTGCGATAATACCAAAAGTCTTAGTAAAATCATGAAATGCGACATCAATTATTTCCCATACTATGAGGCTTGTTAGCTTGTTATGCCTTGTTCTTGATGAATCCATGGTCAGTTACTCATTTCCTGTTTTTCTTTTAGGTGACTTACAAACTGAGAAAGTAAAGAAAGTTAAAGTAACTAGGCTATAATTTCTTCCTCCTCCTTTTAAGGCAGGCATTATTTTTGCTCTTTAAAAGGCTTTTGTACCCATATCCATCCATCATGTGCTTTCAGAAATAATTCTAATGATAACAGTTTGCAAGCAGTAACAGCTCTGATATTCATCCACTTCTCTAAGACTTTGGGCAAATTTAATGTGGCATAGCCAATTTTGAATGATTTGACCTACACATTTTTCCTAATCTTTTCTTTCCCTGTTCCGTCCTGATATTGTCCCACTTTTTTTTTTTTTTTTTTTGATAGCTTTTAGTTGTGGAAGCCAGTTGATTACAATTGAGCTTCTTAGTAACAGCTGTCAATATGGCAGTAAACACTTCAGATTTCTTGGCACAATATGTCAATAGCTTGCTTTCACCTTCAAGCTGCTGTCCAAATAGTTTTCCTTGATCCTCCTCTTGCTCTGAAGTGTATATGTAGAATTTCTTTTTGTCCTTTGTCTCTTGCTAATTGTACCTCAATTTATTTGTTCACTTTTCTGGCACTGCCTTTGCGTGCTCATGCTATTCTTTTATATTTATATTTGACAGTTTTCACTTTCAGATATTTACATCTTATGCTTGAAGACAACGGAGAAATTAATTTCTAGCCAAGATGACTAAAACTTAAAATACTTATATCCTTCCTTTGTATTGGGGCAATCAACACCGCCCGTTTTTATTTTCCTTTTTGTTTAAAAAAAAAAATCTGCCTCTTTTTCTTGATTTCTTTTTTTCCATATGTCTGTCTCAGGCAACCTTCTCTGTCAGTTCTCTGGGTTTATTAAAATGTTACTTCTTAACATACATTGTTTTTATTTGCTGTTGTCTTATATTATTACCTTTTTGTGGTTACCTGTAAATTCAAGTGTTGTTGTCTTGTATGATTTCCTTTTTGTGGTTACCTGTAAATTCAAGTGCTATTCTAGTGAATTGTTCAGGTTGCAATTTGGGTAATTTCATCAGTTCAGTCTGTGGTTCTTCTCGCTTCTTATACTATATTTTTGAGTTAAAAAAACACCATATTTTATATATAGTGATACATCAGTGAAAAAATGTAATGAAGTTATGAATTTAGTTAATACTTTCTCATGTAGCATTTTCATATTTGACTTCATTTATGACTAGCTAAATAAGAGCACCTCTTAGTTCCTGAAACTAGAAGATGTCCCTGCTCACTGCAGGGCGGTTGGACTAGATGACCTTTAAAGGTCCCTTCCAACCCAAACTGTTCTGTGGTTCTATGATTCTAAACTGAGTCAAACATAAAAAAGCACCTTGTCCTAAAGTGTCTAGTACCCCTGCCTCCAACTGGGGCAAAACAGAGAAGTCAGGTTTTGGATACTACTTTCACTACCTTACAGGTAGTGTAAGTGTATCTTACTGATACAACGTATTCTCCAAGTGGCATAAACGTTTTTTTCATCCAAATCTGTGATTCACATTTTTGTATTTTGAAAATTTAATTTCTTTCCTTTTTTTTTTTTAAGGACACTTCAATTTTAAGTTATTGAATACCTAGATTGGGTAGGGGTTTTCTTAATCTTTGAGATAAGGAACTAAAACCTCCCTTTTAGAATGGAATATTTTTCAGGAAGCTTCTGCATCAGGTGAACCATATATTCCCTGAACCATATATTCCCTATTTACAATGGTTTCAAAAATTTAGTCAGAAAAGTGGAAGCAGTACAATGGAATGTAAAAAAGAGAAAAGAGCTGGAAATAAGACAAGGAAACTTTAAAAGGAACAAAGAGCTAGCTCAGGGGTGAGTGTGGAGCAGGGAGCCTTTTCCTAAGTACAGTTTCATGCCTAGAGTAAACCACACTTGGGCTCCTTGACTTACACTGCCTTCCTTTAGGTGGCAGGTGAAATTCAGTATGCTAACTAAAATCCTGAGTGCTCTGGGAATGGCTTCTCAGCAAGTCATTTTACATGCCATAGTGCAGCAATCAAAATTAACCAAATCACTTCAATAGAATTTTTACTGTACAAATGGGAGCGAGTTACTGGCAGAGCACTCTCTCATTGTCTTATGTCATTAATTTATCTATATCTGCTCTACCTGAAATTATTTAGCAGACATTTATAGTTTTGTGCTTAGAAGCCACAAAACAAGCAAGCTGATGTTTTCACTTTCTCTGACCTATAGCATTGCTTCCTTGAATGTATTCATACTGCTTGGATTTAGCAACCACAGTGATTTAAAATGTTCATGATATGTGACAAACTCTTTACGCTTATTAGCTCTCTTCCTGCCTATTACAATTAAAGCTGATAATGAACATTCTACAACCCTAAAGGATGGAAAGTATAAAATGCTGTTTTGTTAAAAAAGAAAAACAATTCTATCCCAATATGTCTAAAAAGACTTAGAGATAGGGCAAAAAAAAAAAAAGTGGGTTGGTTTTTTTTTTGTTCGTTGGCAAGAATGCATGTTGAATTTTAATGGAAAACAAATTTCTAACTGGAGATTGTGCAAATAGGTATTTCTGAATGTTACTCATGCAGGTCCCAGTTCAGGGAAGCATATAAGCATGTGTGCAGTCCAGTTTTTTGATAAGATGGGCCTCATCAGAAAACAAGACGTTTCATTCAGCCAGTATGGCTGATCACAAGACATGATGCTATGATGTCTGTTGTACTTCTTTAAAGCGTACTGTAAGAATTATTTGCAAAGATTATTCAGAAAATATATTCAAAAAGAAATTTGGAAAAAACCTTGATATGCACTTTCAAAAACATAAATTATCTTTTAAGTCCAATTATTTCACCGAGAACTAATGGGACAGGGAAAAGCAGTTAGCTATTATGCTGTTCAAAGTATCTGCGCCAAATAGGGAAGTTGATGGACATTGAGGGTAACAGACCTTGTTTATTCTGCAGGTCTCTTGCACTGAGATTATGCATTAGAGGAAAATGTGACAATGAGTTTGTGATGTGGAAGCTGAGGACAAACTAAACACATCTCAGATAGGTCATCAAAAGCCAGTGGAAACAGCTTTTATGGTTTTTCTATGAGGGGAGTTATTCTTGAGGTTTTGATTGGCTTGGCCCACTATGTGGATACACATTTTATAATTACATTACCTAGGTGGACATTTCTTATTCAGAGTGCTCTCTCTGAATTATTTTCATTAGCTTTGGCAATAACTGTGTTACCCTGGAATCAGTATGTCCAAACAGATTGAGTGCTTGCAGGAGCACAGAATGCAGAAGTTAAGCTTAGAAAGAGCTTTGTTCATTTACCTGAGAAATTTAATTTAGATTAACATATGTTATCATTCAAAAGTGAAATAGCTATTCACAAATTCTCATGAAAACTGATTTAGGGGATATCAATTCTGGTTATTACTGGGGCTCACTCTTTGACAATTATGAAAAATTCAGCCAGCCTTTGTATCAACAATGTTTTGCAGTCTAAAAATCATCTCAAATATTATTAATCCTGTTTCCTTGTACCAGTTACTGGTGCTTTTACCCAGAAGTAGGTGTTCAGCAGAAAAAACCACAGCCGCTCGCTCACTCCCCCCACAATGGGATGGGGGAGAGAATCGGAAGGGTAAAAGTGAGAAAACTCGTGGGTTGACATAAAGACAGTTTCATAAGTAAAGCAAAAGCCGCGCACACAAGCAAAGCAAAACAAGGAATTCATTCACTACTTCCCATGGGCAGGCAGGTGTTCAGCCATCTCCAGGAAAGCAGGGCTCCATCACGCGTAACGGTGACTTGGGAAGACAAGTAACTGTTGCTCCAAATGTCCCCCGCTTCCTTCTTCTTCCCCCAGCTTTATATGCTGAGCATGATGTCACATGGTGTGGAATATCCCTTTGGTCAGTTGGGGTC
>NW_008824543.1:1837917-1838381 GCF_000699105.1 Pygoscelis adeliae
CAGCCCCTTTGCCGTGAGTTCACATTGGGGTTCCAGCCTGTCCAGTACTGCAGCACAGAAACAGCAGTGATGCCCTGGCCATCTCCCAGCCCAGGCACATGGCCATTGCTGTTATCAAAATGTTCCCAGGCACAGAGTAAGATGGTCAGCAGTACAGCAGTACAGCAAGCAGTGAAAGCAAAAAGCAGCCACTAACGAGCTCTAGACTCTAATATACAGTAAGGCAAGCAAGCCCCATGGCAAGCACAGGAGCCTGCTGATTAATAGCTGAACAGCAATAACAGCTATAAATTGAATCATCTAGCACATTCCAATCAACCCTGCCATTATCTCGAACCCTTCGAGCCCCATGTTGGGTGCCAAAAAAGACTGTCATGGTTTAACCCCAGCCGGCAACTAAGCCCCACACAGCCGCTCGCTCACTCCCCCCACAATGGGATGGGGGAGAGAATCGGAAGCGTGAA
>NW_008824543.1:1838710-1850705 GCF_000699105.1 Pygoscelis adeliae
TATGGGAAGCTGAAAAGTCCTTGACTTGGTATAAACACTGCTTAGCAACAACTAAAACATCAGTGTCTTATCACATTATTCTCATGCTAAATCCAAAACATAGCCCCATACTAGCTACTAGGAAGAATATTAACTCCATCCCAGCTGAAACGAAGACACCCTTTAGCATAAAGAGTAACTGGTTGGGCAACAATACTTTATTGTTATGGAGAAGGCCAGAGTGGGAAATACAGCATACACTTTTAGATAAATAGTACTGTTGTTTGAGCAACAGGACTGGATTTGGGGTTGGATTCCTGTTCCTTCCTGCTTCTGAGAGCAATGTAAGCAGCAGTAGTATGGCCAAATGTAACGATGCCCCTTTATAGGCAGGTCTGCAAGGATAGGAAGTGGAACGTAAAGGCATGGACCTTTACCATTAAGGTTTACCACAACGTTATAATGTGGGGGTGTGAGTGGAGTCCTGCTTAAATAAGCTAAGTAAAACAGAAAAAAAAACCTGTCTTTGGCTTTTGATTAATTCTTCAGTGTGTATTACAAGATTACTAATTACATGTGTCCTGTATGAGATGTGTTCTGTGGGTGAAGTCTGTCTATGTCTTAATGGCAGTCAGTACTTGCTTAATTATTTCTTCTGAAGTGTGTGGTTGCACCTATGTATCTTTTTTGGTATGTTGCCTTGCTTCCAACTTTTAATATGGGGTACTCAAACTATATTGATGCTGTAACAAAATGTGTTTTCTGCTTCGGCTGTATTTTTTTCAAATAGCTCTTAATATTCAATTTGCCTTTCTCACTGCTACTGAGCACAGAGCTGATACTTTCAGAGAGCTATCTACAATGATTACAAGAGCTCTTTCTTCTGTAACTACTCAGTAGAGCCCTTCATAGAGGATGTAAAGTTGGGATTAATTGCTAATCATTTAGTAATCATCAGTGCATCTCTGGTATAATGGAAAGATACCACTACCACTAGGGCTTCTACTAATTTCAAATATGATGTCATGTATTTGAGCTACTTGGAGGTATGTGCTCTGGCAGTGATTCTCAGTTTTTTGCATTGGCAGCCAAAGCTTAAAACATAGTGCTGCTGTTTTGCCTATCGTCTTCTTGCCACAGAAGCAGTGTTTACAATGAGTTATTTAATGTTTCTGTGTAATAATGAATGTACATTTGTTTTCAGTAGAACTCGGTCTGTAATTCAACAATCCATTGGCTTCTGCAGCAAAGTTGTGGTTCAGAAGTTCCTCCCCTGCACCAGTTTGTAGCCTCCCATGAGTTCTGTCTAGCTGTTTCCGGATCTTACCTCACTAAAAATTGTTCACTTTTAGCCTGGATTATTTCACTATCTTTACATAAATATTGTTATGCAGACAGGTGGATCTGTGATCTGTGGCAAAGCGCCATGAATCAGTGGCTAGCTTCATTTTTGAAATCACAGTATCACTGCACTGGTAGGGCTGAAAGGAGAAATTCCTAAATAACTCAGAAAACTTGGCACATACTGACTTTGTGGTGGTTGTGTAGCTGGGACTTAGAACCAAATTCTAGACTGCTATCCTCTCCCCTGATGTGATGAAAGCAGGCGGCTGAGTACCATTTACACTTGAGCTGCTGTTAACTGTATGTAAGGGGAATTCTCAGCTGGTTTAGCTAGTGTTTTGGCCTTCAAATACAAATATTTGCATGCTTCTACAATTTTGCCTTAATAATGCAAATGTCATGGTAGGGGATATGAACACTAGCATCTTATGGGAAATTTCAGCAAGGTTAAGATGTATCAGGAACCATAGTTCTTTGTATAAAAGTGTTCTGGGTAATTGAGTTTCTATCTGTACAGCAAACGAGAAAATCTTGATCTTGACAGAAATCAGCGAACATTTTGCTGCTATATTCGGCTTCAGGAGAGTGAAGATTTCACCCTCTGTACCTCTAGCTGATCGGCAAAGCCGAATGCTAATGCTGTAGAAGGGTCTTCGTCTCCTAGGAAGCAGCAGAAGAAATGCAGATAATATACTTGTAAGGGTACCTAAATATATTATGGGTGTTTTTGAGGTGACATTGTAGTGGAAGAAAAAGGTGTCAAGACTTTCAAGCTCTGAGGGATGTTCTTGTTATATAACTCAGTTGTCCAACTTTCACTTAATTAGCAAGGTTTTGTATAAAAGCGTACCGACCCAAAGGATCATAGCTACTCCTGTAATTTGATTATAAATGTAATGCCTGTGTGACAACTTTCTGCCTATGATGTTATGCGTAATCCTTTCTGCGTGTGGTTACAGCTCTTGGAAGTTCTATATTCAACTCAGTACTGTGGTTACTTGTGAATGAAATTACTGCAACAGTGTTGAAGGAAAAAGTACACAGAAAGGTTTAAGGCAGAACATGGCAAAGCAAAGGCTGCAATTATCTGCAGCTGAAAACAAGTAGCTTTTAATATGTCCATTCACCTAAGAAGGGAGGGAGAATTATAGACCACATGCTCTTTCTTTCCCTTTTCCTATCATTTCTCTTCTTCTTTTTCCTTTATACAGTTTATCACCCATAATTTCAGGATGTGTTTTGTTTCTTTAAGCTGTTTTATCTATAGGCTTATGAGGTCAGTCATGTGTGAATTCTTTTGTTAGTCACCTCACCTTTTGCCTTGATGATAGAAAATTGATCAGGCCTAAAGTACAAGTTCAATAGACAACCCCCTTGGTCCTTTGTCTAGGAGAATAGCTACCATTGAAGGCCATGAGCAGGTTGCTATTAATATGACAGCCTGCTCTATCTCCCACTGTAATTTATAATGAAATACCTAATCTCCATTATTTTGATCCAAGCAGGCGATCCCATGAAAAAGTCTTTTCATCCAGTTCCCAATGGCAGTTACATGAGAAATGGCAAACCAATAATTTTTGTCAAGTTTTTTAAGCCAACAGAAATGCTTTTCCACTGCTACAGTTTCAAAAGGCACAGATAAAGCTCATTCACTGAGATGAATGAAAAAGCCATCTGGGGTTTTTCTTTTTGACTTCCTTTCCTTTTCTCCATCCTTGTAATCAAATTTGAGCAAAATCAAATGGGGCTTTCTATGAAAGTACCTTTTGTTGATCTGAACGAGCTGGTAATTTACAAAATACCCTTCCTTTGTGAGGAAGGCTAAAGAAAAAAAGAATCAGTAGCTTTTAAAGCTGGGCCTTGGTGGGACTCTAAATGCAGTGAAAGCAGTCTGTGTTGAGAGATTGAAATGCATTTCAAAGCCAGGCCTGAGTCAGGGTACAGGGAAGAAAAAACCTATGTGCATTTTATAAGAAGAAAAACCTGAATGGGAAGGGGAAAAGAGAGAGAGAGAGAGGGAAAAAATCTGGATAATACATTAATCATTATTTTGGAAATTGTCTTCCTTACTGACACATACTGCGTAACTAGTGATTGAGAACTTGGATTTTTGTTCTATTATAGGCATCTCAACATTTGTCTGTGCTGCTTTAAAGTTTGAGAGGCAAGGATCCTTGAACACTGCTGGACTATGTTTTAAATGTGTATATGTATTTTTTTCAACTTTGCTTTTTTTGGTTCGTTTTTTTTTTTTTAACTTTTGTTTTTTTTGTTTCTTTTTTTTTTTTTAACCTTGCCTGTGAAGTATTATGGGGAAAAATACTTGCAGGAAAGCTGAGTTTATTCTTTTTGGCATGCTAATGTTTATTTTTATTGTATTTCTGCTTACCAGATTTCCTAGTGGTAATTATTTCCCGTTGACTCAGACCAAAGGACAGTGTGGACAGCTAACAAAACAGTAAGTTTATGTCTTGTTTTTGTTATTCGTATTTCATGATTAATGTGGAAAAGCTGAAAATATTTGATTTATTGCAAATTCTGTATTATAAGAATGTTGTACAGCTGTATGAATCTATTAACATGAAATATTGATGTGGTTTAACTCTTCTTATCTCTGTTACTTACCATAACTGTTTAGTCAGATACAGATAAGTGCATTGTTCTGTGTTGAAGATAATACAGCTTCAGAAATAAACACTAATTTACATGTCATATTCAAAGATGTGAGCAAACCTAGCCCATATTTTAATCATTTCATATTTACAGACTTGCTTAGAATGTAAAATGTTTCTCCTTTTCCACTTGTCTTTTGATTCAGGATATAAATGCATTTTAAAAACAGCTTCCTGGTTGCACTATGTAAAATATTACCGGCAATTTTACAAAGATGTAGGCACTCATAGTAGAAATTCTGGGGTTTATTTTTATTTTTTAAGAAGGCTTCTTGTGTTATTTTTAGCTTGGCTTATGCTGTGTTCTGGTAGGAAGAGTAGAAAGGTATGAATGTTATTGGCTAAGATCTTATTATTGTTGTTAATGAAGCACTAGTAAAGCCACATTGGCTTTTAAATTATACTTTGAAAAGAGAAACCATGGAAATCATTTAGACCAGTGAACTTTCAGTTATAAGCTGTTTGTTTTAGATGAAATGGTATGAGACATGATTTGTTTTGTGTTCTTTATGCGTACGTGTGTACAATGTTGTGATATCAACTTAGAAAGCATACTAGAAGAAAACAGGCTAGGATAAGTCTTTTGCTTTTTAACATTACCAAAAATCCAAAGTCAACCATACAAATTTTGAGTGCTGTTTCCATTAATGAGACCCCAAATTATTTAACAAATAGCTTCCAAGTATTTTCTTTGATGTAAGCTGACATCTGATTGAATTGGAGAATATCAAGAAGTCACTTTTGTATCTGAATTAATTTCCCACTCCTAGTTCTTACTATCCTATTCACTTTGAATTTCCTACAGGATTTGTTTTCTCACATGGTTTTGAGCCATTTGCTGCCTCCTAATGACTGACTTTTAAAACAGCAAACATGGAAAATTTCCAAAAAACTTTTTCTGGAACTATCACTGCTGCATGTTTTGTGATTGTCTACCATTTTTCATATATTTAGAATTGATGAAGAAATTTGTGAAATTAATAGCTTTGCTCTTTTATATTTTTAGCAGAACATCAGATTTTCCACCCTGTGAAATACAGTATACAGTGCATTAATGGGAAACTTTTCTAATGCTGAGTATGGAAACAAAGACACACGTAGTTGACTTTGTTTGGATTGTGTCATTTAGATAATGTAAGAATTCGTGCTTTCACCCGCTTGCGTACCAGTATCATATGACACTTATTTTGGTTAAATGATTGTCTCCTTCCCCTCCCCACTTTTAAAAATAATAATTAACCTTTCTTTATTTAGTTTTGTATCCTTCGTCCTTTATACCTTCTTAAACTTTAAGATATAGTCTTCATTAAAGACTTTGTCAAACCTAATAGGTTTTAACTGATTATTTAACAAATGAAACAATAACGAAGCAAGATAATGTCCCTCACAGTCTTATCCTGGTGTCAAGGCTTGTCGTCTTACTATGTGCTGTTCCTAGCACCGTGCGGCACCAGTTTGTGCAAAAACTTTGGGACCTGTCAAAATATAAATAAATGTTAAGAATTATATGGGACATGTAGAGAACACAGATTTTTATCTCTGTGCGAGCTTTTCCCTCTTATGAATTCTTCTACAGTTTTTAAGGATGTGATCTTGTAAGTAGAACAAATGAATTGGGATGAGTGTGTTGAATGGAATTCTGACTTTGCCTCCTACTATTTATGTATATTTATGGATACGCTCTAAACTTTTCCCTAGACTGAGTTGCACTCAGTGACAGTACTCCATTTGTAGCAGAATGTTTGTAAACCACTGTAAGGTTCTTAAACATGGGTTGGATTTTACAGGAGTACCTCCAGCTGTACCTGATTTCAAGTTGCCAAGTTCTGTGCTTGAACCTTTCAAGCTCAAGCACTTTTTGTGTTAGACTATGATGAATTAGTATAATAAACTACTTGCAGTATTTTTTTAAATAAATGTCCTCCACTGTTTCAATCACCTGTTGGGAAGGCTTTGTTGCAGGAGATGCTCATAGCAACAAACAACTGCTACTTTTTTTGAGAATGTGTATAATTATGTATTTAATTTGCATAATTATTATAGTCTCTGATTTGAATCTTTGAGAGGAGTTTACAGTAATGAAGCAAATGGGGAACTGAAGTTATATCAAATAAGTTAAAAAGTACTTCCTCTGTTAGAGAACATTATCCAATGTAGCATAAACTGAATAAGGAAATGCATGCTATGACAGGTTAGCAACACAATGGGTGGGCTGTTGTATCTGTTGAAGCGACTGTTGAATATAAGTAGATAATTCTAGAGCCCAAGGTTAGGGTGTTTAATCAGACTGAGTTGGATTGGGATGGGAAAAGATTTTCAATGGACTTCTCAGTGGCTTTTTTTTTTTTTTTTAAATGTCTTAAACAGCAAGAGGTGGGGACAAAGGACGATAATTCCTGAGTCTCATGTGCCCTCTAGGGTTCTGCATTGCCTGCAAGAAACACTTTTCCTTCCAGCTAAATTTTTCAGTCGCTGAACACTAAAAGTGTACTCAGACTTAGTGAATATACGTAGCAGCTTGTGGTGTAACTGGCTTCTCATAAAGATCATAAGAAAATGCAGAACTAGGCAGTCTCAGAACTGGAAGGAGTCCCTTAAAGGAAAACAAAAGGAGAAAAAGGCTACAGAAAGATTCGGGAATTGGAGTGTGTATTTGAAGAGTGGTGGGTGGTGCTGAGATAAGGAAAGGGCATTAACACTTAGATGTCCCTGGGCCCAGGCCTTCTCCTTAAGGTCCTAGCCACCATTTAGATTCACTGTCCCAGGGCTGATGCTGCATTCAGTTGAAAGTGATGTCTTGTGCTCACATTACCCTAAAAATGGCAATTTTTTAAAAATTGATTTTTCTTACTATATTGTTACCATTCAGTTTGATCTTCTTAAAAGAAATGTGAGCTTCTCTTCTGAAACAGTAATAAAGGGAGACTTCACACTCAGGTGCTGATGAGCAAAACAGGATATGTCTGCAGTAGTGCTGGACAATCCTGTTTCAATTTTTCCTGAGGCTGATGCTTAGTGACATCAGGTTGGGGAGCTGGGGGTGTTGCGGCATTGTTGATCTTAATTTGAAAAGTAGAGAAACACGCACAGTGTTCTCTTTTGTTCCATGAAGTCCACCCCCAAACATCTTGGGATGCTTCCAAAATTCTTCAAATTTCAGACCTGCCTTTCAATGAGCGTAGTGGTTGTCAGGTAGGGGTGGGACAGTAGTATCAATGCATTAAAGTACTGATATAGAGTATTATTGTGGTCACTTAGAACTGTGATACTAGCAGCATTCCTGATACACCGTGAGTTTGGTGTAGTCGGGCCTATAATGCAGATAAAATTTGCTGTTCAGCATGAACTGTGTGGTAAAGTGTGTTTTGTTTGGGGTTTTTGTGTGTGGGTGTGTTTGTAGTTTTTTTTTTTTTAAAACAGCTCATTCCTTGTGGATTCATAGAACAATTGCAAAATATCTCAGAAAATTCTTTTTGTTATTTTGAGCACCTACTTGTACTTTCCCTTTAGTCATTTAGTCAGACTTGACTGTGGATAGCAAACACTTTGCATTATGTAAAAGGTAATACAGAAAGAGGTGTTCTTTTAGAGTATTTCTGGGCTTACATATAAAACTCTGTAAGAAGGCAAAATAGTCCAATAAATTACTACATGTAACCCATTGTAGTCCATCCAGTGACTAAGAATGTTCAAGACCTAAGATAAAAAGTTTTCATCAAACTAGCCTTTAAAAATACCTTTTTCTTTGCAAATTTCTTGTAGGATACAATGGTATCCAGTAGAGTTGTGATGTCTGGATAATACTGCTTTAAAACACTTTCAGCCAGTTTTATCCTTTTGTTTTGAGTGGAACAAAACCTCTGAAGGACAGTGTTGGAATTCATTGTAGAACATAAGTGCTTGTAATGTGGCCATCGCCCACAATATCAGTGTCTGGTTTAATATTTTGTCTTCCCTCCCCCGCCCAATTAAAAAAAAAGAAAGATCCAATGCTGCTATTGTTTTGTTGGATAGCGAAGACTTTTTTAAAATTGATCATTTGTTATTTATCTGTTATTTTGTTTATTATTCAAAGATCATAAAATCTGTGACACAACTGGGACTACATGTTGTAGTCTTTTCATTTTCCTGGTTAATAAAGGAGACCTGGGAGACACTCGCAGGTGTATTTATTGCTTCAGCTTCTTCAGAGACTGTGTTTGTAATAGCATACTAACAGCAACATGAAATGAGCTGGTTCTATCCTCTCCTGACAATTTGTCCTCAGACTTAGAATGCTGGCAGATAAGGGCAGAACTACAGGAGAAAGGTGTCTAGTAACCACTCTGTGAAAAAACTTGATCTGTAATAGGGTTCAAAGTTAGAAGTACTGTTTGCTGCAAGGCTCCTTGCTTTCATACAGCTAGACTGCTTTTTACCTGAGAGACCTCCACTGTGATCTCTTTAACTGATTCAGGAAGTGGAAGCTGTGCATTCATTGACATAATGTTAATACTGAGGGATGTCCTTTTCAGCATCAAGTGCTTGTAGCCCTTAATGTGGTATTTCTGATTTTAACTGTAGGGCATCCCTTCCATTTTACTTAAAAAATTACTCTGTTTAAAATAGTTTTGTTGCAGTCAATCTCTGTACGGGTGGAATATTTAGAGCAGCCAGCACCAGAGCGCTGTATGCTTTGTTAGTCATTTATTCCTCATTCTTCCAGTGAGCATCCCACTCACAGGAATACTTAGGGCTCCAGGCAGAGCAGTCTCATTCCTTGTGCCATGATATGCAGACAAGCAAAATGGCACCTCCACACATGCTGTCTTCTGAGCAGTCCAGGGTCCAGTCTCTGAAGTATTATGAACAAACATCTTCAAATGGTGACTCTTCTTGTTTTGAAAGAAAGTGGTTTAAATCAATTATCCTGAGCTGAGCAGTGGTGAATTTTGGGTGGGAGTGAGTTACATGCTGAAAGATCCCAGTGCTGTTGCTTTATCGTGTCCATTGCTTGCTGTCACCAGAAGAGTCTGTGGTAGATTGCAATATCTGTTTCTGGTCAAAACTCATGAGTTTTATGTGCTGTAAATGACTTGTAGCCATAGGTTCTTAGCAATGTGCAACAGGAGCCAGTCGCTTAGAGAGGCAGCAGGTAAAGTCTGTCAGAGTGGCAGTAGCTTGCTTGAGCTCCAGTAGCCTCTCAGGCCAGCAAACTCCTTAACCGTGCATAAGAAAGTGGAACTCCTCTGTTTAAAAGATAGTGCACTTGGTGCTAAAATGCTGCATTAATGCTTGGGATAGCTATGGCTGAGTTCTACTGGCAAGTGCGTTCAGTTAGTTTCAACTAATTATATTAAATGTATTTTGGAGCCTGAGACAAAGAATAT
Organism: Pygoscelis adeliae; assembly: GCF_000699105.1. Taxonomy (NCBI): domain Eukaryota; kingdom Metazoa; phylum Chordata; class Aves; order Sphenisciformes; family Spheniscidae; genus Pygoscelis; species Pygoscelis adeliae. Next base: position 1,848,075 of record NW_008824543.1, read on the forward strand.
CTGTTAAAGCAAAGGGCAAGCACAGACTCTGGTGGTGTAAAGTCCTTTCTCTAAGTTTCTGTGACAGATAAGCCTTTCTAGATTAAACCCCCCCACAACTAGTTTTGAGATCATAGGATGCCATGCATGTTCCATTTACAACTTTATGTACATTACTGCATCTTAGATTCCTGTTTGCAATAAACTGTACATAAGTATTAGTGGGTGGAATTTAATTGAAATCATCAAAGTTCAAAACTAGGGATTTGTAGGGATGTTTCCTGTTCCTTTTATTTGGAACTAAATAATGTTATGATGTACGAAAGATATGTCTCTTGGATTTTTTTTTTTTAACTTTATTCATTTTCTTATATCCCTTTCCTACACTGTCATCTCTTTCTTTACTACTCTGTACATCTGAGAGTTTTCTAGGCCACTGATTGATGACTTTGATGTCTGTTTACATATGCAGTAAAGAGACAGCTCTTGACTGAAGATTCTAAGTGCTTCTGTGCCTTCTTGTGCAGTATTTTTATGTTAGCCTTACATATGTGTATAAAAATAATTTTACCAGGAAAATAATGTCTGACTGGCAACCTTAACTTCAAAGGTCATATTTAGCATTGATGTTATTGTTTTTTTCAATGTAGACCATTAAGGAAGGATAACTTTATGCGCAATAGCAAAATAGAGATTTTTTTACCATGCTGATGCAAGCTTTCTGTGTGTTGTGGAAATATGCTAATTATAACACGGCACTATTTTCCTAACCTAACCTTGCAGACCCATGAGCTTAATCCAGTACTGTCGGTAAAGTACTTTTGAATCTAGTGGGAGGTGGTACAGCTGTGTGAAGAGCTCTTGAAATATTTGGCCACTTCTAGGATTTATGTTTGCTGTGTGAAGTGACTAAGATCATCACTGCCCATTTTGTGGTTAGCAAGATGCTTATTAGGAATTCTCATGATTCTTTATTTCAAAAATAAAAAGTAATAGAAACTGAATAAGAATATTAGACTGAGTTCCATCATGATTCCATAGTTGACAGATCTGATAGTGTATGATGGCATCTCTTGAGTTAGAAACATCTATATAGTTGAATTTCATTGATTTACACACGCAGAAAACATAAATATCCTTGTGCAAAAAATGCTCTTTTACAGTTTAAGGGTGCAAATCCTTCCGAGAGCTCTGTCTGTTCTATCAGCTGTTGTGCCTTAATGCCTCCTATTTCCTGTGCTTGAACATCTCTCTGAGGCTTCTCTCATCGAAGCTTTGCACTACAGCCTTTCTGGTGTCTGTCAGGTCTAACAGGTAGGTGTGACTTTTCTTATGCATGCTGGTAACAGTGCAAGTCAATTAGTAGCATCAAATGGGTGGGGAGCAAATATGGACTAGAGGGTAATTTGGAAACTATTTTGTAACACAGGTATGCAGATTACTAACTACATAATACATGGAAAATGTTGCGGTATTTGAGAGCAGGGGAAAACTAAAACAATTGACAGAAACTGAATTTGTAATCTGGAAACTTTTCCCCTGTGAAATGCATGTGGCAAGGGGCTGAGGTCTCATTTTAGTTTTGTTTATATTTTGTAACATTTTTAAGCTGAAATTCTTCCAGAAATTAATGCTCTTTTGTGTGTTTTTTTAGTCACGTATATTTGACTCTGTTTGTGGGAAAAGCATAGCCTGCATATGCAAGAGAAATGCATGAAGGGATTGGTAGCATACAAAAGTAGATGAAGGAAATTGTCAAGTCAGTGTAAACCCTGAATGGATTTGTAGCAGAGGGAAGTTAAAATGTATTTGATTTAAAACAGAGTAAGCAACATCTTTTTTTGCTTGCTTTCAGGAACTTGCTGTGTAAATTCAGCCTATTAAAGATAAATGAAAAAGAGAAGTTATGAAATGAAAAGTAGCTGTAATACACAGATTGAATGTTTGGGTGGGAGTGAAAGTAGGAGTTACTGGGTTGGAACAGATTCCTTGAGATCTGTCACATCATACCATTAAAATAAAGAGCTAGACATAGTAATTTTAAAGGGATATTGTGTAAAAGTTGGGAGATATTAATGCAGTAAAATGCATTGATGGATTCCAAACTTACAGTCTATTATGTGTATTATACACACATAATAACTGTAGATAGCAAAATATTTGCTTTGTGTAGTGGATTGCTTGTGAAGGGAATGATTACAATATATTAGAAAACTTTGATTCCATCCGCTCCCTCTGTGTGTGTGTGTTTGTAATTTCATTAGGCGATTCCTGTAATGGATTGATATTTGATCAAATTCGTAATATAATCAAAGACCTTCATATAGGTCCTGAATTCTTTCATTTTTATGTGCTCATATTCTTAGCAGTGGCAGTCCTCACGTGAGAAGGCCAAAGGATGGAGAAATTGTTTCAGTTTCTTTTGTTCTGCCACAGACATCTTAATGGCCATGGACAACTCTTTTCATCTATCTATTCTCCACTGATATCTAATCTCATACTGATAGTATTTTGATGATAAATAAATACTTTAAAAAGAACTTAAACACTATGGATAAGAGGGTTGTACAAATTATCAAGATTTTTGATACAGCAGGGTATAAAACTGTATAGATCTTTTCCACAGATAGGCGTTTTATTCTAGATATTTTG
>NW_008824543.1:1850741-1890401 GCF_000699105.1 Pygoscelis adeliae
CTCACTATTTTACCTATACTTGCAGTGCCCTACCTTCCCTTTTTATTGTGGGGTCCTTGGATGTAGAAACCAGTTTTTTCTTAGGGTATCACAAAACTTCTGAGGAGACTAGTGAATTGAACTCAGGTCTCCTAGCACTAAATTCTGATCCGGTCTTCCAGGACAGCCAGCCCACCTCGGGCTCGCTGTGAAGTATTGGAATGTCTTTGCTGACAGTAGGTTGTGCAGCCTTATATGGACATCCTGTGGAGTTCCCTGTCCTAACTCCATTCTTTTCAATGGCTAAAGTGTCCGTGTTCTCCTTGCCGATGATGGATGTACATCCCTTTGCATGAGAGATGCTGTCAAGTGAAAGGATTTTTTTTTTTTTTTTGTCTTGCAGGAGCCTCCCCAAAAGAGTAAAATAGGAAAGAATGATACAAGTTGGGGGTGGTACGTCCCATTTGTTATATGTTGCAAAGGAGTAAGGAACTGGGAAGAAACATGAAGCCTGGATTTTCTGCAGTGCAGAATTGCATCTGGTATATCATTAAGCGGTGCAATATGCATCTAAAAGTATATCTGAATTTTACAGCAGGATCTGTCACTTGTTCTTCCATCCTTTAATGTTTTACAAATTGTATCAAGGAACAAAAACATTTTAAAAAAACCTTTTTTAAGAAAAGAATAAGAGATAGGCTTTTTTAAATTAATGTGAAGGTTATGATACATATTTAACAAAGCCTGGGAATTCCTAAGTGTAGACAGCTGTTGTCTTGTCTTAACCTAGCGGTGTGAGTAAAGGATACAGTGTCAGCCTTAACTTTGAATTTTCCTGGCTTCTGTCACTTCATGTCACAACCTTAGCATTAGTAATATACTTTTTTTTTTGTTGAGGAACAATAGCTAAAAATGTATTTTGACTAGTAAAATTAAGAAGATGACACATAAGTCATAGAAGTTCACTGTGCAATAGTAATGTGTGTCTTTTTTTAATACAAATGTAATTTTGAGTACTTGGTAACTACTATCTATAGCTACAGAAATATCACCACCTCCTGCCTTTTGGCAAGAAACTATATTTTAAGTTTTATATATAAATTACACAATGAGAGAGAGGGAAAAACTTTTAGCTGAGCATTATACTTTAGTACAGAGCAGGAACTAAATATAGCAGCTATGTCATCACAGCAAGGTTGCTTTGTGGCAAAAATACAAAAAATAAAACAGCAGAGAGACGTGCATTACTGCTGGTACACAGTTATTAGAGATAAATGAAGATGGTTATAGAAGCAGCTGATTACAGAGATCCTATCTTCAGTGATAACAATTGAACCTGAGAGCAATGTCATTTTGACAACTAGGACCTTTTTTGCTAACTCTTTCAAATTCTTCTCATTAATCTCATTTTAACTGAGGTTGGAGCAAGCTGTGAGAAACCTGAGATTTCAGCCCTGTGAGAGGGATACACACTTTAACCTTAACTAACCAAAGGAGTACTTTTGGCTACTTCTTCCTTGAGTATAGCAGCTATTCAGGCTTGTTGGCAAGCCTTGTATACTTCCCCCTAAGGAGGCAGTAATTGAATCCATTTGCAAAGAAAGGAAAGAGAGAGCAGAAGAGATCTAGTAGCTCAGGATGGCTGTTCCCTCTTCAGCTCTAAGCTGGTCTCTGTCCCTTCTGTCTTCTCTCTCTCCCTTTGCTCGATTCAGCATCAAGAGGAGGAAGATGAAGCTTGAGGGCTGAAACTGCAGCTTCCATGCAGCTCCGGGAGGGACAAATACGACTGTGGGAAAAACTATACAGTTCTGAGGGCTGGGTGGAGGTGGGTAACTGGGAAAGGGAGATATCAGGCTGTTTCTGGGAAGGAAGGTGGGCAGACGTTAATGGCAAACAAATACAGGATTTATGATGGTTTTTTGAACTCCAAAACCCAAATAGCCTGCAAGCGCAAGTCTGTTAGGAGCTTGTGCAGAGCTCAGTTAAATCAGGATAGTTGGACAACGTTAATTATGCATTTTTCTTACAGAAGCATAGCTGCTTGGCAAAAGCAAGAATAACCTATTATAACCTGGGTTTTTGTTTTATTTGAGTTTTTTAACTTTGTGGGCCAGTTGAGCTACAATATAGAACAACTGAGTCAAGGCCTGGAAGCCAGTTCTGTCGTGTCCTGTTCGTACTAGCATTCAGCAGATCTTGCAAGATAACGTCTGTGTATAAGAACTGTTTTCCATCTGGTTCATTCGTGTAAGTCTAACTCCCAATTTCACTTACAGTCAGTGAGTAAATTCTCATATAAGGTTCAGGACCTGATCTGCCCTCTACCAAGTTAGGGCTTTCCCCTGGCTATGGAAACATGATCCCCTTTGCTGAATCATGATGTGTTTGCAAAATAGGGCAGTGTAAATTTAAAAGGGTTGTACTGCCAGCTAGCATATTGCTAGGTGATTATAGGCCCTTCATCTGGGATATTGGAATGCAAACCTCCTCAAAAAAATGATGAATACAAATCTGGGCAGTGCTCTAATGACTGAAATACTGTACAAAAAGGAACATTACCACCTCTAGCACCATCTTGTGTTTTCCCTTAAAATGAAAGGGGAGGAGGGTCTCTTGAGCTCCATTACAAAGTACAGTGGCCGTCCTGTAGGTGTTAGTCACTCTCTGAACATGCTATTGGACTGGACCGTTTAGAGATTTAACCAGAAAGTTATTTAGGCAGGATCCTTATTAGGCCTACTGTAGAATAAGAAAAGATCTCCTGCCCTGATTTTGTTTGTGAGGAATAAGGGGTGATTTGCCAAGCTTGGGGAAAAAAATGCTTGTAATTCTTCTGCAGATTTTAGTTGTCTGGCAGTTATATTACATGCAATCCCTCTCTGGGATTTGGGTCTTTTGTGGATCTGGACCCCATAGTACTTGGTTGTGGTGTGGTTTTGTGTTTGGGGTTTTTTTATTGTTGTTTGGTTTTGTTCAGTAAGACTCAAATTCATTATATTTACATGCTTAACTCTCATTTGCTTAAATATATAATTAACTTTGTAGGTCTGGTCCTAAGAGCCTCATCCTGCAAGAATCGTGACACATCCTAGTACTGATGCTGAAGTCAGTGGAGTCTTACTTCATCTATGGAGTAGAATAAGGTCACATACAATGTAGATAGTCTGTCCTGTATGTGACATCAAGAATCACCATGGTTACTTATCTGGTATTTTGCATGCGCTCTCTCATTCTCTCTCCCTTTTCCCTTTTTTTTTTTTAATTTTTTTATTATACTGAAGACAGATCCTAAATCTACAATGTAAAACAATTTTCTTTGTGAAATAGTGGCAGGAACCTTTTGAATGTTTATTGCTTTGCAGCAGTGATGTATCCATTAGTATCAGGAAGCAGTGGCTGATACAATGTGCTGGAACTGCTGCTGGTCACCCAGAGCATGCTTCTTGACCTGTACATCCCTGCTTGTAAAATGAGACTTGTTTGCTTTATTAATGTCAAATAGTTATTGTTTGCAGCATCATTTCTCTCTTATTATGGGACTGTACATTTCCTACAGCAGTGGCAGCCTGCTATCTGGATGTTAAGTTTTGCATAACTGCAGGTAGGAGTTTCTATTTAGTACTCGAGGAGCGAGTCTTTCATGACTTAAGTGATAAAAGTTCATTCTCTTTGGTGGTCCCATTTATGAGCTAGTCTTCCTGGTATCTGTCACTTAGCAATTCAGTGCTTTTAGTGACTGCTGAATGGCAAAGTATTAGCAGTGTAATCCAACTCCACAAATATATATATAACATTTTAAGAATAAACAATAAAGAATCAAACATAAGATTTTTCTTTTTTTCAAGTGGAATAAATACTCTTGTTCATCAAGAATATCCTCCTGTTTCTTGATCATGTCACAGGGGCAATGAGGGATGGGCAAACAGCCATGTGAGCTTGTCGTTATGTAGATTAGATTGCTCAGCAGCTAAATTACTAGTAGACCAAGTTATGTAGAAATATTTTAGTTTCTAACTTCTGGTTAGACATGAAAGCACTAATGTGAATCTATGGAAAGTTAGGCACCAAATTACGAGTTAGGAGTTGAACTGCCTTTGTGTGCATGGAAGATGATAGATCAGTTTCAAGCGTTTCTGACAGCGTAGGTGATAAATGTTGCTTTTCTAGTGGCATCTTAGCTTAGTTTGGTGATATGTGGTTGTTAACGCATGTGGGATTGTAGGTGACCTTGCTTTTCTTGCCTATAGCCTTGAGGGACAGAGTGATACTGTGGCATGTTTGGGGAATCATGCTTCACTGCGTACAAATCGATATACTACTGCTACTATTCTGTTTTAGTCTACTCAGCTTTCTTACTTGCTGCAGTTAAACCATTGGTTTTATACTACCGCATTTATAATGTAGGCTTATCAGTTAAAAAAAAAGTAAGGACGCTAAGAGATTGTAACCAGCTAAAAGGGAAGTTAATGGAAGGAAAGTTGTTCAGCTGAAAACTAGAAACAATTTTTTTTTTTTTTAAGATGCTTTGGAGCAGACTTTGAGCAGTGCTTGTTAAGGAAAGAGGATAGTCATGTAAAATAGAAGGTAGGATTTTTAATAAGGAAAGTAATGATGGAAAACAACCAATAGGAATATGGACAGGTAAAGAATAATTAGAGATCATCTTTAAATAGCATAAGAGTAAGATTTTTTTGCTCTGTTCATATCACTCTGTGTTGTGCCTTTTGCTAGGATTTTACACATTAAGATTGCCACGTATTGCTTAGTATTGTTAATACGCAAAATCCTGGCAAAAGGTTGACATTGTAATGGCTCTAAAGGACCCATTTCAATGTAAATCCTAAGGGTCTATCAATGTGCAGGGGATTTATGTGGGTGAGTCCCATTAATGGTAATGGGACTTATGTGCGTAAATCTCTTCTGCATTGATAGGAAAATAGACTCCTTAGTATGCAAAGTCTCATTTGAAATCAAAGAGCATTTGCATAAGATCCATACGTAGCATGGAACTCTGTGTGTTAAAAACAGTATGAAAAGAAGATAATACACCTTAACTACTTTAGTGGATAAATACTAGTGTAAAAAGAATATTCTTTATATTATGTATTTTACTTCAAAAATTGCATCAATATTTACACAGTTCTCTCCAACTATTAGAAGACAAAATACTTGTCTTTTTGCTAATGTGGATGGTTGCTTTTTACATCAGTTTAGTTGAGCAAAATAATTATGTATAATATATGTATAATGTATATGTACATAATAATTTTGCAGAACTTTTGCACTGAGCTCATGTCCCAACTTTCTGCATGAAATATTTCATTTTGAGTTACTTAAAGAGTATAAGCAAGAACCAAGAGATCTTTGCAGTCCCAGTTCTGCTGCAATTCTCAAAGCCTATTGATCTAATAAATACTCTCAAATAAGATCCTTTGTGTTTGCTTTTATTTGAAATACCAAACAGTACTAAAAAAGTCATTGCATGCCACAGCTCCTCAGAATATTCCAAGCTTTGATACAAAAAGATTTAACTTTGTAATGGAAAATGTCTCCACTGCACGTGCATGTGCAAACTGAATTACATCACAGCAGCATAAGTTAAGCTGTCATACTATGGCAGGAGTCTGAAAATACAGAAAATATGAGCACGGTGCTTTCCAGCAGGTGTCACTGTTGGCAAATGTAAAATTAAAACTACGTTTATCACAGCTTATGTAGAGTTAAAAATATTTTGGAGGAGGCAATGTAATTCACTTTTTTTTTTTTTTAATCTCCTCCTTGTAATATACAGGTGTTTATTTTGTTAAACTTTAGTATATATTGCTTACCTTAGGGAGGCTCAAATGGACATGAATACATTACAACAAAATGATAGTATTGCTTGGAGAATATCTGAAATATTAATGGACTACTTTGTTCTTTGCTATCTGGCATCTAGATTTGCAGTGTTATTTTAAAAACTAAGTATGAGCATGAAGAATTTAATTATTTTGCTATTCTTATGTTTTTGAAGTGGGTGAAGGAGAAGAGTAAGTTGATTTTGTTGATGCAGACAAGAAGTGGCCTGCAGAATTGTTATATTTTTTTAATCAGAGAAGAAGGAACCTGGATGTAGCTATTTAAGATGAGAGTTTTGAATATGTGTGACTATGCAAGGTTTCGTCTGCTTGAAAGAGGAAAAGCTATGTCTCGTGTAGTACCTCACCTCAGGAATTGGTATCAATGCTTTCAATGAGACTTCTCTCAGAATGAGGTGCCCTATAAGGAGAGAGATCAGAGTTGAATGTATTTTAATATTAAGGGTATCTGCTTTTTGTGTTCAGGATGAATATAACATTTGCCACTACAGATATGAAATTGTTGAATCTAGGTGTTTTCTTTTATTTTTATGTGAACAATATTAATCTTGCAACCCTTATCTCATTATCATGTGCATACTGGATAATTAAGAGTTGCTCTAGGAATGCAGCTTTAAATAAGCTTTAACAATCATTCCTGAGTGCAATAAACCTCTCCAAAATTCCCTTCTTTTCAGTGGACAGAATAAAAGTGTTTTGTGGTTTATATCAGAAACATATTTTTACATATAACACTTTTGGGTATTTAGAGAGGGTGGAGTGTGAATGGCACAGGTGAAAGCAATTTGTCCAGTTTTTCAACAAGTTGAAATTTCTGTGTGTGTTGACTTTTGTCTTTCCCCTTCTATGTAGCATAGAATATGAATTTATCCACCCTGATTATAGAGTTCCTAAAGGATGCTTTATATACAGTAGACCAAGTTCTTACTGAGAATGATGACAGCTATTACAGCATAAAGCCAGATCCCTTCCCTTCCCTTCCCCTGGGTAGTATCTCACTACTTTTCTTAAAGTCCTACTGGGAAGTCTGAAATCCAATGACAGCAAAGACACTGGGTTATATCCCTGATATAATTACATCACACTCAGTACAGTCACGTTAGGAATGAATTTGTATTCCTATGTGGTTTTTAAGGAAAACTTTCCTGCTCCTGTTTTTGTGAACAGGAGATGTAAGTGACAGATCTACAGCTGTTACACGGAAGGGAAAAACAGCATGCCTGATTGCAGCACCTGACTGCACAGGTAAATTGCATCAGAGACCCAGGTATCAGCTGAGTATTGTTCATCCAGCAGCAATTAGCACACCTCAGCTGGGAAGAACTTAGTTTAAAACCAAGCAGCCTTCACAAGTAAACTATTGAAAGATATTGAAAAACAGGGGGAAAATACATCCTGAAGCTTTTCAGCTAAATTCCTCAAGAGTGTTCAGAGAAGGAGGGATGGCAGAAGGAGCTGTGTTTTGTTTCCAAGCTGAGTTACAAGCCTCAGGAACTGAAGTGAAGGGGCTGCTTGTGCTGCCTCCTCTCAGCTGGGTGTCTATGGGGTGATGGCCCACTGTGCTTGGGGAACAGCAGCATGGCTGCATTGGAGGAAAGCTCCGTCTCTGTCGGTGTTGCTTTCCTGGTAGCTATGCCTCCAATAGCATCATTTGGGTAATGTACCTGATGCTTTTTTTGTTTTTAATGCCCATAAGATACAAATGAGCTCCTTAAGGTAACTTTAAGACTAAAGGAAGACAGCGGCTCTATTAAAGAGTGGTTATTGTAGAAATAAGGTTCCTATAATAGCAGTTTGTATGTAGCCCAAATGCATATCTCAGTACTTGTGCACTCAGTAATGGTGCACAATAACATGATTAAATATTCTTATGGGCATATAAAGTCAGAAAAAATTCAGAATGTTTCAGAATCTGATATCCTTGTAACTTTATGTTAACAGAAAATTAAAAAAATTAACAGATTTATTAAAATGTGACTTTCTGTCTTCTAAAGTCATGCACAATTGTATATTATAGTTGCTATATTTATGGCTAAGTATATGCTGAGTGAATGCAACTCTAGCACTCTGTTCTTACTGAGCTATATTTACAAGCTTATTTGTTTCCTACAAAGTGATTTTGACAATTAGATGTTTTATGATATCGCAATGTAAAACAAATTCCACACATAAAAGGTTTTTGTTTGGAGTAAGTGCACTTAAAGGAACCAATAAGTTGCAGCTAAAAAGGCACAGTTTCTTGGATTCTGCAAATGAGCAGTATTAACTTACTTAATTTTAGTGAGTTTTATGACTCGGTAAATTTTGACTTGCGCATGTCATAATGAGACTGGTTCTCTTAGTCCTTGCAGGATCTAGTCCTGGACAAATTTGGAAACATGTAATTTTTATATGGGGAAGCAGAATACCTCCTTTTTTCTTTTTTTTTTTTTTTGTGTGTGTGTGTGTTTTGTTTTGCCTGCTTCCTAAAGACGTTTTGTTTGTTTTATTTGCCTCCATTAGAAATTTAGGTCACTTGTTAAATTCAGGAGCTTAACCTTTTTTTTTTCTTGAATATTTTATTCTTTGCATTATTAATGTCAATTTTGTAATCAGTATCTGTAGCTCAGGGGAGGAGGGGAAGGCAGGGAGTGCAGTGCTATGCTGCTCTGCAGGTTTGGCAGTGGGATGTGTTTTGAATAATGACTTCAGCAATGAAGTCTTTAGAGAGCTTTCCATTGTGCTTTTTGCAATTTATTTTACCTTAAGAACATAAATGCTGTTGTGTCCAGAAAGGCCCTGATTGTAGGTACAGAACATAGATACACAGAAGTGAACTGCTGCTGCGTTTTGTGTATTCTGGAATTCTGCATAACTCTAACCAGGAAAAATGTCATCTTTTGAAAGCAGAGTCAACCCTGAAACCATTCTGGAAACATGGTAACAGGCCTGAGAAATCTAGACATTATGATGTTTCAAAAGCAGATGCAATGTGGAAAACTGTAAGATATGAGTCTTGGTTAATCAGCATGGAAACAAGAAGGGTGATGATGAAGAGAAAAAGGGGATCTCTAAATGTGATGACTGTGACTTTTGTAGTTCCCTGCAGTTAGCAATAGAATTGTGTCTTCAGGTGCCTACACTTGGCCTTCCAGGAAGTTGCTGTAGTCAAACAGGAGTAAGTAATGAGACAAATTGTATATGGTGGTGTCATGGTTTAAGCCCAGCTGGCAACTAAATGTGGCTGCTCGCTTACTCCCCCCACAATGGAATAGGGGAGAGAATCAGAAGGGTAAAAGTGAGAAAACTCGTGGGTTGAGATAAAGGCAGTTTTACAGGTAAAGCAAAAGCCATGCACGCAAGCAAAGCAAAACACAGAATTCATTCACTACTTCCCATCGGCAGGCAGGTGTTCAGCCATCTCCAGGAAAGCAGGGCTCCATCACGCGTAACAGTTACTCGGGAAGAAAAACACCATTGCTCCGAACATCCCTCCTTCCTTCTTCTTCCCCCAGCTTTATATGCTGGACATGGCGTCATATGGTGTGGAATATCCCTGTGTCCAGTTTGGGTCAGCTGTCCCGGCTGTGTCCCCTCCCAGCTTCTTGTGTACCCCCAGCCTACTCGCTGGTGGGGTGGGGTGAGCAGCAGAAAAGGCCTTGACTGTGTGTAAGCACTGCTCAGCAGTAACTAAAACCTCCCTGTGTTATCAACAGTGTTTTCAGCACAGATCCAAAACATAGCCCCATACTAGCTACTATGAAGAAAATTACACCAGCCAAAACCAGCACAGGTGGGTTGAGAAATCAATACATGAGATTAAAATATGATTTTATAAAATGAACTTCTGTCTGAATGTGTTGTAGGATGGATGAAATTCTGCTAATGCAGAACAGGACAGAATAATACTCTGATGCAATGGTAACAAATAAATGCATTTCTCCCTTGAGTGGAAATGATAATCCCACAATTATTGTGCAATACAAAACAATCTGTGGGATAAACAAATAAATACTAGTATAGTCCTTTATTATACTTAAGAGAAATTAATTAGGCTTTTCACTTCTACCACCTTTCACAAAGTGATAAATGAATAGGCCTTTCACACTTAGCTCCAAATTAAACTGCTTTTTGGTTTTAATTTGGAAGAGTTCTCAGTATTGTCAGTCCTTTGTACATTTCATCAATAAGTAGATCATGTATATGGGCTTTTATCAGATACACTATAATACTGCCAGAAAAAGCATTGTGTGTAACACTTAATAGTTCACTCCTATCAGTTCATAATCTTATATCCAATTAGCCCCATTATACATATATAGAGCACAACTCAAGTGAAGAATTGGGTCAGGTGTACTTGCTTTCTTCCAGGCTCCTTTTCTAGTCCTACTCCTAGGGAAAATCTGATATAAACGTTTTAAAGAATGGGTCGCTGACCAGACGCTGCATATATGGTTGCACGGAATATCTACTCTAAGTCCTCTAAGCAGTTCTTAAGAAGAAAATGAGAATCATTCTAATGAATAATTCCTAAATTATACTTAAGTGTTATCTTGTTTATTCCATAAGCAGTCTAATATTGCATTGAATTGTCCAGTCTTTGTGTGTGTCTGTTCTAGCAGACCATGTGGCTCCGTTTTCGAAACTCTGATTGAAAAACCACTGTCCTCTTAATTTTTGGTTCTCAAAAACATATGTAGTTCTTTCACCATTTTTCTTACCCACAGCATCAGAATTCTGGGTTGTTTGATGGACTGCTTTCCCTTCTGTACCTGTTTGGTAGCTACTTCGAGAATCTCTTTCACATGCAGCTTTCTAATGAATAATTTACTTTTCATTGGTTTGTGCATGTGACTGTTGGAAAGGTTAAATATCGTAAATTTCTCACCTAATACAGCACTCAATGTTATCACTTAATGTGACAACTCTTGTTACACAATATTAGGGGGAAAATCCTAATTTAGTGTTAAAAATACGTCAACTGGAGGATAATTTGTATTTCACAGGCAAAGGTTTTCAGTTGCGTTCTTGGTACTCAGTTTTCTTTAACATTTGTATCTTGTTTCTACTTCAGAGTACCTATATGCTTTAATCAAATATGGTGAAAGCAGGCACACTTGGCAAGGTATTTTAAACCAATTCTGTATGTTTTGATACAAGAGGTCATGTTCCTGTTATGTCTGAGGTACATTTATGAAAGTACTTTTCAATGCTACCTTCTTCCTTTTCTCTTTAATAAACCTGTGCACTGAACACATGTAATAGTAATTCAGTATTTAACTCAAGGGATTTGGCAGGTTGAAAGTGGGCTTCAGTCATTTAGATATTTTGAAATGAGAAGTGATGGTTGGCTTTTGTGATGCTTTACTAGAGAAAAACATGTTATGATCTGAGTATACTTCACCAGAGAAAACACCATTTGATGACATTTCAGGAATTCCATGCCCATTCAAATGTCTGAGCCATAAGATTCTTCTGACGAAGCAGGAATTTCTCCCTCTTAACTTTCTACCTCTATTCAAAGTCATATTTGGAACTAGAAACAAAAAAGGGTGAACACTTCCCCTGCCAATTAGAGTAACTCCTGTATTTACAAAGGATTTGCTCTGGTAAAATAGCTCTGACCACAACAAGAAAAGATGATGAGGTAAACAGTGTTGCTAAGGTCATGTTTGAGGAAGAGACTTTACAAGATACAGGGACTACATAGTAGGCACTAATCATAAAACAATGCAGATATCTAAAACCCAGTGTACCATCTGAATGCATAAAAGCTTAAATCCAGTGGCTTAATGGTTTTGAACAGCTTGTGAGTGAAATCATACCTGTTCCTTTTGTCTGAAAACATTGGAGTCACTGAGCAGTGAGGAAATTATGACATCATTTGACTATGTGGATATGAAAAAAATTGTATTTCTAGTTGCCTTGTGCTTTCTTGTAATGCTTACTTTTCTATGACTGCTTAAATAAGGATTTTGAACCTTGTTGCTTGACTATCTCTGGATTTGTTGTTCAATGTACACATGCACTGATAAAGAAATAGACTTTTCCACCATTGCTTTTGTGGTTTTGGTGTTAGTTGAAATGAGGCCACAACTTGGAATGGTAAGGAGAGGAAACGTCAGAAATGCTGGTGTTCTAACCCCAGAATCAATTAACACGAGCAGTCTACAGAGATGGCCCAATGTGTTTGTTTAAAAAACAAAAGACTTTATATAAATGTAAGTGCAGTTTTTAATCAAATTACATATCTTTTCAGTTTCTAGACTTTTGGAAAATTATATAATTTTTTCTTCTTAAAATAATGCAAACAGTTAACAAATTTAGTAGTTAGTGTTCAAAGACTGTTAAAAACCACTTGAAATAACATGACAATCTCATCTTTACAGTAATACTAGGTTGTTAATTAGCCGAGCTACCCAAATACTGAGATTATAGTTAAAATGGCTCTGAGTAGGAGGTGATAATGATGCGCTGCCTGTTTTACAACACACTATGTGCAGTGCACATTAATTCCAGTTTTTAAAATAAAATTTTCCATCGTATTAAAAAGCTCTCATTTTAAAGAGTAAAATCTTTTGCAGTAAAGCTAACCTTATTAAATATGTCTATAATAGATATTACTATATCTGGCAATGAGAAGAATCACAGATGTATGCTTAAAAAGAAAAGGTGTGCTATTATTAAAAAAAAAAAACCAACCCAAACAAAAAACAATGGTAAGAAGCATCACCTCAAATTTAACCAAGTGACGAAGTCTGTACATTCTGGTTTGACAAAAAGAGTTAAAAATTTATTTCATTTCCTTGTCTCATGTTTACAATGTAGTCCTTAGCTGCACTTGGATATTGGTTTGTGTAGATTCTGGAAATAACTGGAGAGTGGCCATTTCCCACATGACTGTCCAGCAGTGAACCCTGTGGTGTCCACCTGAACTAGTTAAAGCCTTCCTGGGCATGTTTACATGAACTGCAACTACAGAGCTACCGTTCTGTAAAGAAAAAAATGTGCTTGACATGTAAGAAATGACCATTCCATTTCTGCTATTTTTGTGAAAACAAGGTTCATGCAAAAATATATTTTCTTTACTCAAGAGCTCTGTGGGTGGTGGTGGTTGTTGTTTGGGTTTTTTCTTTCCTTGAGGAACCCAAGATGTGCATTTTTAAAGAGCTTGTAGGAAAGAGACAGAAACCCCCAGAGAATTTCTTTAAAGCTTGATATTCCCTTTCCATCCATCTATCTTCTTATTCTTTGTATGTTTTCTTTCAGAGCATAGTTATTTAATGAGATCCAGTAGACGTGATCTTACAAGTCTTAAGTCAAATTTGTTGAGAAATACAAGAGAGAATTCTGAATCTGTTTTCTTTTGTGTGGCCTCAACACTAGTGTCCATTATACTAAGTAGAAGGACTTCTTTTTGGGCTTGGTTTGGGGGTGGTTTTTTGGTAACTTAGGAGTTTGTCTGAGGAGCTCTGGTACTTCTGGGAACCCCAGTCTTAAGTTTTATGATGGAGAACTGAATGGGATACTTACCTGTATTAGAAGATTTCAAATTTGTCTTATTAGATGAGCAGTAAAGATAATATCTTAATCTAGGAAGAAATCAAATAATTTTGTTTGAATAACTGAAAGGAAGGCTTTATTGCTGTCATGGTGAATGTTCGGATTTTAGGATAACAGAAGGAGTTGCCAATGTTATATCCATCTTTTTTTAAGTGCTAAGTAATACTCAAACAATAAGGCATGTTAAATTTTCTTTTCCAGGTATTTTCTGGCACTTGGGAATTGCCAAGCGATAATACAACTTCTTTACCTCTTTCCAGACGATAGAGAAAGCAGTTTTTTAGGTGTTCATTACACTTGCACTTAGAATTTTTCTGTCTTTAAAAAAGCAAGTTTACTATCTGAAAAATAAGCAGCACATTGGACAATTACTGCTTCATTTTCTGGGTTAAATTGCCAAGAGGGAGGACCTTGACAGGAGGGAGTCCACTCTAGCTGCCATTTGGGCGCCTTCGTAATTTTTAAATTTTCTTTCTTGATTGAGGTAATCAAAATGGATTTTAATTTTGAAAAAATGTCAGTATGCTTCTGATATTCCACAGGGAAAAGCTTTAAATAAGGTAGGAAACAGTGTCTATTGCTATAGCTTCAGATGTTCCTGCTTACTGACCCTTTCAGAGGTCACCGGAAGTACGGCAGGCAAAGAGTTTGCAGAATGAGGTCCTTGATTAGTTAAATACATACCTGTCCATGCTCAAGAGCAAGGTCTAATGCTTTTATTGTCAATCTGATATTTGTATTGGGCGTGATACGGTTACTTTAAGCTTAACAGTGTTTCTTTGACTACAAGTCCCTTTCAGCTGGCAAAATTTTCTGTAAGAAAGACATAGCACAGTATAGTTAATTTTATGCCTTTAAGTATCTGTACTGTATATAATTGAATTAAAAAAAAGTGTATGTTATGCAATAAGGTGCATACCAATGTCCAGGTAGTACTATAGAGCTATGAGAGATTAGTGACATCAGCGATACCATATTTTCATATTTCTTTTTGTTTACATAATCTGCACATTCTCTCCAAGCATAGCTCTAAAACAACAATAATTTTTGTAATTATAGACATGTCTGAAATTCATTATGTGGTAAACGTATATTCCCAAGGATGACTAATGTGCTTAGAGGATTGTGCATAATGAGTGCTTTGCATTTTATAGATTTGATCCAGAGAAGAGGGTAAGATCCTCGTACAATTCTCTGAGCACCTTAATGTATCAGCTAGAGAAACCAGCAGTTACAACCCCGGTATCTTTTAACATCATGTGTTCTGCAGGATAGTAATGTGTATGTGCTTAAATAATGTCATTCTTCAGGGTATTATCAGAAGACCATGTGGAATTTAAATTATGAGCAACAAAATAAATATATGGTGACCTTAGTTTTGCTAATGTGATGGACCACTTTTCTTTCAAGAAATACTTGAGAACTGTGTGTATTTGTCCAAGAATACAGAGTCCCAAATGTACACAGGGGTGGGTGGGGAATATCCACGGGAAGAGAGGAAAAAGATCTATAAATTAGGGGCACGTGATAAGCTGGTGTGCTACTCACACCTTGAAGGGATACAAGCAGATAACTTGAGCAGACCCTTCTGGTGTTTGAACCTCCATTCAAAATGCCTAAGAGGCTTTGAATTAATCTTCTCAAAGATTTACGTGGTGTAAGATTTCTTTGTTTTGTTTTTGTAAGTTAGTGAGTTTGATTTGTTTTAAGAAAGTGTTTGCAGTCATAATTAAGAGATATATTAAGCTTAGTGTTAATTAAACAAATTGATGTGAATATCTGATTGAGTCCTGAGAGGGTTAGGTTTTTTCCCAGCTATGAGAGAGATGACATTAAAAGATGGATAATTTGTAAGTTAACTGCATGAGTTGAAGGAATTTGCAATAAAAATATGAATGTGTTTATTTCTAAATTTTAATAGCAAGATGTTTCATGGTCTTGGGTGGCTTTAATACACTGGTAGTGTGATGAAGAAACTAAATTGTAAGTCTGTGGTAGAGAGAGGGCAGGACCTTCCTCTTCTGTGGAAAATGGCATTTTTTCTTTTAGGAAGAGTGAAGAAGGCCTGACTATTTACTTGCATTTAGTAAAATCCTAGAAAATGACCCCCTGCCTCCACAGCTTTTTCTTTAGCATGCTTTGGAGAAAAAGGAAGGATATACAAGTAATAACTTCTGAGACGTGTGAGGGTGATTCATCACTTGTTTTCAAGTGATGCTCACAACAAAGTTTCTAAATAAATGTCTTCATTTGCAGACTAATTTTCCCATTTTCTGTTGCCATTTTCAGCACAATTTGATTCAAGACCAAGTCTGAAGTTGACCTTGCTTTGGGGAGTGTAAGGGTTGGATCAGATGACTTCTAAATGTTTCTTGCAACCTAAATTATTCTGTGATTACAGTTTGAAGTCCATGTTTGGATCCAGTATACCAGAAGACACCTCTGGCACGGGATTCTGAAAATAGTTGTAATATCCTGATGTTTACAGACAACTCCTTTATTACATGAGGCGTTGATCCTGAGGCCTCTTTTAAGGAATTTTCTCGGATTTTTCAGCAGTCTTGATTATTTCTTTTTAACAGATAATAACATGAAACAAGTAGGCTGCTCTATTTAGATCAAATTATTTTACAGAAGGTGCAGGATTTGCATGCTCTGATGCATAACTTCAGAAAATTAGCAACAAGAAAGGTTTTTCTTTGCTTCCCTCAAACAGCTGTAACTCTATTACAAACTCCCTGTGAATGGGAAACGGAAATATTTTTACCGGGTTTGGGCTTATATCACTTTGTACCAATGGATTTGAGAGATATCACTGAATTGGCATCTTCTCTTTCCTGAGTGTTAGACCTAGAATCATGATATTGCCCTGAAGATGGCTAGCGTTGCAATATTTCTATATATGGGATTTAACTATCTAAGGCTATACACAAGCATTTATCTATTAAATTGCATCATCATGTTACTGAAAGTTTCTCCTGACCGTCTTGGTTCTGAAAATTGTACTCTAAATTTTCCAAACTAGCTCTACCTGTTACAGAGACAAACTCAAAAAGTGTGATGATTGGTATGAGAACTTAAATGCAAAAGGTGTTTTTGGTTGGTTGGTTTTGTTGTGTTTTTTATTTTTATCGACTCTTCTCTTTCTAGTAAACATAGTTTGCTCCCCTGGAAAGGCAGACTTCTCCCAGGAATTTCCCATGAAGAAGACTGTTTCTAGAACAACAGTCTCTGTTGTTCCGGAACAACAGCTGTACACTGCAGCCTCTTAAATTGCACCAGATCTGCATAAGCTTGCCTGTCCCTAGCATTTGTTTTTTGGGGGGGAGGTGGCATAGGTAGGAGTAGAAAGTCTCCTGAGAGTTTATTGCACTCTATGTTGGTAAAATCCTCTAGTGTAACAGCAGAGGTGGAAAGTCTGTAACTTAGACAAGGCCTCAGTTAGAATAACTTAGCAGACACACTGGGTTTTATTTAATTATTACTTTTATTTGCAAAACCTGAGTCTGGTATTACAGTACATCTTAGTTTTTTAGCTACTTTGCTACTTACAGTTTTAAATTATTTGTTTTATTCTGTTTCTCCCATTGAGATATTTGGGAAGAAAACCTGCAAAAGAAATACCAGTTTTCATGTTACAGGAAGGTGTTTTTCAAGTGTCATTAAGTTGCTTGAAAATCTAGATATAAAGAAAAAAAAAATCCTTCCTCCCCATAACAGAGTATCTTCATTTGTTTAAAAAAATATTAAAGCGTTTTCGCTGATAATTGTTATCTGGGTGCATTAGCCAGTGCCCTATTAAGTATGAGTCAGACGGGTAAATAATAAATAAAGTTGAAAGACTTGAACAAGTCATAAAGGTCTTGGAGTATCATACATTCTATGGCAAGCTTAATGTTTTATAAAAGCAGTAACAATCAACTGTATATTTACTGCCATATATGGTTAATAAGGCCAATACTGATGCTGCATACACTGAAGACATATGTCTGTATCAAATATTTTACGATGTATATTCTTGAATTTATAGAATTTATAAAATTAATGTTGCAACAATAAATCTATGTTTGGAGAAGAACCTAAGAAGAATCAAAGTACTACAATGAAAATATCCAGTATTTCAGTTAATTCAAAATAAATGGGGAAATTAAATTTAAATATTTTTAAAGAGTCCTTGAATGGTTTGTTGATTAGAAACTAATGTAACTCCTTGTCTAAGATAAAACACCAAACAGGCAGCAGCTGCTGGTAATTGGTGCAAGTAATTGTAGAGCCAATAAGTTGAAGAAGTGCTTATTAAAAGAAACTGCCTTCCTATCTGCTTGTAAGTTCAATTGAGTAATGCACTCTACATGTGGTCTGACGGTAGGTAAATTATACACCTGATTTAAAAACACTCCATCCATAAGAGGTCCTATTTTGCTCATCCATAAAATTTTTACTTTCTTTATTACTAACTACTTGCAGCAGCATATGGCATAATATCTATCAAATTAGGCTTTGAGGACATCTTAGACTGGCACCCTGCTGACTTGAAACATGTGCTTAATGCATATTGCAGTGGTTTTTAACCCGTTAAGTGCCCCTAGGATAGGCTTCATGCTCTCAAGGCAAGATGCCCACGTGGCCTCACAGATAGAGACTGCACACCCTGCTGATCTGCTGGCATTCCACCAAAAGTGATGAAGCTGCCTTGAAATGGCTGTTGCACAGACATTGTTTAAAGCTCGTTCTAAAGAAACTCTGAGGCCACAACATCTTGGTTTTGAACTCATAAGAAAGTAGATGGATCCGAGAAGAAGAGTTGTAAGTCAAGCTTAAGAATAATTAAAAAAAAACTTTTAAATTGAAATTAAGCCATGCTACTCCTTCAGCATATTAGTTTGCACGCAGATTGTTCTGAAAAAAATCCATTAATTTGATGAAATCATCTACTAGTAAAAGTTATTTGAGGTGATGTTGTGTACTCATCACAAAGATAGGTGAGTTTGTTTACATAAATAATAACTGTCTTTGGACTGCTCCTAAAACAACAAAAAGCTATTTCCCCCCAGCTCCAAATTTTTGTCTTCAACTTAAAGCAAAGCATTCACGATCATCTTTTCCTTTAAAGAAACTGTAAGAAGTCCAACTGTCTACAGGTCTGAAAGTATTTTGGTGTACCTTTGACAAGTGATGTAGCATGGATAAAACCTGAGGAAAAACTACTGTAGACATCCACTAAACTGATAATTAAATATTGGGGGTGGGGGACGGTGGGGGTGTGTGTAAAAGCATCTGACTCGACAGTCACAGAAAAGTCATTTGGATGGTTTCATTGTGGGCTTTGTGAAAGCTTTCAAAGTATTCTTGGGAAACAATTTAAAATCTGCATACTGCTTTCCCTTGCTTCTTGACAGTAATTTTTAATGGAAGATTTTCACTAGAACTGATTAAGAGGTTCCTGATTAAGATTTTCATTGGAACTGAAATACACTTAAAGTGTAAGTTATTGCTTTAGCCCCGAGGCTGACTTGGCAATGTGATTTATCCTAGTCCTGTATATTTGTAGTGGGTTTCTTGAGTATGTTTGGACAAGATTTGTGCCGCAAGGTTCTGCTGCCAAGGTTGGATTACAGTCTGAGAAAACGACAAGCACGCGGCTGATGGCCATTGCTGTGCTGCGCAAGCTGAGCTCCTGGGGAAAGGCTCCCGTGCCCGCGTAGCTGATGGCGTCCTCGGAAGCAACGGAATCGGTGAGCTACCGTTGTCGTGGCGGACGCGTCTCCGCTAGAGGGCTTTACCGGCCCGCCCGGCCGGCCTTGCTGCTCTGGCCGGGCAGCTCTTCCAGGGTGGCGTAAGCTTGTTGAAAACACTTATATGCACAGCTAGCTGGCATGGCAAACAAGCTAGCTAAAGAAATCTGAGGAAGTTAATAAAAATAAGAAATATCGATCTCCATCAGCAATAGTAAACTTAATGGCTAATTCTTAACTACAGTGACATGGGTTTAGTTGAAATGTAAACTGAAATAGGGATTTTGAAACCACAAGCACTTCTTGTAAGCAAAGAGAGGAAGGTAGATGGAAGGATGTGGACACACAAACAGGTTATGGAAGAATAAGCTCGAGTAGATCGTTTTACAGGTTCTAGGAGTCTGTTACGCAGAATATAAAGAGCTGCCTCCTTTTGCTTTGAACCTGGCTCCTATTGGCATCATTTGATGCCCTAAGTTGCAGTCAAATACTTAGATTACATCCTCTCATATTCTGGCAGTTTGCATGTATGACCCTCCGGCCTCTGGAAGTGCAGTCTCCCTGGTTTGCTGAACTTGTGCCGTTACTTGGTGGTGTTGGAATGGAGCAGCTGTGCAGTGTTGATAGTGGTTGAAAGCTAGTGAATATCAAGAAAGCTGCCTTGCTTGCTCTTAGTCTTTAACTTCAGGTGGGAGGAAATATTTTACCTGGCACTTGACTTATGCCTGAACCTGAGCTTTCTTGATTGCAGACGAAAAAGTGAATGCTAAAGGATCAAAACAAACACTTGTACTATTATGTCTAAAATAGAATCACTACACTCTTTATCAAGTCTTTACTACCAAGGAGGTAACAAAGAAAGCCAGCTTAGCTTTAAAAAAACCCTCATACTATTGAGGCTTCACAACCTGTTGCTAGCAGGTTGGAAGAGAGATTTTTGAACCAAGAGCAATGACAAGATCATCCTTTCAACAAGTCTAATAAATGTTGTACCTATAAAACCTGTTTTTAAGTGTTTAAAAATAGATGTTGAATGTAGACTAATCTCTGCACATTCAAACTCGAGAACCAGTTGGGTGTTGCTTTTTGGGTTTCTGTGTGGGCTTTTTGTTGTTTGGTTGGGTTTTTTTAACTGAGAGAAAGGCTAGATCATGTTTCCTCGTTAGACTTAACTGAATGTATTCTCCAGTTGCCTATCCAGTGTTCATTATAGCCTTCATCTACAAATTCCTGTCTGTGGGAACTGGGAGGTGGAAGCTAAGGCAGTGTATTGCAGGAAGTAGGAATGGTGATGAAAATAAAGCAGCTCAAGGAAGGAGGAAGAAAGCAAGAAGAAACTTTTTTTCTGCTTGTATACTTTGCTGAGGTGAATTTGTGTCTAATATATCTTTGGAGACTAAAGATGAATTAGAGAATGAAAACGTTCCTTAGGGACAAAATACAGTAAACCATTAAACCAATTTTTGTTAACATTTTAACATCTCCTTTTCTTCGTGTTCACACGCAACCTTAATGCGAAGGAGGGATTCCTTTTGACCATTTCATTAATCAAAACCATCATTAAATATAAAACCCTTTTTATTAAGCTCATTAATACAGAGTCAAAGGGACTTTGGGTATGTTACTTCTGATAGTGACCAGCAGTGGAGACCCAAGACAGAATGTAAGAACAAGGTACTCACTCCATAATGCTTCTCCAGACTACTTCCTCAGCTTCCAGCAGTTTGCAGTGCCGTGTTCTGAGGCAGTGATAGGTTTTTTTTATAACTTTCAGTGGATTTTTATGCTGCTGTATCACATGTTTTGTAAAACTGATCTTAAATTTTGTAGCTTTTTAACTGCCCTCATCTCTAGACTCTAGTCCAGATTTTTACAGTCCTTGTTGCCTTCTCTGTATCTTTACTGTTTCTATCATATATTTTGGAGAGGGAAAGGGAAGAACTGCATTCAGTATTCAAGATACAGAAACACCATGTCATTTTCTAATTTGTTTTCTATCTCTTTCTTAAATATTCACAATCTTTAGCTGACTTTTTTGACCGCAAGTGAGCATTGATCTGGTGTTTTCATGAAACAATCTATTCTATTACCAAATGGCAAAAGCCATCCTGGAACCTCTGTATGCATAGGTAAAATGAGAGTGTTCATTCTTCACAAGCATATCTTAACTTTTATCTACAATGAATTTCATCTGCCATTTTATTGCTAATTCACTTGGTACTGTAACATTCTTCCATGACTCTCTAATTAGGGATTTTTTCCCACTAACTTTAGTAATCTAGTTTCTTTGAATACTGCAAATAGCATGGGCCTTATCACAGATCTTCATGAGCTGCTACTGCTGACCTCATACCACTATGAAAATTGTCTGCCTATTCCTCACCCTCTGTTTCCTTTGTTTTTTTTTTTTAATTTTATTTATTTATTATCCAGGTGAGAACCTTCCCTCTTATCTCATGGCAACTTAGTTTCTTTAATAGCTTTTTACAACGGACTTTGCCAACAGCTTTTTTGAATTTCAGGATTTTATCACTTAGATCTTACTCGTACATATAACTGTTGAATTCTTTTTAAAACACCAATAAATTTCTGAAGTATTGCTTCTTTTTACAAAAAGCATATAGATTCTTCTTTAATAGGTCTCACGTATTTATGTGCCTATCATTCCATTCTTTAAACTCCATCTTACATCAGGATTTCCCTCTGGGCATGGTCATTTGGTCTTTGCTATGGAAAACAAGTAAAATATGTAATAAAGCACCATCTCTCCATGACGGAAATAGCACAAGATTAAAGTCTTTCTGACTAATAAGTGGTTCAGAGTCCTAAAGATGACCCAAGGAAATACCTCTCTCTTTCTCTGTCTCTTGCTCTTTCTTTCTCCAGGATTTCTACAGCTTTGGAAGAAAAATACAATCCTTACAATGTCATGGATGTAGAAGTACATGGGAAACAGATCCAGCCAAATCCTCTAACCATCCTTCATACATCACTTCTTCTATCCTCCAATTGGGTTACTTCATATGTTACACTTGTATTTGCTTTCTAGTATGCCATACAAAAGATAGAGCTCCCACTAAACTGATTTAATGAGAGCTTGATTGGGTCCTATAAAAGGAAAAACTACTAAAACTTTAATAAGAAGAAAAAATTTATTTACAGCTCTTTTGATCTTTGGCATGTAATCTAGGTACACTTTTCCCCCCAGATGTGCTTGCCCCTCCCCCCCCCCCCCCCCAGCACTTGGTGGAGTTTGATAATTGCAGCCTGTGCTGGGTTTTTAAGGTCTGTGCCAGAACAGAACTTGGGCTGGGGTTTTTCTGGTGTGTGGTTTTTTTGTTTGGTTGGTTTTGGTCCTGGGGATGCGCTGGATATTCTGTAGATGCTAACCAGGTCTTTCTCCGTTGTCCTTTGGTTGTCAAGAGTTGCTCTGATATTCTGTACAGAAATAGTCTGTTGACCTAAAATATCTGCTGCTCATGTCCCAGCAACACAGAAGACTAAGGAGACATACTGGATTATGGAGCGATAAGGAATGATGCCGTTAGCTGAAATAAGAGGAACCCAAGAGCTGAAAAGGGCAGAGTTTAGTTGGCACCAAAAGAGGAGATGATAAAAAAGCATGACCTGGTTTGGGCTGTGATAGTCTGGGGCTGAGGTGTCTATGATATTTGGAATATACTGTAGATTCTCAGGTCCTTTGCCCTTCATGTCCTTTGACTGGTTTGCAGTTGCCGGCCTACATGGCAGATGGTGATGCTACTGTTGCCACTTTATTAGATCAAGTGATAGGGGCTTGTGCTGTAAACCTCTAAGTCTGAACCTCACCGATGACACAGGTTGGGTGATCAGATATGGTTCTATGCTATATTTGTCTTAGCCCCCTATTAAAGTTATTTAAACAGTAGAAAATTGTATTTTTCACTACGTTTACGATTTCCAGCTTTATTCTTTACACCAACCCTGTGTAACCTTAAGGTGATACCCTGACTCATAAATGGCATGGGTCAGATGTTCATCAGGTAGCTGCAATTGATTTACTCCACCAGGTTTTGCATATTCAACATGTGAGTTGCACCTATTTTGGCAACATGCAATTGTGCAGTGAAGGAAACTGCTGCCAGTAGAATCACAAATTCATTTGTTACAAAGGTTAAACAATGTTAATTGAATTAAGCAAGGAATTGCTGGAAGGGAAAGCCATTATCTATTCTAATGGTCAGTTACCAGTAAAATTCCCAATTTTAAATTTCATGTTCAATTTTACTACCTTTACTTGTTAAAATGTTTTGAGTGTATCCTGATGATGTGTTAAGAATATCACCATGAAATACATATTTAAATATCAATATGTGCGTGCACCACTTTCATTGATGGCAAAATTAGACTGTAATAGACTGTTGAATGATAAGTGTTTATAAGATCACGAACTAAAGCACTGTTCAGTAAGGGCCAGGATGGCAGAGCTTAATCATTTTTATTGTACTGTTGCAGACTGGACGGGAAATGAAAATGTTCTTAATCGTTCTGAAAACAAAAAATTACTTTCTGATAGCTTTTTAAATTTGCATTTTATTATCCTCCAGAAATAGTCTGACTCTTACTTTAACTACTTTAAATCCTAAATAAAGATATTATGTTAAAAAAACATGCTTTAATTTTTTTTTCCTTCAGTAAGGATTTGCTTTAAGAGAAAAAATAAAAAGCTGAACTACATATTGAATTTTCCAGGCTGTGTTTCTGCACAGCAATCTTCTGAAAAAGTGCAATTATTTTTTTTTTTTCCACTCAAGCATGCATTTGAGAGGAATGAGTAGATCGGAGGAATGAGTAGATCAGATAAAGAGCCGAGATTCAATTCAACTCAACCTTGAGTCACTCTCTGACTCTGTCTCTTTAAAAAGGGGGAGAAAAAAAAAAAGGTGGCAAAATCAATACAAACCAATAATAACTTCACATTTGTGGAAGCAACATGAATGGCTCTCCAAAATATTGAGACACATCCAAGTACATTTTAGCAGAGCTGATATTTATCAGAAGTCATTTGCCCTCAAGCAGATGCTCTCTTTCATTGTGCTCCTGTCACAAATGACTAAGATTTATGACAGACAATTACAGCATCTGCAGTTAGCAGCCTTATAATCAGCACCATTATTTAACGATTGGTGCAATAAACTGACTCCTGTTACTGTTTATCAGATATCAGTCAGTTCTGGCTATTTTCTTCAGCTCCCCAAATCACAGTATGGTGCAACCACTGCCTTTTAATGGCTAGTCAGAAGCAGGCATATTTTCACGTTTTGTACAGACTGCCGAGGAAAAAGAAAAAGCAACCAATTACATGTATGTATGGTGCCCTCTCATTTGAGATGCCTGTGTGTATGTAACTATCTCTATACAGTCTAAAACCTCTTGGAAAAAAAAAATAACAGCTTTTACTATTTCAGATAAGAGCTTCTATTTAGGCTTCTGCATGGGGAAAAATGTCTTCTGTTTAAATATTCATGTTTTAAAGAGTGAATAAAATGTTGATATACTGGAGTAGTCATAGTCTTTTGCAGCATGAATTCTGTGTGTGTTTGAGGAAGGGACAACATCTGTTCATTATTCAGCCTCCTGAATGTTAGGCAAATAACAGAATTGTATTTTAAGTTTAGTAACGTTCTTATCAAAATTAAATGCTTGAGAAATGTCTCAGTTGAGGGTTTTAACCAGTGTGTACAATGTATATTACGAGACTTCTATTTGCACTGCATTTTTTCCTGGAAACCTTGTGAGAGGGAGCTAGATCATGTTTGAGCTGCAAGTCCAACTGAAAAGTATATTAAGGCTTGCTTGTGCTCCAAAAGCAAAGATGCAATTTCAGTGCCACATTCTGGCATTACTTAGACTAGTGATCATCAGGTGTGAGTCTGGTTCCTTAAATAAATGCTGTTGTAAGCAAATGCTTTGTGTAACTCGGGGAAGACTTTGTCCCTTGTAGGCTGAACCCTAAGTTTCTTAAGACTTTTTTTTCTCCTCTTTTTTTTGTATTACAATGCCTGCATCTTGTCTGCATTAGTACCTGTTGGAGTAGGGAACGCTTTATGTTTATTGGCACATTCTTCTGTTTTAGCTACTAAATGAGAATGCTTGTTATCCATAAAGTTTTCAAGAAAAAAATTGGCTGGTTTCACTGACTAAGGAAAATAAGTTAGATCAGTTTTTGTTTCTGCCAATAGAAAATAAAGTGAAGGTAAATAGCTCTCTTTGTGAACATGAGTCATCTCGTCAACAAGCAGAATTTAAAATCACTTTAAATACCAAACTGAACTGAAATTGTTTGGTACAGACATTTTTTGATATGTGAAATATATGTATTTTAAGACCACGTTTGTTGACTTGTGTATTAATAAACTAAGAACACACAGGGCTGATTATGTTTCTTGGTTCAACAAGTACTAACCTGTTGTTGTTTTCTTTATCTGGAATAACCGATCACTCATATTTCTGAGGTATTCCGGACAAAGAGTCAGAAGATAAAGCTATTATACATGCCTTTGATTAGAATTTCACTTCTGGTGATATTTTCATAATTATTTGAACATGTGTGTTCACTTTATTTTTACAGAGAGTACATGTGAGTGGTTATAAACTTAGCAGTTCTTAAACAAAATCTAGGGATTTGATTTCAAGTTTCTTTTCGTCTAGGGCAGTCACCATTAAAATTGACTTCTTATATTTTCAGTAGATCATAAATATATTTGCCTTTTAAAATAATTTTAGTTGAACTCTGCGCTGATAGGAGAGAGATATTGAGTCTGCTAAAACTGAGTGTATGAAATACAATTTCATGTCCAGATTTACCTATGTAATGCTGTAATACACCTGAGAGGGTATGTCTTAAAAAAACAAAAACAAAAACAAAAACCAAAGACAAAAACAAACCCACAGTAGAAAAGCTGAGTTCTGAAAATAGCAGCTTGGTCTGTATCATTCTGATTTTTGAAGTCATTCATGAACGTAGAATATCATTAGTACACAGTCATGGAGCAGTTTCAGTTTGTTTATGCTGATAAATACCTGCCAGGGACTAGACTGAGACAACTACATTAATTTTATTTTCAGCTGATGTAGATGTTAAATGATATTTAAGATGATTAATGGTAGATGATACACTTTCCAGAAGCTACTTAATGATGGAATCACACTAATATTCAAATCAATAGAATTTAGTCTTCTCACAGAGCCATTTTCTGAAAATTTTCTGAAGTACAAACAGCCCTAACTATCCTTTTAAAGTTGTTCACATATGATAAATAAGAGATCCCTTAGATAAATTAAAGCCAGGTATGAGATTGGTCATATATATATATACCTAAATTCATACTGATGGACTGACTCTGCCAGGCAGGAATATTTGGTGCCCAACAATGAACTCCACAGTGGGTTTGGATTAGTAGGCTGTAATGCTGCACTAAGTTCATGTAAGGAATAAAACCCCATTGCCTTCTCTCAGCTCCATTATAACAGGCTTTGAGAGTCTGGCAAAGGAAGTCGTGGGACAGGGTAATACAAACTGTTTGAAGTGCATGTTTGGATGCTGAAATGTTTTGGAAGTGAAATTGGGATTTTTGCTTTCAACTAAAATTAGAGACCCTTGTCTATCACCTATGTCAGAATTCATAGTAGGTGTTCCTGTAGATATTTATGATGCAGGTTGTGGGATGAACTCGCTCGTTAACTTCACCTGATCCAGCACGTGCTCTAATCAGTAGAAAAGACTGTCCTTTATCATCATAGTTGTTGAACCAAGCCAACTGCTAATTAGTAATGAGTTGTTATGGTTTTAGAAAAAGATAACATGACTAGTCACGTTGATGAAGCTTCAGGATGCTGTAGTGTGATATGGTGTTAAAATTTGTGAAACCTTCTAAGCAGTTTATTCCTATTTTATTAAAAAAAAAAAATTGAAAGTTAAATCTTTCTTTTTGTCCTGCCACTTTTGCTCCAATTAGTAAAAATCATCAGGATCTCCTTCTGATAAGCAAGTTTGTTTGGAAACTTGCTTTTACTAAAGTAAAACAATTGCCCTCGTTTAGGAGCTGTCCAGGATGAGACAACAGGAAGATGAGCAAGTGCCGCATCCTTGTGCAACACCTATGACTCTCATTGGAGGTTAATTCAAATGAACCTCTGGTCTTTTGTTTATCAAACATTGCCTTTGAAGATAACGTGCCTCTACTCATAACATATTGAATAGATCATGCCTGTTGTGGCAGTAGCTTACGCACTTTTTCTTCCTTCTCTGGTATGCAAGAGTAATTATGTGCAGTGCTATTTGTACATTGTAAATGTGCTTCTTATGTTTCACACGTGTAGCCTAGAGGTAGCTCAAGTTTTATATTCAGTCTTTTTTTTTTTTTTTTGTCATTACATGCAGAAGATTTCTTTATAAGTTTAAATGTTTCTGTATCTGGGTTGTAATGACAGAGCGTGTCTGCTTTCTCTACTTCTCAAACAGAACTCGGGAAAAGAAGAGAGAATGTAACTGCTGCTGCTTGCCTTAAGTTATATTTTCCTTCTACATATTTCAGTGACATGCCATTTAGCATGTAGGGTATTTTTTCCAGCTCCTTCTCTTCTTTTATAGCATGGGTGAGTAGTTTTTATTACCCATGCCGGTTACCTACCATCTTTCTGTTTACAAGAACTTGTAAACTATGAACAAGAAATTAGAAACTATGGATATCACATTGGAGCAATGCTCCATATGATAGAGTGTAGTTAATTTGACATGAGCCAGCATTAAATGCCTATAAAGACCTGTTCCAGAAGAACAGTCTGGTGGCAAGCAACATGCAGTATCTCTGTGAGGGCATTTGTAATGCTCTTCTCGTTGAGCACCTATTCCTGTTCATCTCACTGTTAACTAAGAAATCCAGAGGAAAATCTGGAAAGTAAAGCATTCACAGTAGAAGTTTGTAAACTGGGACAAAAATTTTCACTCTTGTGCAGGGAGTCATTGTAAGGCAATGCACCGCTGTTTTCTCAACATAGTAGTTTCTGTGGGATAGGAACGTGAATTGTAAGGTTGTATCCCTGGAAGCATTTTCTTCCAAAAAGTACTTAAGATTAATATTAAATAAGCAGCAAAACATGATCGCCTAGTGTAATGCTGAGGCAAAGGCATCGAGAACAACCTTTGGATATATCAGCAAGCAAATAGTGCTAGGAGTAAGGAATAATTAATAATTAATGCAATTATCTCATAAATGGTCTTAGCAAGAACTTTATTGAAATACTTTATACAGTTGTGTTTTTTTGTTTTTAAACTTGGCTTACAATATGAGATTTTAAAAAGTTTAATCTTTTAATTAATTCCTCTCCCTCCCCCGAAAGTCAAGTAGTAACTTGGTCAGTATGCAATAAGCTACATGGGAGAAGGTTACTGATAGCCAAGAGTTACTGTTTGTAAAGGATGCTTAACAGACAGAGGCCAGTGTTCCAAACTGAACTGAAATTCAGGCTAGAATCAAAATATGTTTTCAGTAGTGATTTTTATATCTATTACTTCAAACCTTTGCTCAAAACAGTTTTTTTAATTACATGCTCTTTATCACTCTTACTCTGTAAGAAGTTCCTAATTCTGGAACTGCAGAGTGAAAACTCTACTTTGTTTCATCAAAGAACTTAAGCTGCTTTAATCGCAAAACTGCTCTGAGTAGCTGGGCAGTATAAGATTGTCACGATATACATTATCAGTATTTGCTTCTCTACAACATTCGGTCTTCCACAGAGCTAGAACATGCCTGAGACATTTCTCGGTGAGATATACTATACAATCAATAAAAACTTGTAGCAGTAACACTTGCTTGATTAGTTCATTCAGTAGTTCATTGAATTATGAATGCCTGGAAAAAAACCCCCAAAACAAGCAACATTTCAATGCAGGACCAGCTTTACTGGTTCTGTATTTTTTTCTAGAAAAAGATCTGAAGTGGTTGTCCCTACTGCCTGCTATCTATGTGCTTACTATATTGAATATTTTTGCTAGTGAATTAAGACATGAAAAGTACCTTAATCTTCTTTTAGTGGAGAAAGGTGTTAGGTTCAATCAGTCAACCACTAGATCTCTTGAAATTAGAAACATTTTCTTTTGCGCTAGAGTAAGCACAGGAAGAAATATTGGCCATTCCACTCAAATAACATTTGTCTCTCTACTTCTTTGTCATCAGTACATGATTTTCTGTCAAAGTTTCTAGCTTGTTGATTTAATAGAGTGCATGTGTGCATCCTGTGGAATTTGAGAAAAGTTTCTTTTAGTGTAGAGGAGATAGGACGGAACAGCAATGAGTGTAAAATGCATACATGCTGTTTGGTATATATGTATATAGGGTATTTGCAATTTGGAAAAAGTAGTGATAGTAGCATTATTATATTTTTAATAAGTTTTCAAAAGAATTCATAGTACTTTCTAATGCAACTATTTCTGCAACTGTCAGCATAACACATTATGGGGGCCTTGGAGAAATGTTAGCTAGGGAAACCCTGGTCTGAACAGTTCCACAGATTCCTTCTCTCATAAGTGTTGATTCATATTCATGAATAAAATGCTGTATTTTTTCTTCAATATTGCCAGCATATCTCTCTCTGCCATGTCAGATTTGCTTCTGAACCACACAGATTAGATCAAACCTATTTTTCATCAGATTTTAAGGGTCACAGTTTGAGATAACATGTTATTATTCATGTAGGAGTTGAATCTTGGTTTATAAAGAAAACAACCTGGTAAAACATTACTTTTAATCAAGAGGTAGTATCTGTTGCACAACCACTTTATACTCCTCTTTCCACTAATGTTTCTGTCATTGCAGTCCCAGGATGACCAAGCCAGACCAGACTGAATGGACCTGAATGAGGAGGGTCACAAAAATGATCGGGGGGATGGAACACCTCTCCTATGAAGAAAGGCTGAGAGAGTTGGGGTTGTTCAGCCTAGAGAAGAGAAGGCTTCGGGGAGACCTTCTTGCAGCCTATCAGTACTTAAAGGGGGCTTATAAGAAAGATAGCGGCAAACTTTTTAGCAGGGCCTGTTGCGATAGGACAAAGGGGAATGGCTTTAAACTAAAGGGGGTTAGATTTAGACTAGATATAAGGAAGACATTTTTTTGCTGAGGGTGGTGAAACACTGGCACAGGTTGCCCAGAGAGGTGGTGGGTGCCCCATCCCTGGAAACATTCAAGGTCAGGTTGGACAGGGCTCTGAGCAACCTGATCTAGTTGAAGATGTCCCTGCCCACGGCAGGGGGGTTGGACTAGACGACTTTTAAAGGTCCCTTCCAACCCAAACTATTCTATGATTCTATGACCTCAGTCCATAGCCTTTTCGCCCTTTCCTTTTTCCCTCTAGCATCTTTAAATAATGATATGAAAAGCAATGTCTAGGAGTTTCTACTGGAGTTTTAACTGGAAATACTAATGACGTGATGTACAAGGCAGCTCTTCTCCTCGGGTCGGGGTGGTGGTTAAAAAAAAAGTAATATGAGTAGAGAGTAGGAGATGCAGAAGAATAAGAAATAAAATGGTAAAATAATCTTTTTTTTTAAATTGTTATTAAGATAAATATTTTTATTGTTGCTTACCTTTACCAGTGTTTTTTTGTACTAAAATGCATTCCTTTATTTAAAAGAATAAGGTTAAAAAGCACTTCTGTCAAATATGCAGTTCTTGCAAAATGTATTCTAGAAAAACATTGTAGTCTGAACCATTTATAACAATAAGGCAAACAAATAGCAAAAGAAAATGAAGATAATTGAGTATACAAATGAAAGAGGCCAAACCAATGAGAATAATACCGTATTTTCAAGGTCCTAGTTTTTAAAAAAAGAAATATATGTTTACAAGTAGAACAAACACTAAATTTCCCCTTTATATAATGAATTTAACTTCAGTCACATACAAAGTTTGCGTGATATTTGACTTCTTGGAGTGAATAACCAGATCTTTATTTGAACAAGAGATCCTTGGCATTACTTGGAACCTATTTTTAAATAAATCAATTGTTTTCAGACACAGCAGATTAGCATGGTATCAGAGCACTGTGCTTATTCTTTTTCAGCATCTGAAATTCAGTGTCTGGCACCTGCCATTGTGGGTCCTTTAACCCTTCATAAGTAGTTTTGCCTCATTCTAGGACTACCGTTGACATCTGTGGAACTGAGGTGGTTGGAGTTGTTGGGTTTTTTGAAGATTTTACAGTTGGGCAAAATTTTACAGCCATGTATACTAGTCTGTTCTTGATTTTGAAAGCTGCAGCTGAGTGGGAGATTTTCACCGTACTACTTAAAAGGAATCACCAATTAAAATAATGATTTACCAGATAATTTTTTTTTTTTAGGAAAAACATTTTCCTGCTATCATAAACTGTTTAGATACTTTAAAAATGAAAAATTTACAAATTGGTGCATTTTAGAAGACTAAAACTTGCAAGCATATGATATGTAAAATCAGAATTTATTCCTTATACTCTTAGCCAAACATTCTGTGTAATTGCTGAATAATAATGCAAAAGAAAAAGGTAACAGTAAAGTGTTTAGTGTAGCAGCATTGCTTATTTATGCTATTGTTGAATTAATAGTATAGTGGCCAGTATTATAGAGGTGAATCTTCATGATGTGTGGTACTAGGAGGAAAAGGAGAATTATTTTAGGTTGTTTTTAAGGTTTTATTCTGGATACACTAGAGCAGTCTCTGTAATAATAACAATAAAATAATAAAAAAATAAGATTAACTTTAATTTATTTCTATAGCTTTTATTATTTGTTAATATTCCCTGGTATATTGTGGGACTTCAGTTTCAGTGCTGTCATGCAGAAATATGTGTGTTTATCAGCTAGAGATGTTTATAAGACTGTTTTTGTAAGATCTTTTTAGAGGGTTAAACTTTCTTTCAGGTAATTGTTTGTGTACAATGTAGTGATCTAGCTCCCCCTAGTGTATTAAAAAATCCCCCACAGATTTGATCAAGTATTTAATGAATTAACAAAATGGGAAAATGTATTTTTGTGAGATGTGTAACATAACACCCTGTTCCATTGGAAAAACATCGCTACAGTTTTTAGAAAGGAGCAAAAATTACTTTTTTTTTTTTTCTGGGTACTTTCTCCTACAGTTTTTCCAGTGAAATGAAATGTGTCATGTTTATAAAATAAACTTTTCATAAATTTGCTAATAGGAAATAAAACTTCTGAAACATTTCTTTAGACACTAGAATGTGTTACTGAGTTCTGGGAATGACTGCAAATTTACTAACTTTCTGTCCTCTTAGGAAAAGATTTATGTCAAATGGAACTGTTTAGAGCAGCTATTTCTAAAATGAAAGTGTTTGGCGAAATCCTCTTTCTTTCTTTTTTTTTTTTTTGTAGCTGTTATACTCTATGCATCTAATGAAATCATAAACGGAAAATTATAGCTTCATTCTAGGGAATGTGAAGACTTACTCCAACAGATGGCATCAAAACACCGGTCTGAACTATATGATTGCTGATTGTTAATTGCTTCTGTAAAACAATCCTTTTAAACAGAGTAATGCATTTTATCATACAGATTATAGTTCTACGCATTTTGGTTTTTCAATATGTGTTAACATTTTCTCCTCCAGTGTAAGATTTAGTGTTTGCATAATTATCGGATTAAACAACAGTGACTCAATTTTTTTTAAAGAAACGAGGACAAGAAGATAGAGAATTATGAATCACAATTTCTGTTTATTCAGAAATGCCAAATTACTGTACAAGTATGAGCTTTTATTATGCACAAAACAAATGGAGCAAGATACCCTTAAGTACAAAAACAATTACCTAGTCCAGCATTCTTCACTCAAGAAACTCCCTGTGACGTTAGTGGAAGCCTTGGCTATGTAAGGAAAGCAGAGTGCAAAGAAGATACTGTACAATATCCATTAATCATTACGAAATCAATACCCCCTGATTATCCATTTGTACTGTTCTTGCACCATAAGGGCTGGATGTTTTACGCAAAGCTAAATGAATGGGGAAGTTCTTTTAGATGACTTGGTTAGTCCATCAGTAATGATGTGGGGAATTTCATGAGAGTTTGTTTCGTAGAGTTGTTCTCTTGTTTCTAATGTAGTCAGCCCGAGAGTGTTGCAGCAATAGCATGCTCGTGTTTGAGGACTCTGGAGCCTTGCACCTTTCTGGTGCTTTCTGCCCTTAAGCCAGTGGAGAGTTGTGTGGTTCCAATGGAGGACTGCATCGAGTTCACCAGTTGTGATTCAGGTTGTGGTGCGCTATTTTCTCATAAAGGACTCTTGTGACCTTGCCTGGGTGAGTGTTGCCTTTTACCTCAACATGATGGAGGTAGCCAGAACAGTGAGAAAATCAGGCTAGGAAAATAAATTAAAAAATAGCTGTGCATACTTTCAGGACTTCTACTCCAGACTGTCTTTTGTCGCAATATTGTTATTATATGTTCTAAAATGCCTATTATATACAGAATGTGTAATTATATTAATACCATAACTATATTGTAATCAGTATGCAGCTGTCTGCTAAATGGACTATCGGGCCTGCAATAATGTGCCATTAATTGGCCTTCGTGGCAACCTATTAGAAAAAGGGATGTGTTACAATTGTGTCCTGCAATCTGGTTTACCTCAGTGGATCAAGAGGGGCTGCGCTAGAAAGGAGCACTCATGTCAAAGTGCTGTTGGTTTATGTTTCTGTTTTGGGTGCAATGGAAGCCAGACATAGCAAAAAGGATTTTCCTCTTCTACAGTGAAGCTGTCTGTGTGTAGCAAATTTTTGACCTAATGGTTCTAGAAAGGTAGGTAGATGCAAATCTGTCCATTGACCTCCATGCTAGCATGTCCTAATGATCTTTACGCAGACCAGTAAACGGATAACAGGCAATTCCCATAGAGTTTTAGTATCATTAACTTATTTGACAGTGTTTGTAACATTGGGAAATACCTAGTTGTATTAATGAGTAAAAATTAATTGGCCTATCCTTAGCAGTCTAAAGATAGTTCATCTGAACAGCCTAGGGACCACCAGGTATCGAATTGTTGAGTGACACAGGTGTGCCAGGGATATGGTTCGATCACCACATCGTTCCTTCCCTAGGTTATGCCTGAAACGGCACAGGAATTTGAAGCCACTTGAAAAGGGTCAGTAAGCTGGAAGCAATAAGTTTGTCTAGACCAATTTAGGAAGTCCTTAGTGTTCTAGAGTATGTTTGAGTGCTCTACAAAAGCTTTTTCCGTAACACTAGAAGAGAATAATAAAAAAGAAACAGGGAATTCTTCAATGCACTCTTGTTGTAAAATACATCTATATTTTGCTATAAGATACTAGAACTGGGTAAACTGAGGCAAGGGTTAATGGCTTGATTTTTAAGAGGGTTTAAGTCCTGCATCTTTCATTGAAATGGTATTGCTAAGTGACAGGAGAGCAAAATGCATCTATATGACTATGAGAATACGGCAGTCTCTAATCTCAGCCTTGTACTTGTATATTAATGCTATTGTATTATTCATTTCTCTAAGAACTTTACTTACAGTTACAAACCTTTCATTCTGCCATGTAATACGGCACAAATGCTTACAAAGTGGGGTTATCTGTTTTCCAGGTAATTTGGAACAGGCCACGATCCACTTCATGCCAATAAAACAGAAACTGGATTAGCCAGTGTAATGGTCCATTATGGAAGCTGTTGGTTAACAAGAACATACATGTGTGAAGTTAGATGTCTGAATCCTTTTGTAAGAAATCTGGTTTTTGAAAGGTTGAAGGATGAGTAGGTACTTAGCATTTCTGAAGTCAGGCCGTTTGCTGTGCTGAAAGAATAAGGATTTTACAGTCAAACTAAAACTACAGTGGGAATAAAAACAAACCCAAAATAAGTTGCATTCTGTTTTCACTTTCTAAAGATTAAAAACAATTTACTCACTCAGGTATGGAACCTGCTATAGACTGACGCTGACTGTATGTTTATATTGCATATATGCAAAATTCATTTGTATTGCCATCTGTTGTCACATCCGTAGTACCTGTGTGTATTGACCTGGTGGAGATATAGTTAAGCTGATGCTGGCTGCATTGTCAAAAAAAACCCAACCCAAGCTCACAAAGAAATGTATGACTTTCCCACAGTGTTGTTTATGCTGGTAAAAGAGCTGATACCACAAGTGAAGGCTCTTTTATTGTTTACACATTTTTAAGCAAATTAATTATTTCATATGTAAAATCACAAAACTGTCATATTAAACAAGGTGTTACTAAATAATTTTGGATGCTCATTCAAAGTGGAATAATCTATTAGCATCACAGAAAGGAATCATAATTAACAAGGCTGTAGAGGTAGGCCTGCCTGCTGGGCTGTAAGAAATTGTGGAAATAGGCTCTTTCACTGATTGTCATGAAAAGCGATTTTACCCAAGAAATACAGTATAAAATCAGAACTGTGGCAAGTATGTGTTGAAACTAGGTTATATTTTTAAAAGCAGAGAGTTTTGGGGTTTTTTTACTGACTTTGCTTAATACAGAGCAGGTCTTTCCTGTACATCATGTTTCTGTGTTATGTTCCATGTGTTATATACAACCAGTTTAGATCTGTCTTCAGGCTGGTGAGACTTTTCTAATTTATCATCTTCAGTAAATCTGTTAATTTCTGATTTTGATGAAACTGTGGTCACTGAGAAATTTGAAGGGGGCAGAATGGAGGATGAGAGTGTTGGTATGTGGGGACCCAGACCAACTCCTCTCCCTTGTTGAGGAAGTCCTTGCTTACTTCATGATGTGGTCAAGATGAGTGGTCTTGGCTTAGGAAATGAAAGACCAGAATCCTTTTTATTAATAATAATAATCATCATCATCATCACTGTATTACAAATTAATTTCATTCAGAGGGTCTCCAGTGTTAGAAATTGCTATCTTTCATTATTCAGTTGTTTTTAAGAAATTACTTCTATTATCTCTAATCTTTAGGGATTTGGGGGGTTTCTTTTGTTTACCTTTTAAAAGCTCTCTTAATAAGGTTGTTTTACAGCAGAATTTTCAGCTTTTCTTAAACAGTGTTAGCTAGACTATTCTTTTCCAATTTCCTATCTGCTAATGCAGCTTTTTTTCTTTTACCAAATTTTAACAGGACTCCATATCACTGTTATTAGGATGTCACACAAAAAAATGCCATTGA
Source organism: Pygoscelis adeliae (assembly GCF_000699105.1). NCBI lineage: Eukaryota > Metazoa > Chordata > Aves > Sphenisciformes > Spheniscidae > Pygoscelis > Pygoscelis adeliae. The sequence goes on from NW_008824543.1 coordinate 1,887,051, forward strand.
TGTTTTGAGCATGGGTGTTTTATTGTGTTTATTTTTAAATGCATTTCATGAGGTTCCCTGGGCAGAATCAAATAAATGAATCCTGCAAACATCTTCATTATGGTGTAGCCAGAAAAGAAAGGAATCTGAATTAGGACTGTATTCTTAGCATAGTTCATAATAAGCGTTATCTTTATGACAAGCTTAAAGAACATAAATTGCTGAATCCCTAACAAAAAGCATTTGAAACAATCGGCTAATTAGGAAGGGGGGGAGAAAGAGCAATATTTGTTTTCCTTTGCAGTCTAGATAAATAACGCTTAACATGAATACATAACTTATTTTGAATGATCTGTTGTGTCAGTATCTGGCACGTCTTTTTCAGTGACAACAATTAAGGATACGTGTAAATGGAAATGCAGACTATCTGTCATTGTCCATTTCCTGGTAGTGAAGCATGCAGTCTGCCTCCCAGCAAGATCATTTTGCCAGGATGTGAGCGAGCTGGTCACAAAATGCACAGTTGATTATCTCATCGAAACACACTAATCCTGGCAAAGCTATCCACTATAGAAGACCTATTGTTTGTAATAGGTCAGTTGTTACATGGCTTTCAAACCTGACTTTGGATATACATTTTATATATTTACTTACTGAAGCAAAATGATATGTCACAATGAAAACCAAACTTGAGTGAAGAAGAAGATATATTAATCAGGATATTAATGGAAAAGAAAGAAAAATACACTCTCTCCAGAGAGAAGAGATGAGGTAGTCACAAGCACACATTATTTGGCTCAGCACAGGAATAACTGAAACTATATGGCCCGGACTATAGAAGAGATCTGACTGGGTGATCTTAATGGTTTCTTTGAATATTTTATTGAAGACAGAGTTCAGCACAGAATGCATTTGAAGAACACTAATAAACATCCTGTTATATAATAATGTAGGAAGTAGATGATAGAGAAAGTATCACAGTTTTGTATTTCTTAAAATGAAAAAGCTGCATTAGAAATTTGACAGCTTCTTCAGTGCTGCTCTATTGGCAGCAAAGTAGAGTTTTCTAATCAAATGTTAAAAGCAATATACGCAGAATTGAGTGCTGTAATTATTCTAGCACACTAAATTGGGTACAAAAAATTGTATAAAACCAATAGTTTCAAAATTAATTATAACTCTTAATATTTTGTTTTCCATGTAGCTGTTAGTGTATAATCGTGGGGGGAAAAAATCTTTTTCAATTATAACATGAAAAAAATCGGACATATGTTAGAGAATACCTGAAGAAGCTGTTTAATTTTGTTTTAATTGTGAAGTTGTTATGTATTATTCTTCAAGTACTTTCCAATTTGTAATAATTCCTCCCTAAGGAATCTTGACAAATTGCAACAGTTTCCTAACTAAATATATTTTATGTATTTTCATAATTTAGGTTTGTGGTAATTGCAGGATGCTCATTAATACCTTTCTAAAGAATATAAAAAAGGGTTAGATTATGTGAAAAATACATGGAGCGTGGGAGGGAAGAAAATATTCTTTAAATTTAGTTTTTAAATACTTTCACATAACAAAAATCAGAAATCTGTGTTTTCCTGCTGTTCGTGATGCTACAACAGTCACCAAGAGGAGGTACGAGCTTAAAGGACGCGGTGTGCAAGTTCCCTGCTAAGATGCAAGGTAATGACATCCTTTAACCTGACAAGGGAGTTTCAGTCCCAAACAACCTCACCTCACACAGACATCTCTTGAGTTTTCTCTTGGGATGACTGGACCTTCCTATGAGGCTGCCTTGCACCTTTGCCTAAGATCCTTTTCCATCGTGGTTTAGTCCTGCTGGCTGTGCTGAGCTATGCCAGCAGCACCTGAAGACTTGCGTAAATTCCTCTTGGCCACACCCTATGCAAACCAATGAGCATTTCTGAGATCTAAAATTAAAGCAAAGCTTATCCTTGTCAACCCATACCAAGGTAACACCCTTCAGAGAAAGTGGGACTAGACAGTGACTGCTTTTTAGGAGGAGAAATATGTGCTTTGTTAGTTAGTGGGTTTTAGATCTCTTGAAATGGTAAGAAACATGCAATGCATGCCATGAATATCCTGAATGTCCTTAGCACCCAGTCTGCTGCCTGGCCTGAATGGTCCCTGTCCCTGTGATTGTCCAAGTCACCTCACTGTGGATGTAACTGTAGGATGTAATTCTGCACAGGGAGCTGGGAATCCCAGCTTCATGCTCATAAAGGATGCCTTCACTGTCTGACTTGTTTATGTATGCTCTGTTTTGAACAAAACCAGACTGATAAACATGCTTAGTACTTTCACAGCATTTTCTTTCTCGGGGTCTCTCAGCACTTTATAAATTCAGATGAGTAATCTTCACAGTATAAATAACAAAGCAAGAAGCTGATTCCAGATCTTTTGATGTGAACCTCTTAGGAAATTGTAGCTTGGTTTACTGTTGTTCAGTGATGCTGCCTCTCCCCATGTCTGTCCATATTTCTGCCCAGTAGCTTTAACACTTGTTGGCTAAACTCAACCAGATTTGAAAGCAATGTAGCAGTATCCAATATATGTGTTCCTAAAAGTTTTGTGAAGATTGGTGGCAAGATAAATAAGCCCAAACTGGCTTCCGTACTTGGGCGAAGTTGGGCAGATTGCAACCTTATACATCCTGTTCAGCAGCAAGCAGTCCGCCAGTGGGCGTACTCGGTTTTCTAGTAGTAGTCATGGCACATGCTGTTTCTTGCCTCCTGGGAATGCCCTTCGAGAATGCGTATGAGGGAGCTTGGATTTCCATAATGGGAGCACTCTGTAAGCAAAATAAAAATTGAATTCTGAAGAAAAAAGTAAATTGCTCCATGAGCAAGGAAACAAATTAAATTACCATGTACATGCTGATGTGATGCTGAATATAATGTATGTCAAAATATCAGCTATTTCCAGGAAAACCGATATTCCAGTATATACTTCCAGTTTAATCGATAGTTCCACTTTTCCACATACATAATTTTTAATCAGTGTAAATTAAAAATTTTATATCATAAACTAGTTAAACTCCAGTTTTCAATAACCTAATTTTAAATAGAGATTAAAAATGAAGATACTTATTTTCATATTAAGATCTTTCTCTCTAAAGTGCCCCTAAAAAGTAAGATACTATCCTGTGAATAGGAGACACAGACTTTTCTCCTGAATGTTTTCAGAGAAACAATTTTTAAGGAAAATTGATATTTTCATTTCTGCAGTTTCATGCTATGTCAGCATGTTGCTTCACATTTTCAAACCAGTCCTCTCAGAAAGTCACTGGAGAAAAAACCCATTTTTTTGCTCTTGCTGTCATGATGTAGACCATGAAGGTTCTATTAGGTTGAC
>NW_008824543.1:1890514-1899406 GCF_000699105.1 Pygoscelis adeliae
TCTTGTTAATGCTGTTGCAGTAATGAGATGGGCTTGAATTATAAAGTTTACATCTGGATTTTTACAGAATGTCTGTGAGTTTTCAGATCCAAGTATGTAGGTCTGACTTCATTTTTAGTTGGATACAATCTATGTGTTCTCATGGTATGCGTATTTAATGTGATTTCAAAGTGGTTTGATGAGAGCAGAATTAAACTAAAAATCACCATTTATGCATGTGATGAAATATTTTCATAAAGAAAAATCCTTAAAAGGAGAGTGTGGCTGTTATTGAGAAATTGCTTTTATAGCTGGTCAATCCACATTTCCCAATCCACCATGATTTTTCAGGAAGAGCTTTCGTTATCTTCTCATGAGCTTATAAATAAATTTTTGGGACATGTTAAGCTATTTTTAAGACAACCTTAATATTAATTTCTCTGGACAACTTAAATGAAAACTGAACCCATATATTGAAAAACTGATTTAAAACTAAAAAAAACTACTGCATTGAGTGTAAAGGATATGGCCAAAAGTGAAGACATCCTGAGTCTGTTAAACCAAGCAGTTTGAATTCTGGTCCTCATTGTGGTATCACTTATGGAAAAGTCCTACTGAACTTGATAGAAAAGTCAGCAAGACTCTAGAAGTTACTCTAAAAGAAAAAAAAAAGGTAGAATTGCAGCTTCTGTATTTAACTATTCTCGGAATCCTGTGGCAAGGATGTAATTATCAATTCAGATAATAGAAAAATACTCAGGGCTCATCATACTGCTTAGACACAGGACCATTTTAAGTCAACCTGTAATTGTGACAAGATTTTTATGTGGTCTGTTCTTTTCAAATTGAAATATAGGAAGTCACTAATGCCATAACATAGCTAGAGGTTTGTTGTGCAAGATGAGGAAAAAGCAGCAGCAGACTCTTTCCAATAGTCCATACAGATTTGAATATCAAATTATATTTTATTAGGCCATGCATAATCTTCTCAATCTTAACTATGAAGACTTCAGAAGAGAAGTCTCTCAGTAACTATAGGTACAATATGGGAGAAAAGATGGTTTCAGTGGAAGCTAGATTAGGCGAGTGGAAGTGTGCTGTCAGGTATTTTTTGCTCCAGATTGGAAGCCTGTTATAATACCAATTCATGTATTTGAACAGTATCAGTAGTAATTTAGGCAGTACAGGACTCTGTTCTTCACACTGTTGTTCTCTAGATAGAGTTACAGTAGTAACTTTAGATGTTACATGCTGTCTAAATGCAACAAAATATTATTGCACAAGCAAAGGCTCATAAACATAAGAACTCTGACAGCAACAGCATTATACTCTTTGCTAATAGAAAAGACTGTGGGTTTGCAGACTTTCCCTAGAGCAGAAGCTTCCTGAGTTCCCTGTGTTGCTACGTGTGATTGGCAATATGATGCGTTTTCCACAGTCAACTTTGTGATTAAAGATGTCAAGAAGTATGTGTAGATAAGCAGAATATTTTTGGAAGGTGAGTTGATTCCTACCTTCCTGTTTATGGAATGTCTACTAATTCTAAAAAGTATCTGGAAAGACTGCAAAACCGAAATTAGTGAAAGGAGAATGGAAATAATGCTGATGTATGGAGAAGATCCTCTTCTCCTCCTAGTCTGGCATGTAGTTCTTTACAGTCTTCTCGGTACAATGCTTCCCTGGAGGTTAGTCTTAGTATGAAATGATTTCTAGGAAATAAGTCATTTAGAGGGAAGAATTTTTTGGCCAGCTGTCAGCACAAAACCTACTTCAGAGTAAGTATTAGAGCTCACCAAAATTATCTGCATTATCTTTCTCTATCAACTGTGTAATAAGTTCCTTACAGCTAGTTGACTACTCTGGTGTTATGAAAGCAGATACGTTCTTTTCTCTTTAATTGATACAAAATTCAGTTCACTGCTTAGTGAAAATAGCATGTCCTTTCCTAAAATACTACTTGAAATAAACACTGCTAAACAGATTAATTTATATGTTTTATAGTCTTGTGAGGAAAAAAAAATAGAATCACGTTCATGTTCAAGATCCTAAAGCCTTTATACTGATAGATTCAGTGATGGTCTATCTTCTGATTGGCTTTGCAGCCAATGTACTGGTTGGATCCTGCAGGTCAAGAGCAAACCTACCAAGGCAAAAATTCTCCAGATTGTCCTACAGCAATCTTCTTGAGAATAAATTTCTGACTTGGCATTGATTCACTGTACCTATAGGCCACGTACGAGGATGCAATGCTCCCCTGCAGGAATTAATGTTTGGAATTTCTGAATGCAGGATCTATATAGGAAGAAGTGTTCCTATTTGAGTTTTTCCTATTTCTTCTTCAATGTGTGAAGCGTGTTGTTTGACAGAATGACTAGTGCTTCCTGCATCTATTTCTGGGAATTGGTAGGGAGCTTCAAAACCATGCTGTATGTATTTAAGATTACATAGTTGCACAGTAGCTTTTATGGTACATCAGTGTGGCTAAAAGCTATTCCTATGAGAATCACTATCTACTTTGCTGCTTATGCTGAATATAAGACACTAGCTTGTTCTGGCTGCAACAGCACCAGTAAATACTTTCTGACTATTTGCTACTTGAACATCTGGTATAACCTGTGAATTACACTGCTTGGCCAACCTCTGTGTTATCTAACCCCGGGGGCACTAATTCTCTGTGTGAGTCTCCTGAGGAAGATGATGTGTTTCATGAGACTGGGGGAAGCGGCAGTAGATCATTCCAATAATGAGAAAAGGCTTGTTGTTGAGCAATGCTTTTAGAGCTGCTCTGAAGCAACAGGAAGTATCTGTGTGAAGCAGTCCATACGCAGTGTTGCTCATTGACTGAAGCCATGAAACCTGTAAATCGGAAGAAAAGAATCTGTAGTTATTCCATTGAAGTTAGAATACTGTCCTGTACAGCCCCTCCTTTCTCCCAGTGTTTCTTGCCATACCAAAGTGTTATTGCTGTTGCTAACTGTATACTGAGCATATGGTAACTGTATACTGTCTATGGTAATAGCTGGGGGTTACTGATAGCCTGAAAGGAAAATAGATTTTTCTGAAGAATTCTAACCTCCTTTATCACCAATCTGCTCCTGAAAGATTCAGAAGGCTCGGTGACTTTTTCAGACTGGTTTGAGATAATGCAGGATATACCAATATTATAGGTGGTAGCCTCATATATGACATCAGCTGACTAATAACAGCTTCGATTTGAATATAAGTTAATTGTGTCTAGAGTATGTGTAAAAACACAAGAGAAATTCTATTGAACTCTGCTGATGAGGGAGAGAAAAAAAATTACACGTATGCCTAGGTTCAAAGAAAGGGGAGACTGAGACTTGTTTTGGGCTCCTTCCGGTAAGCCAAAGTACCTCAGAAATCTTTTAACAGTGAAGGGACCTATCATGCACAAAAGTACACATGTAAAGTAGCATCCAGTATTGCACTTGCAGGGGAAGAGACTTAATATGCTAATGCTAGTTGTCTGTCACTCCGAGTACAATAACCGTAGAGAGGAAAAAAAGAGAATGTTGGTGCTTTTTTTTTGGCAGTAATTATGTAGCAATGGCATTGATAGCAAATGTTCTAGCAATGTGCCATAAATCTGATATTTCTGTTGTTCAGACACACGTTCCAGGTCAAAGTTCTCAAGAGTCTGATTTTATTGTTATTTAGAACTAAACTTCTTTTTCATCTATTTTTTCTATATACTTCAATGGTTGGATATGTATTCTGTAACCTCAGAAATCCTTCAAATCTGTGGGTGCCTGTGTCTGTATCAGACTGTGTGTATATCAGAGAATGTTTAATGGGTCTATAATTGAATCTAAGTAGTAAGAGACTTTTAAAAAATATTGCTTAGTGTTTCTATCCTAATGGGATAAACGTCATATTTTAACTATTGCTCTGTATCAAATCTATTACGCACAATATTCAGTAATTCCCCAAATCTTGATTTACCCAATTGAAAGTGACCCTGGGCATAAATTCTAAGCAGAGGAAGGCTCTGATTCCTTGATCTTTGGCACTCTTTTGTTGAAACAGAACACGGTGTCTTAAATCGGCAGAATAATTTAGGAATGGTAGATACTGAAACAACTAATTTTTCTTTCCTGTAATCTGCATAGACTTCAAAATGCCTACAAAGCACAAAGTGCCAGTTCATATAATTTGTTGGCAAGGATAAAAAGAAGAAAGGAAATGATTTCCTAAGCGTGTGAATCAGCCCAGCTTTAACAGATATTTTTCTGTCATGTGCAGCCTGAGGGCTTATGCCTATCTGAGCTTTATTTGACAATTACCACTTGCCAGCATAATTAAATGATAATTTATAAATACTGAGAGAGCATTATGGGGAAGAGCAAATAGGTGCTTATCAGGGCATTGAATAAACTTGATCTGCCTCACTGGCAATTTTCATCTCTTATCTAGGTTGTTAACTGGTCTCCTTTTTTTTCCTGGTTTGTTTTGTTTAGGTTTGATAGCTGTTGGATTGATTGTATCTACCTGCCTATATTTCTTATTTTTTCATATTCCTAGCATTGTTTTTTCTCCTACTGCTTTTGCCATCAATATTTTGCAAAATACCAAATAGTAAAATGAACATCAGGCAGGGTAATATGAGTGCCTGTATGAGAGTGAAAAGAAAATCCACACAGTTCACGTTTGTTAGATTTTACATGAGTTTCCTGATTGTAAATCTCCTGCTTTTATTTATTTATTTGTGTGCGTGTGTGTGCGTAATGATTTTTGAGTAAGAGGAAGGCTCTAATATTAGAGTCAGTGGTGGATGATAGCCAATTGCAGAAGAGCTTCTCCATGGCCCTTCTTAGATAAAAATTATACTAAAGAGGCATCACCAAAATTCTGTCATGCTCATGCTGGATATATAAAAAAAAAAAAAAAAAACCTCAAACAAACAAAAAAAAACAAAAACCAAGTGAAGAATTCAAAAGGTTTGAGGTCTTTTGTACCATCAATGTTTCATTTCGAGGTCCTTGAGCCATTATAAACAGTAGTGCTGTTTTCCACAAAAGCATGTTAGAATATGGGTAGAAACACAGATTGGTGCTGGACAATCTAGATAAAGAAGTGCAAGAAAAATCCTCTATTTGAATGGAAACAAATCAGTTGAATGGTAAAAAATTGAATTTCCACGCCTTTTGAAAAGAATGTACAAGGAAGGGAAGGGGGTGGGGAAAGCAAGACACATTAATGGGTCGCTAAGAAATTGAGTTTTTGAGCCATCATGAAATTAAATAATTTTAGGAACTTCTGATTGGGGTTATAGTGGTTTGAGTGAACAGTTAAGCCACCCTTGTACCAGAGAATGAAAAAATAAAGGGCTTCTGCGTTTAAGGTTGTCAATTTCTCAAATTATTCAGCATTTACTGCTTATAAATAGTAATTATTTGCTTTTTCCCCTCCAGAGCTGAAAATTATCTTTCATATTCAAATATTTAAATATACAGTGCTGTAGTTGGGGCACAAAAATTCCTAATGTCAGAACAGATTTTTGTACAAGGAATAATTTGAAAGTGGGGGATTAGTTTCCACCTTTTGAAACACAGTGCTTTCCGTAATCTTCAAACATTATTTAGGATAATGGAAGCCATCATCCTGGTTCTCAAATGTTAGCACTTCCATTAGAATTTGCTGCTACCTCTTATTTTTTTTATATTAAAATACAAGGCTTAAAAGGTATTATCTTACTAAAGGAGGGCAATTGTAGAGATGATTTGATTGAATAAAGGAAAAAGCTGTACAGGCCTTTTAAGATCAAGGATGTATTGATGGAAAGCTATCATTAGAGACAATTAATGTTCTCCAAGGGAAGAAATTGATTATGGACAGAGATGGACCCTAAGGAGCAGATATGTCTTAATGCTCCAGGTCCTTAAGGATTATACATTCCATTCACAGCATCTGTATTTTAACCCTTTATAAGGGCTGGAGTAGAATCTAACACTTAAGAAAACTCTGCATAGAGTTTAACAGGGGGAGTCTGTGCATTTGGTGGCTGACTGACCCATACTATTTCTTTAAGCATGTATTTGTTTAGCAGATATCATTTTACCTAATAAAATGTCTGACTTCATACATGTGATATGTAGTTTTGGATCACTTTAAGCTGTAGGAACACAATCCTCGTATAAAAGGAAATTAGGTATGAAGTAAAAATTTCAACATTACAGTGCTATGGTAAGTGTATTTTTTGACTGAGAAGACATTTCTATTGTCTGAAGCTAGCTGTTGAGAAGACTGATTTTTTTTTTTTTAATTTTTATTTTTTATTTGGCATCCTTTAATAAAATTTGTTGAAATTATATTCCAGGATGGACTTGAGTTAGAGATATAAGTGGGGTAGTCTGGGTTCAGAAACTAGGTTTTGCGGTTCTGAGTCTGAGCAAAAATACTGATGAAGCAGTCCTGAAATTGTTGTTCTGTCTGAGTTGCAGGGCCAATTCACAGATGGGCTGTTATATTATGTCAGTTTTCCTTGGCTTAGTTCTCAATGAAGGCAAATATTTGGCATATTTGCTCAAGTTTGTTTTTTAACTGGCTAAAATATAAATGCCTAGAACTGAGCAGCACAATATTTTCCCACCACCTCTGAAGCCTAAGATCAATTGCAGCATATTGCAGCAGTGCTGTGCCAAAATGAATCCTGCCACATCTTCACCTCTTTCTCAGAGCTGGGATATATATGATTTCCCTTCCCAGAGCATGCAAATGCCTGCCTGTGCTGTCCAGCAGACCCATGAGGAGGGGAAGTAACAGTGGTTCGATTTGTCTTAAATGCTGTAAACTCATTTGCGTTCTCTTCAGATTTTTTTTGTTTTATCCTCAAGTAAGGAAGCCTAATCTTATCATAAAGTTGAAATTTTGCAGAGAAAGCAAGGAAACACTTTTTTCATCTCAATGTTTCAAACTTGTTTAGAACTAAAATAGTGTAGCTAAAACCCACTGCATCATATTTGTAGAAGAGGCTGAGAAAATACATTTTTCTGTAGCTTTGATTTTTCTTTTTTAATACTCTTTTAGTGTCTAGTAGTTTGATCACACATGAAATAGTATTACATGCTTTTAATATACTCCATCACATCTTTTTTGATATGCAGGTAATCAGATTTATTTTCTAGAGAGATTTCTAATTGATTTTATGATCTAGTTTATTTCAGCTGACCAAAGGTATCCTGGTATACTGTACAGAACAGTTATATAAAAAATAACTTGATAAATTGTGCTGAACTATACCATTTTCCTCTGATTCATGTATATATTGTAGATTGTTGATATTGTGCTGCCCTGAAGAGCAGTGCATAGGTTTCAATTAATAATAGCATGATACATTAAACAGGCGAAAATAATAATACTATAATTAATAGGGTAAGTCCAACTTTTATACAGATGAATAGGTGAGTCCTATTGTATAACAGTACGTATAGGAAACACTCCTTTGGAGACCACATACAACACGCTTGGCAGGACTAAGGAGATTAAAGTAAGAGACGGAAATAAACAAAAAGAGCTCAGAAATACAAGTAAGGAGACATGGGGGGGAAAGGGTGATTCCAGAGAGAACCAGTGCTTATTCTGCATGCTGCTATTTTCAAAATTTGTTTGATATTATTTTTAAATAACTACTATTTGGAAGATAGGATCCTTTCTCTTTCTCCTCCACCCCCCTGCCTTTTTCTTCCTGTGCATCATTAGGGAAATACCCAAATCACTAAACAGAGAGAGAATGAGAATGTAAGTGAATGTTAAATACACTGGGCAGAATCAGCTTTCACCTCTATTTTTTTTTTTTTTTTTTCCTCCCAAGCTTTGAGCACTCTTTAATTACAAGGTTAAAAAAAAAACCCCACACATTTAAGACTGGTAACATATGTTGTTGTCAGCATGTATTTAGCACCTGCAGAAATGAACATGGAAAATGTGACAGCCCATAGGTAGAACACCCACTGCGCTGGCTAGGGGGACTGTCAACAAATTTTACTTTGTTAATTTTTTCTCATTTTCAAAAAAATACAAGAAAAAAAATCTTAATAGCGCAGGTGTTCTGAGCATCATAGAAGGAGGATGTAATGGAGAAAAGGCAGTAACCCTTTCTAATGAAAGCCATTGTCCACACTAATATGACTGAAAAACATTGTCTTTTTGTCATTACAAATTAAAATCACGAGGTCCAATCCTACAAACATTTATTAGTAAATTTGTCAGGAGCATTGCCACTGTGGCCCTGTTTATAGTCCTGTCTCCTTCTGTGTATCTTTCCTCTTTTAAGCCCCTTTTTCTCTTTGTTTCTCTTTCTCATTTTAATCTTCTTACACAATCCAAGCACATTATCGAGATTACACAGCGAGGAGGCAGGCACTAGGGTGAGACTTTGCGGGATCGGGCCCCTGGCGATTATGATACTATCGCTTCTCCAGCAAAGTGCAGCTTCTGCAAGGGACACTGACATGTTCTCCTTTGTGGATTTGCCAGCAGGTGTTGCTGTGTAACTTGTCACCCACCCTGCTCAGATGGTGATAGCTCATTCTCCCAAGCTATGACACCAACTGTCCTGTAACCTCCTGGACTGTTCCTCTAATAAAATGCCTCAAATATAAACTGTTGATGCACCAAGTACCTGGAAAAAATGTAGGCTTGTTTGAATTTTTAAATTTATCATTATCCACAAAACTGCAATATTTTTATTCAGGCTAAAAGTTGAACGTGTTTTTGATGGAGGTGATGTAATAAATAGAACTGTTGAAATACTGTTGTAAACAGCATCTCTTTTAATAATATTTCTGCTGATAATTGTTGTTAGATCTGTTACAGCAATGCTCAGAGATTCTGGTTGGTGAGACACTATGGGAGTCTTTCCACTGATTTGCTGTGCTTTGTATCAAATCTCTG
>NW_008824543.1:1899548-1904638 GCF_000699105.1 Pygoscelis adeliae
TCACTGGTCCAAACGCTTGCAGTTAACAACGTAAACTTGAACCAGGCCAAATGAACACACTTTTTCTTAGAAGTGCTAAAATGAAATTGATGGTGTAAAAAATTTCTGTATGAAAAGATCTTAAATTACATGATTCCTACGCAAACAGCCATGTAACCTGTCGAATATACCTCAGCTTTGTGTCAGCAGGACCATCTGTCCTAACGGCACAGCTTGTTCAGCCTTCCTGCCGTTGGTCTCTGCCTGGATTGCCAAAAAGGAATTCATTTATATTCTCTTGTCTTTTTTGGTGGATATTTGTCCACTAGACTCAGATTGAGGACAGACATCATGTTAAGCTGTTGAACTGTCACCAGAGGGATAATTTCTTGGTTATTAGTTTCGTTTAGAAGTGTGCAGTCAGTATTTAAAAAACAAAACAAAACAAAAACTATACTGTTGTTTATGTGACTCTGCACATGATGTGAGGGGTTTTATGCCAGTATCTGTTTTGTTACTGTTTGGTTTTAACTTATGAAAATATCTTGCTCTCATGTTGGTGCAGACCAGGAAGAACACAGGGGAAAAAACATCTAGTTCATTAGGGGCAAAAAGATACGTTTTCCTCCTTAGTGTAGGAGGTGGGGTCAGAGCCTGTGTGTGTTTCTTGGATGCGGCGCTTCTCAGGAGCGCCAAGGGGTTTTCTTTCCTTTTCATTTTGCTTTGGGGAAGCTGAGTGGCTCCCTTGGACTTTGCTGCTATGACACCTCAGTCCTAATGGATGTCTGAGTCCTCCTTATTCTTGAGGCTCAGAGTCTGGTACTTGGTGTGTTCCTGAAAGATCTTGGAAGCCACTGGAGTCTCCTAAGGATCTTGTATTAAGGAAGGAAGCTTTAAGATGCGTGTTATAGAGCAGTGTTGCCTGGAGCGAGCTTGTAACTGGCACGAAGAAGCAGATGTTGTGACCTTTATGATGGCAGCTGAGATGCTGGCGGCTGCATGGGAATATGCCTGCTGTCCCTGATACAAACCCAGCCAGAGCATGAGGAAGCTTCTTGGTTTTTCATTTGATGAGCTTTGCCCAACTGTTCTGTGCAAGACCTAGCTGAGGGACAGAACAAAAAGTTTGTGTCAGTTTTTCTGTTTCTCAGACCAGTTCTTCATCCCTAATTCTAAATGCATATTAATCCTTCTTAAAGCAGTTAATTGCTTTGCAGAATGACTTCTAGCTAGGAAGATAAATCGGACTCTTTTTTTTTCCTTTCTTTCTGTTACCAGTATATATTATAGTGTTAGATACCAAATTCAGGACAAAAGAGCAGCCTTGGTAACTCCGATGCTCCAAGCTTCTCCTAGAAGAAAAGTAGAGACTTAAAAATTTAGATCTGACTTACAATTTTGAAAAATAAACCTGCAGTAGTGAATCCATAAAGGCCAGGTGTTGTTTGTCGGTGTTGAGCTAAATAAGTAAGTTAATATTTTGAGTAATACAAAGCTAATGTATTAAGATATTACTTTAATAAGAAACTGGAGCAAGGTTACAGAAGCTTTTTGCCATGGTTTTAACTGTTATTCCAGTCTGACTCATACCTATTCAGGAAGTGCAGAAAATGTTGCTAATGAATATGTAATACATAAGCTCATATTTCATGTATTCAAAATAGTCTGAATGCACAGAGTGTTTTCCTACCGAATAGGTAGGCAGGATAGCTGAAGCTGCATGAGGGAATGACAGCACTGCCCAAGCGTGAGGTGTGACAGTTTAAACTCCTCAAAAGGAAAAGGTATTTAACTGTCTCTGTTTGCAAGTTTACAATGAGCAGCGCAAAATATAACAAACTAAAACCTGTCACTGCCATTCTGAGCAACTATCGGTTGTGGAGTTGCAGTGCGGAGATCCTGGTGGCTGTGTTTGGGAGAGGGCATGTGCATCCTCACTGCTTCGGCACGGCCCTGCAAACAGCACGTTTGTGCCTCGGAGCGGAGGTTAGCCAGTGCTTTGCTGGGGTCCCAGAGGGGCTATCAGTGTAACGAGAATCTGTTTGCAGTAATCGGTGGCAGGGCTGACAGAATGTTCCAAACCAGCTGCTCGAGGGGATGGTGTTAACTCTATCAAATCCTCATATTTTAAGAACGCTGATCTCCAGACCCAGGAGGACTGGTGACAGGGAGTTCTTGCCAGGCCTGCATTAGGCTGCCTTCATCTCATCACCAAATACACTAATGCCCCCTAGACAAGATGCTAAGTATGTGTGAAATTAGAGAAACAGAATTATGGAATGGAGGAATAACACACAGAAATTTTCCTACTTTCTGTCAGTGGTTCAGATCTCTTTTTTTTTTTTTTTTTTTAGTTGTTATAATACTAATATTTTCTTCATCATGCAAATATACTTTTAAAAAAAATTAATCATCACTCACTGCAGAGATATGGGGAACAGTGTTTTACCTCTCCTTTTAAAGTGATTGAAATATACATAACAGGCCTTTTAGTAACCCTGTTGCATCTCTGAGTTTAGAAGAAGTTGTTGGCTTTGCAAAAACGGTCTCATTTTTAGCAAATACTGAGCTGGTTAACAGCTTTGCACAGAATATGGTGATAGTCTTAACATAATATTAAGAAAGAGCTAATATCTTGGCCTGAGTGTTAAGGGCACAGAACATTACTTTGCATATGTCCTAAAACCTTGCACTCATACGTTTCTCTCATTCAAAGTATTCTGAGCATTATAGAGAAGGGATCACACACAAAGGGTTACTCACAAGGATTAGGTTTAGCCTAGTGATACTAATGTCCCTTGGCTTCTTGTGTTGCCAGTAGGGAGGGAGAGAGGGAGGGGCAGAGAGGTTCCTCCAGGACATCTCTAGAAGAGCATTTCTTTTGCTTTCTCCCACAGCGAGTGTGTGTAGGGAGATCGGCCTCATTAGGCCTTTGTGAATACCTCCCTCCTTTTAATGCATATGAGTCATCCCCCTGACATCTGTAGAAGTACTCTTCTCATCATGTTTGTAGTATTAGGAGACACATATTGTGTTTGGCTTATGTGGCATGGCTGGGGGGGGATGCAGCCCCTGTGAGAAGAGGCTAGGAGCTGCCCCCATGTTGGATAGAGCCAGCTCCAGCCGGCTCCAAAATGGACCCAACGCTGGTCAAAGCAGAGCCCATCAGGGATGCTGGTGGTGCCTCTGTGAAAACACATTTAAGAAGGGGTTAACAAATACTGCTCAACAGCTGAGAGAGAGGAGGCAGACAGCCAAGGTTAACCCACTGCATATATATAAACATATTTCTTAATGTGATGGGTCAGACCAAAGCCCCATATAGCCCAGCATCATGTTCCCATTGGCACTTGGTAGCATATAGGAAAAGAATACAAGAACTAGGTAGGATGTATGTGACTCTTTCCACGATATTCTCTTTTGAGTGACAAGGGGCTCAGACATTGTATCCAGACTGTTGTGTTTAATAGTAGGGACCTTTCTTCTATGAATGCATTGAGTGACTTTTCCCTTTAGAAAATCAGAACTTATTTATGGTGATTAGTTATATAATTTAATTAGTTAGATTGATAACATACATCCTTTGTGTGTTTAAAAGCTGCTGCCGGATATTTTCATTAAAGGCACCTTTGCTTTTTTGTGTTGTGAGAAACAGTGACTAACAGTTCTCTCCTCCCTGCAATTCATGACCGTACCGATCTCAGTGAGGCCAAGATGTTCCAGTCAGAAGCTGCTTTACTTCTCTGTTCATCTGCATTGCTCTTCTCTATGCCTCTATCCGTATCTTCTGAGAAGGGTCGTCAAGCTGTGGGTATAATTAGATTTATGTGGTAGCATAATTATGTTCTTTCATAATCTGAACTCATTTGCTAGTAATTCCTAATATTATTTGCCTTTTTACTGGTAGTTGAGCTCCGAGTTGAAAACGGGTACAACTCAGCAATTTCATGTTTGAGTTTCTTTAGAGCTCTTGGGTGAACTGTGTAGTTCTAGAAATGTGTTACTATTCATTTTAGCAGTCTCTTCTAAAAGTCCTTCTTCCAGCACTACTTCTGACTTTAAGTATAAAAGCAGCTAATATAGGGGTTTGTATTGTCTTAATAGGCAAGTCTTCCAAAGGCAGTAGTTTCTCATTTTTATAGGATATAAAATTTTTATATATTTATATTTCCAGTTTTATACTGGAAAACAGAGTTATTCTCATTTGTTTATTCTAAGAATGTAACAGTTTCATCCATAGGTTTCTCCAGCAGCGATAGAATTAGAAATTTGAAGTGTTTTAAGTTCTGAAAATATTTTGGAGAATTTCAAACTATTTTAGGTTCATTTTCCTTAAACCGTATCAGATTTTTCCTTAAGATATAGCTGTATGACAGTTGCAGACAAAATTTCAGGTTTGAAGGTGAAAGGTCCAAGTATCAATAAACATCCAAATGCATATAGTGATGACCTGAGGGAGTCCTATCATTGCTGGAGTACCTGGGATGTATATAGCAGGTCTTTTATCTGCTTAGAGACAGAAGATAGGGAAGGTGCTGACACCTAGGAAAAAAGTAGGTGAACTTGTGGGTTGTACTACCTGAATTCTGTGATACTGATGTGCTAAACATCACTTGTGGCAAGTTGTCGTTCCAGCATATTGCGATCAAGTATGTCAGAATAAGACTTGTTATTATCTTCTGAGCATGTTTTTTCTGCTGATCTGGAAAAAAAAAATAGTGATAAGTACGAAATTCAATGTCATTTATTTTGTTGTTTTTGTGTTTGGGGGGAGACAATAAAAGGGAGGGAGACTTGTGTGTTTTACTGGAGGAAGTGCTTGAGGGTTTTTGCTAGTCCCTTTAGCACATCCCATCCCTTGCACTTGCTTCATTGAATGCAGTCCCTTGTAGCTCATTTTTTTTCAGCTGCTTCAATGAGTACACACTTTGTTTTTCATTTCCTATGGCTCCTTCACTGAGTTCCCTTAGTGTGTCTCCTGTTAATCTTCCATCCTGCTCTGCCCACTACTTCAGCTCAGTAATGTACAGAGGAAGTGATTCTAGCAGTTTTGAATGACACTTCTTCAATGAGAATATGTAATATTTGCACTTGCTTAATTACGATTCCAT
>NW_008824543.1:1904673-1973555 GCF_000699105.1 Pygoscelis adeliae
TAAAGGTAAATATAGGTGTTTTTCCACTGTCCAGATTAGCACCCTCCCCATTCAACTTAAATTGTCCCCCTCCCCCGCGGGAAAAATAGGAAAACTTCAGAAATACTTAGGCTGAAGGATCAACATTTTGTTAACTTTTTCAAAAAGTTTGTTATGGGAATACATACAATGAAAAGAGCAATTACACGCACAGTGTGTCAAGGAACAATTATTACACATGTAGACAGTTGAGATTAGTACTTGAAAGAATTCTGGTAGTAAATGGTATTCTAAAATTTGGCTAATCATTCAAAGTTGTCTTTTTTGCTGTAAAGAAAGAACTGTTTTGTATTTCAAGATAGTTTAAATATTGTCTAGCATACTAAAATACATTTGTTAATAGTGCTTATTACAGATTAGTGAATACTTAAATTATTTTTCAATGAATGTCTGCTTTGACTTTGTTTCTATACTTTTCATGTTAACAAATAAATTTTCCTTGCACAATTCCCTGAAAAAATATGGAATTTAATTAAAAAAAAATCTCAAAAAATAGATCTCTAGTTGGAAACTCAGAGGTTTTCAGTGTGAACATCTAATATGTGGAGGGAACAAGAACAAACTGTCTGACCTACGTACTCCATCAAAATAGTACATTTTTCAAATATTAAACATAGCAAACTGTGAATAAAAGTCTCTCTATAAAAATGATTTTGTAAGTTGAATAAGAAATAAATGTAAGAGGAATTCAAGTGATTCATAAGCAGAGTTAGAAGTCATCAAAACATTTTAGGAACTAATCACTTGGCTTTGTTTCTTATTATGATGCAAATTTAGTATTTTTTATCCAACTAAAATATGTTTGAAGAAGTTATTCACTGAAGTCTCATGCATTAGCAATATTATTTTTGTTACCTTATATTTAAAGTTTACATGTACTTTGTATTTTTTTTAATGGTCTGAAATGTTAAACTTCTTGATGCTCTTTTTGCTTTGTTGTCTTAATTTCTGTTCTTCGCCAAACTTACAGTGAAGATTTGCAAAGAATTTTATTGTATAGAGATTTTGCTTTCCTGTCACATTCCATTTGAGATTTCTGAATTTTCATTTGTTTTACAATGTTGTTTGTGAAAACAATTCCACAAATCTAAAATTCAGCTCTAGATTTTAGGGCCTTAAGTTAAACTTTAAACGCCCACCCCATTTATCAAGACAAATGTTGATATCCCTTGTGAAATGTGTTGAATTTAGTTCTGATTCTGTTGATAATTGGATATTTGGCAAAACCAAAAAATTTGGGAAACAGAGAACCAAAATGATTAATCGCACAAATCCCTCTGGGTTTGTATAAAAATTGTCACAGTAAAAATTGTCAATCTTTCAAAGTATGTTAAAGTTTTAAGTATTCTAGAACTGTTGTGTAATACCTTTCCAGGTATATAAGTTATTGTTTAATACCTCTTTACCTTTGTATTTTCAGTGCAAGGAGGTCTGTATTTTCTTCAGAGGATTTTAGATAGAAGTAATTTCTTTGAAGTAGTTGCACTGATGATTTTGTGAAGCAGATTATTTATAGAGCCAACGCGTTGACACACTATCAGCTGTTAAAAAAAAAAAAAAAAAGACTAATAAGGTTAATTGTCATATGAACCCTCCTCTGTAGTCTGCAATCTGTAGGCTTTGATTGTTTCTCTGGGGGAAACTCTGCCCAGATGGCACTTTCCTCAAGGCCCTGACCCACAAGAGGCCTGTGGAGATGGAGAACAAGGTGCATCTCCACAGACTAATTAATTTACTATTATAGCACCTGTTCCAGAATAGATAGGGCTGGAAAGGAAAACAGTCCCTGGGCACAGTGGTAGGCTCACTGGTAAATGGATTTGAGCTGATTATATTAAGCTGATGCTTTGATCATCTAAAGGCGTTAAAATGGAAATATGTTTTTGCTGGCTGTTGGCCTCCATGTGGGTGCAGTTTGTATTATAAGTGAGCGGTAAGGAAAAAGCTGTTTTGGACTCAAGCAAATAGCATTGTAAAAGCGCACAAGAAAAGTCCACTACCCTGCATTTCAAATTCAGGAATATTAACACACAGGATCATTTGCACTTGAAGCATTTCCTTAGATATTTCAGCATTTTGTTCATATTCTGCTAAGTCATCAGTATGAAACCCTAGAAACCCACCCATTTTCCATCACCCATAGGGTGTCAGTATATATTCTTGCCCTTGATTAAAGCATGTTTAGGGTCTTTAAGGAATTGAATGATATTTGTAGGAAATAGAAGTAACGTCTTCAGTAAAATCTTGGCAAACTGTGCAATTAAATGCTGATCAAATGGTAACAGGCAATGGCAAATCTTTGTGTAAACATTGCTGGGTAGTAAGTGGATTTACAATGTGTTAATCTGTACTTACTTTCACTTTATTGCCATTTGGATTCCCAGAAGGATTAACTGTAATTTTATTGGCCCTATGAGGCTATACTGTTATTTCCCTTTTCAAATCAACTCAGTGATTTTTTTTTTTTTTCATTTTATTTATTTAACAAGCATGGATCCTATAAACTGTAGGGTAAAATTAATTGACCCTTGCCATTGTAAGGTTAAAACTGTGTGTAATTAAGGTCCTGTTAAATAATGCTTTCTTTAAAGCAGCAGCAAAATTACAACAAGCTATGTCAAAACTAAATAGCATATATAGTATTAATGCACGAGGTAAAAGTGTTCTCTCCATCAAAATTATTGAAATGTTTACAAATGCATACATTATTTTAAAAGCAAATTTATGTGATGACTGTATCATAAGTAAATTTATCTACATGTTATCATAAAAATGATAACATCATGAAGCAACCCACTTGCTAAGGAGCAGTACATGAACAAGATTCTAGATGTTTGCGTGATTTGTTTTAACAACAACATGGCACTCAAACCCGTGATGGATTAATAAAATACAGTGCAACTTGTGTTGTGCAGCTTCTTTAAGAAAAATTGTCTCCTAAAGCAGTTTGTGGAGTTAGTTGACATTGTTTGCAACAAATAGCAGAAAGAGAATGGAGAATCATGAAGCAATAATAAAAGTATGTTGATAGATAAAATTTCAACACTTCTTGAGAATCACTGGAGTAAAATAAGGCAAGAAAGCTATTTAACACCTTCAAGGAAGAAGGATCTTGCACCAACCACTGAGGTGTACTGGGTTGTGGGATGAAGGAGACGGCTTTCATAAGGGAACAGAGTCTGGGTTGGTGGGTGCGACTACTTCACAACAGGTCAGACTGATTTCCAGTGGCAGTGTTGCTGTAGCGCACAGTTAGCTTTCTAGCTAGTACTGGGGCTCTGCATTTTGATGTTAAATTCTGCACTGAACTGTGGTAAATGGTGTGCTGCACCAGGTAAAAATCAAATATGAAGGTTGGTATAGGTTGTTAACTAAAACTGAAGGCCAAAATTTGGGGTTAATCTTAGCACTTCCTTTGTTTGGACTTAATGATTCTAATTATGATACTTGAATCAATGGCAAAGCTTCTTTGACTTTCAAGGGAAAAGGCCTATGTTTTGCAAGATGATAGGATAATTGAAAAACTAGCTTAAAGACTTTTTTTTTAAGTGGTAGGATATTATTAGTAACCTTTTCCTAAAACAAAAAAAAGTAAACCCCAAATTAATTCCATTTTGAACCATGCATTCTGTTCCAGGATGTATTTTCCTCTTAATTTTTTGTGGGTTTTTTTGAGATAAAGATGACTATCTGAAAATCTACAAGCACCTTTCTATAAATATTTGTTCTGAAGATAGGTAGCGGCCCATTTTTTAAAATAAATAAATTCTGAAAGAAAAATGTTAAAATATTCCCAGAGAGTCATCAGTTAGATGGCTATAGAGCAGATTATAAAATATGGACTCTAAATTTGGTGCTCTAAGCTCAAACCAGACTGTTCTGTAAGTGGGAACCAAGGGTAAATACTGGGAAACTGATCAAGCTTGGGACAGCTCCTGAGATTCAGAAAAGGTTGGAGTATGGAAAAGAAAGGGTACAACAGATTCATTTAGAATGAAGGATAGTGTAGAATAAGATTTTCATCAAGTAAGATTAAAGCTATTTCCCATATGCTTTTATTTTGCCATACTTTTTTTGGCAACTTTGAGCAATAAGGTGCTGCAAGAGAACAATTATAATAAGTAACTTAAAGATAAAAGAATTAAAATGCCTAATTACTGTGCAAAGGAAGAATCTATTAAGTCTGGACACTGATTTCTCTGTTAAAAGTGCTCATAAAGGTCACTAAAATGGCTGAAGCTCTCAGAACTGTGATAACAAAATTGCTTCCTGTACCTGTTGATCTGGTTAACTTTGTAAAGGTGGGACTCTAGCAAATGCATGGATATGTATATGCATCACTTAACTAACCTAAAACCTGTTCCTCCCTTCCTCCCTTCCTCCCTTCCTCCCTTCCTCCCTTCCTCCCTTCCTCCCTTCCTCCCTTGGGACTCTAGCATGCATGGATATGTATATGCATCACTTAACCCTTCCTCCCTCCCTTCCTTCCTCCCTCCCTCCCTTCCTCCCTTCCTCCCTTCCTCCCTTCCTCCCGTTTTAAATCTTCTTTTAAAAAACATTACTTGTTCTCTTTTTCTGAGGAGATGCAGTGTCTCACTTTCTCCATCTGTTTCATCAGATACACTAAGAAAAAGGAGGTTGATCCCTACTTACTTTCTATTTGCTGCAGACAGCTTCCAAGCCCCATTCCACTTCAGTTTTTGGCATGTTGTTTCTGCTGTTGGCTGTTGCCTCATTTCTTCTTTTTACTGATCAGCAGTGTCTTCTGAGCAGCTCCTCAATGGGCAAAGGAGGAGGAATGTCCCTGTCAGTGTGAAACATTTTGCTACACTTTTGGGCTCCTAAAAATAGCAGGAGATTGAGCTGCTTTTTAAAAAGCCAGAAGTAGGCTCTTGAGATCATCAATCATCCAAAGAAACAGGCAGATTTTATCAGATATAAGAAGCTTGGAACAAGCCAGTTGAGAGACTGCCAAAACATTAAACCATAGAAAACTAGAAATAGGCACAAACTCCAGACTAGAGGCTTTCCTCTGTTAAGATGGAAAATATTTACAGAAAATTTACAGCTTCTGTTTTCACAAAGAGAAGGAATTTTTTAATCTGAAGTCTGCATAGCTAAAAGTATACCTAGAAAAAACAGTTTGGGAAGGAGAAAAAAAACAAAATGAGGAGAATGCCCAAGACAGAATGACTGGTAGAGACTTGGCAAATAAAGAAACATCTAGTGAAGGCAATGCATCTGTTTGTAGACTAGGTTTTTCTAAACCACTTAACTGCTACAGTTGTGAAATCAGCAGGTATTGGGTTGTTAGTGCTCATTTTTTAAAATTCTACTTACGCCATTTCATTAAAACAAGGAATGACAGGTGACAGAGAGCAGAGCACTTCTTATGAAGACTTCCAGTGGATTGTTTTAAAGGTGCTGAAGCAAAATGTCAGTTAAATGTATTGAAAACTTTGCGTGATGTTCGTAGCCTTTTGTGCCGTTATGTACGAAGCAAGAAAGTACTTTCAAAACTACCCAATAATATACTTAAATAGCATTTTTCTTTTCATATGGTGTGAAGCACTCCTACTACAGAAGAAGCAGTTTTTCTGAAAGTGATGATGAACTAGGAAGCTGGGCATGTGCAAGGTATTTATTTATTGTGGTTTATCAAAGAAACCTGGATGATGTTTGTTTTCAGTTACGTGTGCACTGAGCAAGAATAATGCAGAGGAACAGCATTTGTAGCCACTGCATCTCCCCAGCTAGTTAGGAGACTTAGCGTCTGTTTGTATATTAAATGGGTGACTCTCGATCACCTCAGTCATAAGCAGAGATGGGAATATTTTAAAGTTCAAATTGATCAGTATACAGCTTGCTTATTTTGTAAATCGAAAGCTGTTTGAATAGTATTAGGCCAAGTTCTTGCTTCACTGTATCTTGTCACAATATTTGAAGTTACAACGGTCTTTGCAAATTGATACTCGGGAGGCTGATTGCAGTTTTCTATTAACACAAATGTACTAGCAAACTTTATTAAAAATGGGTTCATATTCAGCCAGTATTCTACGACATGCACACTTTAAAATGCACGACACTGGCTCTGGGGTTTTTTTTTCTGATTTATGTACCAGATGAATAGTATTATAACAATGTACTGTTGTTACTCTGGTTTGATATTTATTACACCATTACCTTCATTGCCATTACTTTCTGTTAGTTAAATGCACTGTTCAAACTTTTAAAAAAGCAGGAATTTTGTAATATCTTTTTTTTTTTTATATGAACTTGATGCTGTACAAGGGCCAGCCTATTTGAAGACTGGGATCAGTGGTTAGAAACAGAAATGGCCACCAAGCAGAGGCAGTGTGGATTGTCAGCCCAACAGCCTTGTTAATATAGGGACAATAGCTGTCTATCCAGTAAAGTTCACTTTGCTGGCTGTCAATGTAGATTGCTACCATGTGAATTAAAAAACTAACATAGCCCCTAACAGCTTTGGATGCTGCTATGAAAAGCTGAAAAATCACGGGAAAGCTACTTAAGAAAGGTATTTATGTCAATATTAGAATGGAAGAAGAAAGGAGCTGGACAAGCAGGGGTGTAACACGTTTGTTTGTACCATTAAAGGACAACCAACCAGACTGTCCTGAGCAGCAGATGAATATTGAAGAAGTTTCATGCTCCCATTTAAACTGATGGCACAGAGAGAAACCTGCATCTTTTCTGGGTGAAGGTGGACACAAACGTACTACCTGTGAAATGCTACCACTTAGGAGTTTAGTTATTAAGCAGGGAGTATATTGTTGGCATCACTCCAGTTCTGCTTGGTGAGAATTGTATGAAAGTGCATTTCATTCTCTGAAACAGTGAAAACCAAGACAGTTGGGTTTTGTATAGTTCTATTAATAATATAGTGAGCATCAAACAAAAAAATATCTTCTGAGAAGTATGAGCTATGGGAATTATATTAATCTCCTGAACTGGAACTGTAGAGGCTTAGAAAGCTTAAATCAAGGGCATCCAAATTTTGCCCAACTGAGGGCTGTGTTGGCATCTTGTCTGGAGCTTGAGGGTTGAATCTCATTGATTATTGCTGGCCTCCTCTTTAACATGGAGCTGCAGCTACTGGAGATAAGCTCAAAACTAGAGAGTAAAACATTCCTGGTACCTGCACTGGAGTTTGGGTTTATTTGTATTAAAATGACTACGTATACAGCAGAAAGCACTGTTGTTCTTCGTTTCATCCCTCAATAGTTTTCATGTTCACTGATTTCAGGATATACTAGCTTGGAATCTAAGATTCAAGCTGGTTTCTTTCTGTCTAATGGGTCAACAACAATAATAAAGTCTCTGTATGCAAAAATGAGGTGATTTAATCTAACCTGTGCCTGTCATTTCACTTACAGAACCCACTTTGAAGTGTGAAGATTTGGTTTCTAGTGACCAGTTCTGACAATGCATAAAGTATCATATAACAAGTAACCAATAACAAATTAAGAGACATTTGCTTTAATTTTAAACATTGCCTTTAGTAGGTTTCTTTTTTTCCTTCTTGCTGGAGACTAGTGACAGTAATATCATACAAGGTCATCTTGCAATTGCAATATACTAGTGCATATATTGAACTCCACTCCAGGACTTCTGTATTGAACCTGAGAGTTCACAAATAAACATTCATATAAACAGAAGTATCATTTTCTTCCTGGCTCCTTCCATAAGGTAATTTTCTGCCATTCCACATTCACCTATTGAGATCTATAAAGCCATGATTTGAACAACGTCCCAAATGTTCCGTATTCAACTAAGAACAGCTGGAGTAACAAATTCAGACTGTAGGACAGTAGGAAGAGAGAGTTTCTCTTTCTCATCTCTCATATCGTCATCTCTACTATAACCTTAGCATGTTTTTTGATAACTTAGGTATGAATTTGTAACTACAAAGCTTTTAGAATTTTTGGTAATTTCTTTTTGTTTTGGTTCCACGCACACACACACACACACGTATTTCACTTGTGGTACATATACCAATGTACACATATCTCAGATTACACTTGTTGAATACATTAATAAATAACTTTGCTCTAGAACAGTAATTTGGATTCTTCAGGGCTCCAAGAACAATTTTACTGCAGGTAATTAGGAAGCATGTGCTGGTCAAACATTGGAACGTGTGTATATAGGTATTTGATCAATCCACCACTCTGCATCTTGCATGTTAGTGATTATTTTCAGTGATACAAAATTTTTGTTGTATCTTTTACATTAAATGAAAAATACATTTACAATGAATATTACACTGAGGCTTAGATGCTAAACAGATGGGGCAATAGAGATGGATTCCTTGAAGTAATCCTACAGACAATAACTTTTTATTTCTACAAGATTTTCCTCTTTGTTTTTGGTAGGTGAAAAGAAAAGGAGGTGCATATCAAATAGCTGTTTAAGATAAAAGGATGATTTGAATGGATGGGTGGGGAAACATTTATTTTATTTCAAATAGAAGAAAGTTGCTTTATGTGCAGGTGGATTGCATAAGGTTTCTCTCTTCTGAAGCCCATCTGGGAAGTTAGTTTAGCTCTATTGATGTTTAAGACTCCTTCTTTCATCACAACCACATGCCAAGACAATAAGTAATTGAACTGCGTGTTTTGCCTTTTTAAAAAGGTGTAATCTCCTTCTGAAGTGTAGAGAGATGTTTAGCAGGATTTTTCTAATTTATCTGTCATCGCACCATGCAGGCGAGGTTCCAAGCCTAGACTGCAGTATCTCTTTATCATCTTTTTGATGAACACCTGTTTCTGGCGTACAAATGTGTATCTGCTGAGATGCAAAATTGAAATAATTTTAACAGTATAAGAACAATTAGGAATCTTTTTTCAAAGGTCCACCTGTTCAAAATACTGTTTTGTTTATTTCTATGTTACATATAACAGACACACGTTTAGCAATTATGATTGCATAGGCATCATTTTTCTGTAATATTTTAACCTAAAAATGAAATTATTTGTAATTTAAAAAAAATCAGAAGACTGGAAATGCAAAAAAAAAAAAAGGTGTGTTTAGGTAGAGGTTACAATTTGTGTACTGTCTGTAACATAGCTATTAAAAAGAATAAATACTATCTTTTAAAACAATAGATGTCTTTTCCATGTTTTCAAATTTAGAATGTGCAAACAGATATGTGTGTAACTTTATTAACTTTTTTGAGCTAGAGCCATTTTATTTACAAGATTAAAATATACCTATTTCATAAAAATCCCTCACAAAAAAGCAAATACTATAGATTTTTGAAATTATTTGATAAACATAGCTATGCATGGTCCACTTTAAAAACAGAAACAATAACTAGAACATTTAAAACATAATATATTTTAAACATGGATCCTTCATTCATTAGTTTATTTTATAGCTTGAAATGTAAAGAATTATATTTTTGATAATAAATGGAATCAGAAATTCTAATAATTTCTCCTAATTTGTTATACTATTTATTAGAGAACAACTGAACAACTCTTAAAAATTGAAATTTCAAATAAAAAATACATATTCATGTCTAAAGCAAAAATACATCCCTTAGTTCATAAGTTATGTCGCTTTATTATAGACTTATATCCCTTCATCAGTAGGAGACATTTTGAAGGCTGGTTAAAGACTGTTGTCAGTGATTTATCAACATCAAGATGGGGTGTATATTTACAATTTCAATGTAATTCTTAAAGTCCGTTACTGTTTATATTTCTTAATTTAATTTCAAAGTGAGAACTGAAGTATATCTAAAATAGATAAGCATAAATTTTTCAATAGGTAATAGTTCCTTTAAAATACATGAAGTAAACAAAATATGATAAATCTAAGAGGGGAAATCTCCTAAATATATATGTAGTTTTATTATCACTAGTATGTTTCTGATTCACTGAGGATATTAGGGAGTAACATTCACAGACAAGTGGGACTAGTTGTTGATTCTTAAATAAATTTCCATATCTTTCATATTTTAGTCAAATTGTCTAACTCAGTTGAAGAGGTTTCTTACTAATTTCTACCCCTGTCTCAAATACTTCTACTGCTATTGATCTCATGTAACCTTTCATAGAAGGTTATACCATTGTTTAGTGGAACAATGGAATAAAACTCACTATTAACTATAATGAACCCTATAAATGGTAGTTAAGAATTTAGGTTTTACAAGTTTCTATTATAACACTTTGCTTTCATCTGCTTCAAGCTTGCAAAGCTTCAACTATTTAAGAAATTTTGCTCAACTAGTTTCTGCTTGCAGCCTATGATGTTTTATGGCTTGTTTGAAAGTTGAAATAAAATCTTTCCAGCCATTTTGTAGATGGAGGCAGTGGACACAAAATGCTTTTTAACTCCTCACAGTATAGAGGGAAAATACAATACTAAGAATTGTGTTTGACTGGATTATAAAGGAAGAGGCTGAAGCATGGGCAGAATCATCTGTAAATGACCACTTTGGCTTAACTTGGGGAAATAACTTAAATAAGGAAAAAATTTAAGTTTCAAATTTTGTTTTGAAGAATGCGTTTTTTCCGTATGCTAAGATTTTTGTAGAGCTTCATGAAATGCTGTGTTTGAAAGATAAAACAAATTTCTCCTCACGTGGAGCTCTAAACCCTTTCTTGTTTTGAGACATGCTTTTTGTTCCATGTGTTCTTTGGTTTAATCACTTATTTTTTTTCCTAAAAGTTATGATTATGAAAAGTTATTTATGTCAAACTAATGAACCATACATAAACTGACTACTTTGTTTCATACTTTGCATATCTGTCACTCATGTTGCCATAGCGAGCTAATAGTCACAGGACCAGAGTGAACATGTAACAATAACAAAGGCTATCCAAAGACTTTATTTTATGTAGGATGGAATAGGAACATTACTGGAGTAAAGAAAATGTATTATCTCCATCTTTCCTTCATACTTTGAACCTCTTCTAGTTGTTTACTGTAGCACTATAGCATTGAAATAAGAAATATAGTTACGACACTGCCCTGGAAGAAGTACCGGACTGATAGATTTAACACTACCACCCTACCACCCCCCAAAAAAACTCCAAACCTAGCAGATTCAGTGACACTTAAATGTTTTAGCAGATTCATCTATTTCACTGAGTTATTTGCTCATTAAAAAAAATGAAATACTTTAAAAATACATATTAAAATATTTTTTTATTTTTCACTTTGAAATTACTACATTACCTTTTAAATTTGATCGAATACATTTTAAGAATCTCAAAATAAAAAAAAAATATGATATATGATCAAATATTAACATTTTATTTTCATGGTAACTTAAAAAATAGTGGGGAAAAAAGTTAAGTTCCAGAAAGATAGCAAAAAAGTTATTTGTCCAGCTCATGATGCAAGTAACAGAGTAGATGAAAATTATTGAATTAATGAAAAAAATGTGGATACGATTATAATATATTCTACAGAAACATGCAGAAAAGGGAGGGCCATTTATTTTTTTTAATGTGTCTATATTCCTCAGTTCATGCTATTCTACATGTTTTAAGCTTTCATTTAAAAATGAATTTCTGTTTTTTTTCCTATTGTAGTGATACAGATGTCACAGTGCAGACAGACACTCTGTCACGTTGAATTTAGTCTTGCGGAAAGGTGTCTCTAGACAAACAATAACAGCAGCAAAAGTGGGACTGCCATGTTCCTACATCATGTTCTCTACAATAAGCACTTCACAGTCTAGTTGCAACCATTTACAGTCAAACCTAATTAAACACAGGCACGTTTTTCTGTCTACTAAAAGCAAACAACCCATGTATAATGGTTATATTGTTAACTTTAATAAAAAGCTACAAACTGTGAAGGATGAGATTCCAACAGCAAGGTTAAGTCAGTGATGTATGTACCTAGAGTTTTGGATTCAGTGTGTTGTTTAACAGTTCAGCTAGTTAGAAAATAGAAAAAGAATGTTTTGGTTGTTCGGGGTGTTTTTTTGTTTTGTTTTTTACACCTTTCCCCTGTCTTTTTCTCATTTTTATACTGAGGTAATACAATGAATGATGCTTTCTTTCCTAAGGAAATCTGTCTTATTTGTTGAAACTGAGTATATGTGTGTACCTTAAAGTGTATGAGTATACAGAATTTAGTGGAAAGAAAGGGATTCTGTTGAAACATTGACATTTTCTTTCTGAACAGATGAAGAAAAGTTTCAGAAAATGTGAAAGAAGTATATAGCTTCAAACAAGAATTTTTCGGGGGCCAGGGGGTGGATCTTAAACAGTTCCATTTTAAAACTTTGTATGGTAAAGGCAAGATCTAAACATAAAGCAAACTTGATCATTGTTATTGAGGAGACTTTAATTTGGCGTTTATTGATCATAGCCATATATTCTTTACTTGTGCAAGGCTACATGAAATGATTATGTGGATTGAAGACCCTGGTTTCATTGAACACGGAATGCAGTCTCACTCGTCTTTGAGATCAAGCTAGGAAGTTAAAATGCCAAGTGAACAGTGGCCTAGTTGTTTTTAGGCTCTTCTCTTCCATAATGTGTTCTGTACTTCCTTCTCCACCTAGTTCTGATCATTTAAGTAGGATCATTTATCCTGTTGGATGCTCAGTCTAGGATGGATTTGCAACACCGTGTTTCCTCCTGACTTCTTTCTGATTGCTGAAAATCAGCTCATATATATTGATGCATGGAGAGATGCCCATTTGGGGCTATTTTAGGTGGAGTATCTGTTTTTGCTGCGATCGTATGTGCAGAAATTCCACACAATACTTTTCTCATTAGAAATTTATGAAACTAGTTCAAATATAATAACTAAGGGAATTTTTGCATCTAACTGAAACATTTCCTTTCTTACTTATAGGCCATTATAAGTTTGGAACCTGAAATGACTGGTGAAAGTAATCTTCCATTTAAGTGATCCTTTATATGTATTTTGTTGAACACAATATCCCCTTTATTTCTTTTATGTGGGCCATGGAAATTCACTTCTTTTAACCCTTCTGCTTGCATCTTATTTTCTAAACCTTTGAATAGCATTACTGTCCCTTTTTGTTTCTAATTCAGACATACAGTAGAATGTGCCAACCCCCAATCGCATGTGTTATTCCAGGAGAACGAGTTAGCAATTCCTGTAAAAAACAAAGTGACTGCCTATATTTCCGTTTGTTTCCTTCTCTAATCTTTTCACCCTAATTGTCATGTCATCAGGCATACCTATAAAATGTACGCTAACTTACCAGACCAATTAAGGTAATCTTCACTTTCTAACCCATGTGAAAATGCAAGGCCCAGCTTCAGTAAAACATTCTACTAGGCTGTAGTTGCTCTAAATATAAGTTATGTTCTTTGGACAGTTTTAAGAAGTGTAAGGATGATCAGAAAGCTTACAATGGCTACTAAAAGCTAAAACTTCATTATCAGAAACCTGAAACCTGTTATAAGAATTATTAGTATTTTTATTATATCGGTGTCTGAAGCTCTAGCTATTGGTCCAGATCCTTTTTATTATAACATAAGGTAAAAATACAGAAGAAAAAGATAGACCCTGACCTGAAGAATTTTTAGTCAAAGTAGAATCATGAACAGAGAGAGAATGAGGGTGTCGGAAGTCTTTCATTAGAGTGATTGAGAAAAATGATACATTTGGGGAGGTGTCAAAGGGGAGGCATTAAGAGAGATTAGAGATACCAGTTGGAGTTAGAAGAATGGTTTAAAGTAGGGAGAAAAAGGCAACCTTGAACTTATTTCTGAGAAAAGCTTTTAT
Organism: Pygoscelis adeliae; assembly: GCF_000699105.1. Classification (NCBI taxonomy): domain Eukaryota; kingdom Metazoa; phylum Chordata; class Aves; order Sphenisciformes; family Spheniscidae; genus Pygoscelis; species Pygoscelis adeliae. The sequence continues at coordinate 1,918,462 of NW_008824543.1, forward strand.
AGTAAACCTTTGAGTGCTATGAAATTCAGTGGACACTAAGTCTATGCAGTTGAACTAAGGACACTGCCTTTCAAGAGAGTCATCTGCTCATTATTCTTTGCCAAGTTGTTTTTGAGAAGACCAGGATTTCAGAGTAGATGAAAATTTTCATTTTTTCACTGCCATACAAAAATATGAATATAGATCTCTATGCTTTGTTAGCTCAAATATTTAGAATTTTATACACGCTATAGATACCTTGTGTGGACACTGATAAATCCTGATTTGGATTTCGTACAGTTTTTAGATTGATTCATGGAAGACATTTATCATTGTGGCTTTCAGTGTTTCAGGGCTTTTGATGATACTGTAGAGACATTCAGGTGAAAAATACTGTGAACTGATGATTGGAAAGAGCCTAATTGCTTTTTTTGAGTTATAAAATTCACATCCATCAAGAAAACATATGTAAATATTAAAAGGAAATCTACTTCCTCATAAACCTTTGGGAAATTGTCGTATTGTCCATTATTATATATTGTCAAATATGGTCATACTGTCGATTGTCTTAAAGCTTTGGTAATTGTCAGTAGTGTAATGATAGAATACTTCAGATTACTGTGTCTGTCATGTGAGAGGTTGGAGGTACCTCCAGGAGGCTCTCCTGAACTTTTGTGTGCTCCTCCTGATTCTTTCCATCTTCTCTTGCGGGTTCCCAGCCCTTCCTGGCCTTCTGGACAACCACAGAGAACCCGTGCTTCACCTGGACCTTTTATGCTATTGCTTTCTTACAGTGAACAAGGCTGACAGAGGAGATAATAGGAAAAAAACACCTAATGATAAAATAAAGTATTTTATTAATTATTTCCTGTTGGTGATCAGAACCTTAGTTAACAGAATATTTTGCCCAAGCACTTTTTATAGGTCTTATTTTTTATAGACACCTTTATAAATTTGTATTTAACTGATGGTGCTTTGAATAAGAAGGTTCACTTCTTTACCTGCTTCTAGAAGATAACAAAGGAACATAAAATTTTTGTTATAAATTTTCTTTAACCATTTCGTTGCTCAGTAGACCTTTGATTGTCTTCCACATATCCCCTTTTCTCTGGGGACTGAAAAAGGAGGTTGCAATAGGTTTCCCCTATCTGCACTCACGCAACCTTGTTTCATGGGTCACAGATTTGTTAATCTGGGTCTGACAGGTCAAAAGGAACAAAGAGCGGGTGTTTGGCCTGGGACTTAGGCAGGCTACCTGCTTTAAACTGAAAAAACGATGAAGTACTCTAGTAAACTTTATTTCTGCATCTTTTTTAAAAAGCCATGTAGAAAAGAATGGAAAAAGTACAGATGGCTATTGTAGGTTATTAATGATATGTGACAATGGCTGGTTGATTCCCGCCCCTCGGGTTTTTTTCCCCAACAGAAAACTGGAATCTCAGCAAAATGAAATATATTGCAGAAAATATCAGCCTTCCTCTTTCTAGAAAAATTATTAAAAAGCTGTCAGCAATTTTTTTTGTTTTTCAGTTTTTAAATTAAAATTGACTTTTTTTCCTAGAAGTGTGAAGAAAATAATTTATCCAGTACTGCTTACAGTTGCATATTCTTTAATAGTGGAAAAAGATGGGCTGCAGAGAGAGGCAGAAAAAGATAGTTCATGCTGTGAAAGACAATTAGGGAGGAACCTATGCTGGATGCATGATCAGTTACTCAGTAAGGTGAAAGGCCAGGAGAAGGCCTCCAGCAGAGGCCACAGTGGTATGAGGTGTGAGGGAGTCTGAGAAGTCCTCCTTGCCTAGAGATAGGTTGCATGGCTTGAGATCTGTCAGAAATCCATCACAGATGAAGATATGCTGAAGAAGTGGGCTTTTGTAAAAGAAAAGAGGAAATGAAGGTGCAGAAAAACACACTTTAAATATTATCCCCTTTCTGCCGTGGAAGGATGAGGGGATATTCCCAGCATTTGGGAGCTCCAGTCAACCAGGTCTGGAGTCTTTGGTTTTGTAAGTCAAAAGAAAGTAGAGTAGGCTTAGCTAGTCTAGTGCCTGCAAATGTACGGAGAAAAGAAGGTGGCATGACAGATTGTTACTGATTTGAATCCGGTGAGTACTGTATGTCATGTTCCCTATCCAAACCAAACCATCCATTACTTGGGCAATGATAATGGAAGATCTTCTTGATTTAAGACTGAGTACTAACTGAATAAAATTTGGAGGCTTGGCTCTGTATTAGGAGAAATATAATAAAGCAGGGAATTAACTTGCTTAGTTTGATCTTATTTCTGATAACAGTCACTGCAGTATGTATTAAGTCTTAGCAGGATCAAAAAACATTTTAGAACTGAGGCTGTACAAGAATTTTCCTACTGTGAAAACTTGCTTGATTGAACAAGTTTAAGATTATTCAGCATGTGGGTTCCTATCTTTTATATACTGACAGGTATCTTTATTACCGGAAGAGGCTAAATGTTTTCTGTGAGTCAAAAGTATGAAAACTACCCAGATTTCTGGTAAATACTGTCAGAGAATAATTACACATCACATTGTGTGGTACAGTAGTTAAACACTTCTGTTTACTGGGATCATATCCAGTGATTTGAAAGATTAAATCTGTTTTTTATAACTTTCTAGAGTAAAATGTGTGGATCCAAACGCTCCTGTTTTGAGATTACAGGATGAAATGTGAACTATTTATTCAGCTCCAGTTTTTCCAAGTACCCCAGTAGAATTGTGGATTCCTTTTATTCTGATTATTTGAACATAGATAAAACAAAACACCCCGACCATGTGATGTCTAACTTTTTCTTCCTTACCTCTACTGCACTGAAGTAATGGGTCAAACTAGAGAATCTATATCTAAACATCTCCAGTGCTGAAATGCAGACCTGGGACTACTTAAATTGTCATTGGGATTCCACCTGGCATCCCTAATTTACACATACTGTGTTGGTTAGAGCTAACGATCTAGTTCTAAGTGAACTTTTTGGAATCCCAGAAGCATCTGGGCTATTGCACTACTCCAAGCACTGTAGTATATCTTTTGGGTGCTACTGAGACTTAAATAATAATGGTACTGATATTTTGCAGCCTGAGTAGCTTGAACTCTTCTTGAAGTGTAATCTGAAACAAGGTCAGAAAGATCCGAAGACTCAGTAAGATATGGCAGATTTTGGTCATAGTATTGTGGGAAACGGTTCCAGTTTAAACAAAACAAAGCAAAACAAATCCTCTAAAGCTAGAGAAATAATCATTAACTCTTTTGTGATACAGGATTTCTTTGGCTCAGAAGATATTGTCTTCTATTATCTCTGCCTTTGGGTTTCAAGAGGGCAGAAATACACATGGTACTTGCTCTGCCACCTTAAACTTTGACTGAGGGAGGCAAGGGAAATGCTTAAAGCAGAGTCATGGGAGGGCAAGGTTTTAAATAAAAATTGCATTGCAACACAATGCAACTCTTCAGGAGTATGTATCCTGTACAATACAATCCCTGTCCCTGAAATCTTCAAGGTGACCTCCCACTTGTGTTGAAAAAAAGTCTTTGGGAGGGACCACCCGGCTAGGAACTGGAGCTGTAAGTGTTGCCTTGTAGGTCTAGTAGAGTTCAGGAATGTCCCTGTTTAGATTGCTTTGTATTTTTTGTTTTAATTGTTCTCTCAGCTCTGAATGAAAAAATGAACAATAATAGAGCTGTGTGAGATTGAAATATATGAATCCATAATAATTTCCCTCGGCTTTCAGGAAAGCTAAAGAGTAAATATCAAACCGCTCAGAATTAGTGATCTCCAAATCTTCTGTCTCTTCTGACCCTTTTTAATTCTAGTCTTACATTGTAGGTGCCACATTGCTACAAAGCAGCATTTAAAGTGATCTGAGAGCTATTGTGGTGGTTTTGGGTCATCAGCTGGAGAGCTACTTTTAAGCCAGCAATTGTTCATTCTCCCTTTCTGTCTCCTAATTTTCTTTCACTTTTGCACATATTTTTGTGTCTTTTGTACAGTAGGTTTGCTCAAGGTTTATAGCTAGTTATCATCTCATTTGCTCTCATTATTTCAAACTTAAATAAAAATTAAGAACAGGACACTAAACAAAAATAAACCAGTTCTGTTATGAAAGTAACCCAGAAAAACTTGTTTCACTGGTTCAGGTTATAATAGAAACTAATATTTTAATCTCATTAATGGTAAACCTTCTGTAATGCTTTATGGTAATTCTTGTGTGGGTAAGTTAAAAACAAAGGTGAACAACTTAAGTCTAAACATTTCCTGCAGTCACGCTAATGACAGCCTTCCCATTGTAGTTTATGGTATTTTCAGAGCAAATAGACTAACAGCAAATGTGCGTGTTGAAATCTAAGCTCTCTTCTGAAAATGCGTTAGCATTGGCATCTCCTTAATTTAAATACTATGCATTCTGCTGTATTTTCTGCATTTAAAGAAAGTCAGATTCTCTTCCCCCCCGCCTTCAATGCAGTCAGCATCTCTTTAATTTTTTCCAATAATATTGCAGTACTTCAGTACTCATTTTAAAGATAGATGGATTTTTTTCTCATAAAGAAGAACATTGTGGGGTAAAAAAACCCGCTGGATGTGATTTCAAAAAATGTCAAAATATGTCAAACGCAGAAACCACTCAAGGGTTTCATTAACTGAAGCTTTGGTGATAAGTGTCATCTTGTCAAAGACCCACCCATCTCTCCCAATACATTACCAAATGTACTAATTTCCTTGCTGAGCTTGATGTTTATTGTATAGCTGAAATTGAAAATGGTTGGTAATGGAGTGAGCTTCAATCCAAGACCAATTCTGAATCTAAATTACTTGCTTCTTTCAATAGCATTGACAGAGAAGAGCTTTGTGCACCTTGTACCTAATCAACCCTTACTGTGACCCTAAATTCAGCAGTCTTCAGAGATTAATAATAAAATCCTCAGTTCAAACAAGTATTTGCCCTGAACAAGTTGCCCATTTCTTATGCTGAAAATGAAAGAATGTGACATTTTTTTAAAGCTCTGCATGTTGTGGACCCTCACTAATTTTTGATCTTTGACCTAAGGAGGCAGTTTTATGAATAGAAATCCCATGTAGACCTGAGGTATGTGTTCTTAAAGAAAACATCTTTTTTGAAGGAATAATTTTACTTTTATTCTGTTTTAAAATAGAAATTAAATGATAACATCTATTTACGGGTGTGAAAAAAATGCTGGAGGGTATTTTAATCCAAAACCAAGTCTACTTCTGTAGAAGCACAAATAATTAAGAGTAATACATTAATAAAAGGATAGGTAATTTCATTTTATTTCTTTTATAGATTATAAACCCTTTTCAAGCTAGTGATTTACTCAGTTTCAAAAGTTTTCACCAGGTTACAAAAGTGTGAACATCTGCATCTATCCTGCAGATGGTACAGGTCATTGTACAGAGTACTTGGTTGCTAATTTGGAATCTGAATCTAAATATTTTGAGACTAAAGGGGGAAAGTTGGCTCTACTGAAATCAACAGGAAAAAGTCCTAACAGGAAAAGGAAAACGATGATCCAAACTGATGGGGCAGAATGAAATTTTCTTTTGTTTGGCAACATCCAATTTCAGTGCAGGAGACCATGACGCGGTCTTCAGCAGTTGGAAAACACAGGCTGCAGGCAGCTTAGGAAGCAGAGTTTTCTGGCTTCTTTAGGTGAAATCCGAGAGTATGATGAAAGGGATAGTTAGATGATGTTGCAGTAGTTAAGTACACTGGTTTCCTTCAGTAGAGGGCAGTAGTGAGGTATGTGACATAGTCATTAGTATTTGTCTACTAATTCAATGGGGGAAAAAAAAGTAAGTGAGCGATTAACTGCTCCTTATATAACTATTTGCTTGCATCAGCTGGTGGATTTGTCAGTGAAGCTGTGTAGCTGAACGATGTCCATCTTACTTTTTGCAGAGTCCTTCATTTTTCCCAGCACGTTTTTTCCACCCCGTGTTTTGTTTGTGGCCCTTGGCCACAATGTCCTTCCTGCAGCCAGCAGGCCCCTGCCCATCTCTCTTGGAGTGGTTGGTTGGCGTGGAGCAGCTGAGTTATGACGCACAGTCCCAACTGCTTTGGAGATCAGAAAGAGCTAGTTTCAATGAGATCACACATCATGAACCCAGTGAACCATATTAAATGGATTTTTGCTGTAAAACCAAAGCATTAATAATATATTGTAGCTGAAGCTTGTTAGCATGGTTAGGATGTGTTAACAGTCTCTCACAGTAGGACTAATGATGGGGGATTCTGTAAATGTTTTGGATAAGTAACAGTAAGCGTATACAGAAGTTCCTCTGTGTCCTGGATCATCCTTTTTATTATGAGTCTTATCAAGACCTTGGAAAAAGTCACAGGCTTTTGTTCCCTGACTTTCACATCAAGATGCATTGAGGGGAAGGTTTGGTTACGCTGGGTTGAAGGCACCTCTGACCTGTTATCTAGAAACCCAAAGACTGATTCACATTACTGATTGGTGTCCCCCCCCTTGTAATTTGTATTGACAGTTTTGAGCCCTGTTTCTTTAATTTATATTGATATAAACTAGATTTAAATCTGTCCATCATAGTTATACCACTGTTAGGTCCAGTGTAAACACAGGGAAGTTCAGTAACACTAAACTTTGTCATTGTCAAATGGTGCAGCACACAGAGACACAGCCTCCACAGCGAGTTGCTTATATCCATGCAGAATGGCTGCAGAATACTACTGAATCAGAACCGCTACTTGGCAACATTTATGATAGTGTCTGTCTTGCACTTTGCAAAGATTTAAATGAGTAAATAGAAGATGATGGAAAAATAGGCAAAATTCACTACATGCTGAGAATCTCAGATTATGGGGAAATTTTTAAGATCATCTTGCATATTCATTTCAATAAAGAGAAAAGGTTGCTTTCCTGCACATAACAGCAAGCACAGAAATAAATATGCCTGCTTATCATTCATTCATCTCATCTGTAAAATGGGAACTTTTTTCCTGGGCAGAAGTAAACAATTCTTTAATGTTTATAAAACACTTTTGGTGAGAGTAAATGGTAGTTATAAAATTCTGAATAGTTGTGTTTGTTAATAATCAAGTATGGCAGTCTTGTCTCTTGTACTGCTCTTCACTGCATCTCAGAACTTTAGTCTCAATATTATGCCTATAGTCAATTGAAATAATTTATGATAAAAGCAAACAAATTAGTTGCACTGAAAATAATAAATGGCATGGTCTCGTGTTCTTTCTTACGTAGTGCTCCCATACTGGAGCACTAATGATCTGGAGTAATTTCTGAGAAAGCATCAAAACTTGCATCATTTCTGCTCAGAATTATGTGCATAACCAATGTCGTTATTGGTTTAGGGCACTAGACTGCGTTTACGCTGGATGCTTATTGGCTGAAAAAGGGGGTTGTGTAATTATTCTTCTGTCCTAACAACAGATTCTAACAGAAAACCATGTTCTTTCTATACTTCAAGGGCTATTTGTTGAATATGTAGTGAATTGCTGCCACATTTCTTTTTGATGAAGCCGCAGAGCACTTTATATTAATCTACCTTATCTCATCACTCACTGGAATCCCCTGACCTCTTAGCTTTTTTCTCCAGGATTATCGTTGCCTTTTTCATTCCCTGCATTCCTACTGCTCTTTTGAGTGATAGTTATTTAGGTAGTCCATACCTTCCTCAAATTGTTTCCGTACACCTGTTGTTTATGAGACTGAACCTATAAGCTGGTGTAGATCACTGACACAGCTGAACCCGTCTTGTAATAAACATCCCACATATTGTATCCATATTCTAATCAGATATTACTTCTTTCATGAGCATCTTAATTAATACTTTGCTGTCCATAACTCAAATATCTTGTCATTATTACTTGCTTGTTTAGTAACAAATGGCTATATCTGACAAACACTTCAAGTACTTTGTTGCCATGTGGTTAGTAGAAGGGCAGTTGGGTGTGGGCTTTTTTCTCTTATCTAAGCCAGATATGATTTGAGGCTTAATTCAGCGTCTACAGAATGCTTTGAGAATTTATAATTCCATTTAATCTATGTTTGCTTGTGTATGTGTGTTTGGACACAGATGTCTTTCAGTGCTCAAAGTTGTTGGGTTTTTTGTTTATCTTAGCACTAGCTATAGGGTAAGCTCATAGCTCCAAAGTCAGTTCCTGTGGGGGACAAATGTATGTATGGACATAAATGTATATCCTGTTTTCCTGTATTACTTGATTGAACCTGAGGTTCACTTTCTTGTGAACAGCTCCTTTGTGCTTATTCCTCATCTTTTCATCTTTCACTCGTGGGACAGTATCTTTGAAGGTATTCCCAGAAGATGTAAACTTTTCCCTCTATTTCAATTTCTTTTGGAGAAAGTCATTAGCATTTCATTCAGCTTGGAATTGAGAGCACCTTTGAGCTGGGTGCCAAATATTGTTTCCAACGTTACTGCATCCATTTTGCCTTCTGGATTTTCCCAGCTATTTCATTTCAATCACTAATGAAGTTTGTAGGAAAAGATCTTCCTCCTCTTAGCTCACTTAGACTTCTTATGGAAAGAGGATCTCTGATGACTACTGGACATGTCCATGACAAGTATGAGCCATGAAGAATGCATTTTAAGCATTCCTCTCACAGGTGAAGGGCTTCACAGCTAGGTGATGACAGGTCTTCCTAAAATGCTCTGCGATAAAGGAAAAATACTTACAAGATCTTTTTGGAGCAGTCTTTAGAACTGATAATTCTTATACTATAATTTTAATGATGACAGCTAATTTCCAACCATGATATGTTAGCAGATGGCCTAAGGACTGATGAAGCCTGAGTGGAAGATTTTGAATCATCTTCTCTTTCAGGCACCAGGATTAATTTCTTTGCTGTGGGCACTAGCCAGAACTTCCAGTCTTTCTGTTCTGAGGCTGATGTGGCTCTAGGATTTTTGTTAGTTGTATTCCTTGTCTTTGGACCAGTTTGCAAAGAAATATGCCTTGATTTCATTGACTCCCACCCCAGGGTAGTTATGGATCCTCTTATGGCAGCATGTTGCCAAGGTACTGATGCTTATCGAGCCTTGGCTGAGATACTGCCAAGGAATTGTCAGATCCTGCTCTACTTGTGAGTGCAGTTACTGTGGAGCCTACTTACGGGTTTAGATCTGCTTTTTCAACAGTTGGCTTGGTTCCTTACATGAAACTTAACCACTTGCATTTCATGGCTTCAGTGTTGGATGGTTTCCAGCAATAGTCCATGCATGCTTACTTCTGGTTAGACAAGTCCTACTCCATAGTAGGAACCAGGCATTATACAGTTGAGTGTACTGATTGATTTTCTCCCTTGATTTTTTTCCCATTATTGTGGATTGTTTTCTAGACTTGATGAATGGAATTTTTTTATTCTGTATTTTTTTAACATGTATTTGGAATTAATTTCCAGCTCTTTCAGTCTCTCATAAAAAGGTGCTGCTTTTTTTCCACCCTGCTTCCCTGAGAGTTTTACTGAGCCCAGATGTGATCTTTGGTCCCAGCTGGAGACCCGTTCTTCAGTGGGATCTCAGGTTTTTTGAGGATTATCATTTTGGCAGGAAGATGGGTCAGACCCTTAAGGATAATTCTCCTTATGCACCTCTTTTCCTAATAGAACCAGCCTTACCCAAAGCAGCCTCTGAATTCTGTATAAGACATTTGTAGCATGAATGTGCCACATATGATACAACTTATATTATCCCTTTTCTTGAGTACTGAACTAAAATTTCTGTTCAGCGCAACAATGCATATAGTAAGCAGTTTATTAAAATCTTCCATTAAAGTGTTCTATATATAATTTTACAGGCTATAAGAGGTGGCAATAATAGAACTAATTTTCATGCTGTCTAATCAGTTAGCAAACCGTCACCAAGGATTTTGCTATCCAATAATTGATCATCACATCAATTATTCATCTGAGCTGAAGATATAGCTGGCTAATAGATGTCATAGTCAATTTTCCAGCATAAAACTCATAACAAAAATGGTTATCTGTTAGCATACAATAGGAAACACAGGCACTGAGCTAGGTTCATCAAACTCTCAACAAATTTAAAGAGACTGAAAAACTTGCAAGATTTACTAATGTTTCTTTTCCCCGAATGTTATGGGATTATGGAAAGTAAAAGAGAGATCTTTGGGTTAATAGCTCCTAGATTTTGAAATTATTTACCCTTACTTCTTAGCTACATGGCTTGGAGGATTTGTCATTTGGGCATTTTAGCTGCATATTTGCTGTGTAATTTGAGGATTTCAAGATGTGGGCAACACTACTGCAATGGTGGGCAGGTGTGATGGGAATGTATACAGATTTCAAGAAACCCTGTAATTTAGAAAAAAAGTCTTTGTGCCACACCTAAGTATTTGGGGAACCTTGTTTTAATTTATCTGTTGCTTATTTTCAAAGTGAACTGGTTTTCATTCTTGTAACTTTTTTATATATTTCAGTTTTTATCTATTATGTTTCATCCCATGCTAATACACCAAAAAGTGAAGTAGAAAAGAGTGAAGACAGAACATGCATATCTTTTTAAAGTTCTGAATTTAAATAGATGGTCTATGTGCTCCCTGTTCATTGCAACAAGCAGTTAGTCATCTTGAGAGTTCATGGCTACCAATAAAACTGAGTGGTTAGCAGCTTATCAGTTTGAGTAAATGGTTCACTTCCAACCTTAAATCTCCCTGCAAATATATTAGTGTTCATTCTTGATACCAGCAAAATGGTGAAGTTGTTGGAGGGAGTGGGGGGGAGGGGAGGGAAAAGGTAAGAAGCTATCAAAAACAGAGCAGAACTTCAGCTACTCTTACAAACTGCAGAGAGATGCTGGGAGGGTTAGAAGTCCAGAAAGATCTGCAGAAATTATTTGTAGTCTTTAGCTGTTTTTATTACAGAAATACTGATGTCTAAACTGTGGTTAGAGCCTGATTATGCTACCCATTGTATAAAAACAGAAGAGATGCCCCCACCCCCAAAGAATTTATACTCTCAATAGGCAGTCAAATAAAAGAGTGGGAGAACAGAGAAGGTGATTTGCCAAAATCATACTGGAGCTCAGTAACAGAGCTGGGATAAAATTGGGAGTCCCGATGCAAAGTTTATTCCATAATCAATATTGTTTTACTTGACTGACCAGGTGAATATAATAAATTTAATCAGCTATACACCCTGATGTATCAGGGCTCCCTATGACCGTTATCAAGAACACAGTATAGATAACACTGTCAATTGTAAAGTACTGTTAACTAAAGGTAAAAGTGCCTTTTAAGGAGATGACTGCTTAATTGACTTAAATTATATCAATTTTCTCTGCGTCTCATTTTCAGATGAATTAAAAATAATTTTATTAGATTCTAGGAGATGTTTTTGGATCTTACCTAAAGCAAATTGAGACAAAGTTTCATGTCACTCTGTTGCTAGAGGTAATATTATTTATTGTTCCAGGCAGAAAGACACAAAGATGGATTTAAACCTGTGCCTTGGAGTTTTCTTGCTTTTTTCTCTCTGTTGGACCCCTAGTATTGATTGAACACATTTATTTCTGAGGCTTAAAATGAAAATTTCCTGAATAAATAGAAACAGCAGTAACTACATTTTGTGGCATTTATGGATATTTACAGCTGTTTGGTTAATAGTAGTGTTTACAGGTACTGTCAGATGCTTTACTTATTAAAAAGCCTGAATACTTTAACAAAAGATCAGAAAATAAAAAGTAACTTGGAATATGTTCTTATGAGAGCATGTGTATGCAGTCTTGTGACAATGCTTCTGTGGGGAATAATTCAGACAGAGTAATGAATGTAAGAGTCTGACTTGTAAAGTTCTATTAATGTTGTTGTCAATCTATCACTGAAAATAATTTACAAAATATTTGGGGGGTGTTGGATTTTTTTGATGTTATATCTGCCCTTGGTATGTTAAAGTGTTAAATCTCAGCAGATATGAATCGACATCGCTTTGTTACCATCAAAATGACAATGATGACTTACTGAGGATCAGCATTTAGATTTCATTTAAGCATTTTTAGGATTTTAGATTTTACATTTTAGATACAATCATGCAGCAGATACAAAACTGAAGGCATTGTTAAGATGAGTCAAAGGTACATATCTTTATAGCCTCATGTGTCATTCCTCACACAAGCATATTTTTATAGTTTCTCATTCTGCTTTGCCTTGCATTTAGCTGATTACACCAAAGAATGATAACAGTCTTAACTCTGTTGGGTAGATATTCTGGCCAAGCAGATCTATCCAAGCAGTTTGCCACATGCTCATCACTGTCCTTTCCAGAGAGCAGTACAGAAATAAGAATATATATTTGTGTGTGTGCATATTGTGTATTCATTTTAGTTGTCTTGATCTGGTACAAAAATGTGCTAGATTACATTCATGGATTTATAGAAATCATCAGAAAGAGCACAGAGACTTGCAGATAAATAGGGGAATATCGGAAATCATGAACTGAACTTATCCCTAGCAAAGAATTGGAAGATAATGAAAAAGTGACTGCATTGAAGTCTCCGAAGTGGAATCCCTCACCTTGAATCTCAAGGGTAACCAATGACTGAGAAACAAGATAAATGGAATAGAAAACTGCATCCTGGAATAAACAGCTGGGGAAAACTGGAGTCCTTGAAAACAAATACTCTATTGATTTATCTTATCTTTTGGCAATAAAACTTGCCTGGGGCCCCCCGTGTTCTCTCTGTAACAAGACTACAAAAATAATCTCAGTATGCCAGTATTGTGCATGGGATCTGTATTAAGACATGACAAAAAATTAAGTGATATCTTGAAATGAAAATAATTTCTCTTACTCTTCACCACACTGTGCAGAAGCCATGTTAAAATTTTGCACCAGTCCACGTTAAATCCTACAAATGCTGCTTGGATTCCCTTCAATGCCACTGATTGTCATACCAGCCTCTTGTATAGACACAGGTTATCTATCTGAAGAGCAGGGAGACATGGGCATGTTAGGATCAAAAAAAAAAAACAACCCAACAAAAGTCGCTGTTAGAGGAAGCTATCAAACAGCTGGAATAAAAATGACATCGGGGACACAGGTGTGGCATTGCAGCACCCTGGGCTTTGATGCAAGTTGTCTTTCTCTTCCACTGGTGCTGTGGGATCAACAGCATTTCTGAATCTGTTCCAAAACATTTTTTGGTTCTTCTAGTGGGACAATCTCTGAGAACATATCAGAGACTTTATCTCAATTTATCTTCTCTTGAGTTTTACTATAGTTTTGTCAAAGGAGGTGACACTTCATACTCGCATGTTATGCTGTAAAATCTGCATGTAAAAAGTGTTGATTGTCTTTAGATATTCATTAGCAAACGTCAGAGAGAAAGTGCTGCAAATCAAACGGCATGAGGGAGGTGAATCAGATGTTTTATATGCAGGGGATATCCAGGAGCAATATTGACAGGAATTCAACTTTATTCCAGGAGGCATTATTAGAGGGAACCTAAAATATTATACTCACAAGAGAGAAAATTGACTTCTGGTGTTTCATGGCCTTATTTAGTCTCACTGAGAAACTATTTGAAAATTTAATGCTCTTGTCTTATTAGGACCTTTTCTTTACTCAGAGGTGAGATCCAAACCTCCTGCAACTAGGGATGTCGGTGGGGAATAAGGTCCATTCCCTGAATTTGGTTTTAAATGCGCTTCTGTGGAAAGGACCAGTAGAGCATCAGGAGGATGAGTGAGAATTGGCTGATCAGAGGTATACTGATTATACTCTCCCAAGCTGTCTGTCCATTGCTGGCTCAGCAGAAATATTAGATTTTCATCCAGCCCTTTTACTTAATTCACCTGATAGCATTGACCAGGAAAACTTGTTAATTCAGGAGAAATGTTAACATGTCAGGATAAATTCTGGCAACCTGTGTTTGATGAATCCCCAAAAGCTAAATGCTAAATAATTGTACAAGTTTATAGCTAACTTTTACCTAGATCAGTTTTCTGGCTGTGATTTCCAGACTTCGTTCACATTAAACAAAGCAAATTTTAATGGGACAAGTACTGCAAAATCTTACCCTAATTATTTAAATAAGGTCAGAATTTTGAAAGTCAGTTTTCTTATGTGTCTTGCAAATAATAATTAGGTCACAGTGAAGCTGGTTGGACTATATATAGAGGAGAATTGTAAATTAATATTTCTCTTCTGTTTCAGGACCAATTCATATTCCACAGGGCAAAGGCGACTTACATGGTGTCATCTAGACTCATTCTTATTATAGAATTTTCTCAAAGTTTTGAACTCCGCTCTCACATTCACAAAACACTAGCACATAGTACACCATTCAGCTGCTCAATTTGGCAAAGCACTGCCCTGCTTGCTGATTAAATAGCATGCCATTGTCAGCTTGCTTAGATGAGAAACTATCACAGAACGCTTTCACGCTTTCACACGCTTTCATAAGTAGGACTGCTTAGAAGTCGTTCAAAGAAGGGATGAAAGTTATTTACCTATAACTACATTTTTTTTCAAAATGGTTTCTACATGTTTACACTCACTATCAATCTTCCCTTCTTCAAATTCTTAATTTCATTCTTGTACTTGGGTAGGCAGCACGACTTAAGTTGATGAGTGTCACATCCCCTATATGTTCTTGTATTCAAAACACCCAGGGCTGAGGAGGAGAAGAGCAGAACTCTAAGACGCTGCAGCACATGCTGCTATGGGAAGAAGCCAAAGTCAAGAGAATCAACTGGCACAGATCCCACAACTGCTGTTGTGAAGAGTGATTAATCTTAATTTTATTCTGCAAAAATGAGGCTTGTTAAGTTCTAAAGTATGTTTTATGTAGACCTTTTCTCTTTTGTAGACTCGACTCTGATTTAACAAATGTTGCTCTGATGAAGTTCTGGACAGTTAGGGATTCTAAAGTCCTGTGAAACTGTGTGGAATCACGTGTGTTTGTTAAAAAAGTTGTTTATTATGTTTTGAACAAATTTATATTGGAGATTGATAGGTAGTTGCTTGGTTTTAGAAGTACTATTTCAACACAAAGCACATCAACAAAAGGACCGTATAAAGAATATATTAAAATACACAATGCATTTACCATGAACATGATAACCTTATTGTTACTGGAACTACTGATTAATTCTCACATCAGGGAAACATTGATATACAGCTGCCTGTTAACATTGCTCAGCTATCATTATACCATACATCAATCTCTGTGCTGAAAACCACAAAAAGAATTTGGGAGTGAGGGGTGGAGGGGATGAGGAATACAGGTTAAGAACCCACAAAGCCTGCATTTACAATGCAGTGAGTTAAAAGTTGTGGGACCTATGTCATTCTCATATCCTATTTTAGACAGTGTCATCTACAGTATATCAGAATGTCACGTTAACCCATAAAGGTGTATAGTGAAAACAGAAAATCTGAGTAATAGCATAAGTCCATAAAATGAAAAGTGCCTTAAAGCACACCGTGGCACTACTTCTGTCTTACAACCACTGTGTGCTTGTTCACTGTCTTAAAACATCTTTAACTTGCACTTATTTCATGGTTCAGAAGGGCTCTAATCTATCCCAAGGAATAAGTATCCTGGAGGGATGGTGTGGGCATGCTCCTTTTTATCAACTCACTTTACACTGCTAACTGGCAAGAGGGAGAATGTATTAATTAACTCCATCAGCTTTATATTCCAGGGATTATACTTATACTAACCTGATACTTCTAGGAATAGATGTGTCTTGGTATAAAGCCACATTGCGTCAGGTGTGCCTCACAAAGTGGTCATGTTCAAAGAGAATCTATCCTAGTAATACAATATGTTCTAATGCTTATAGCCACCCAAAATACAATGTGCTGTGTTCTCAATGAGCATGGTGAACACACGGCTGTTAAATTCTTGGTGTTAAACTCTTTGCTTTTAGTTGTAAAATCACGAAATTAATCAAAATCCTAAGTGCTAAATCTCTTACTGTTATTTTTCAGGACATGATAATACAATTTTTGGAGTAACTAGTTAAGCCCTAGCTTGTAAAACTCTTAACACTAGATCCTTAGCACATGCAAACTGCTACAGCTCCTCTGACTTCAGTGGAGCTAAGCTAATGTGCCTCAGCTATCAATGTAACACTACTCAAGTGAATAAATAAATTTTTCCATGTTTAAAATCTTATAACATCTCTTAGAAAAAACAGCATTCTGATTAAATGATCCAAACTACACCAAATCTCACTGTACAAATGAGGAAGTTCCCTGTTTATTTCTATATACTGTTTCAATAACATTGCCACAATTGGGGAGAAAGAAAAAAAAATTGAAAATAAAAATAACAATCATGGTGAATGTAGTATGCATACAGAATATGCATATTTTTAAGTATCGCTTTTGTAAACATTGCTGGTTGGGAATTAATTTTATGCTTCTTAATGCTAGTCCACACTGTTTCAGTTCTAACAACAAATTGAATGAGATTTTTATGAAAACAGAAGGAAGGTTTACCCAGTTCACATCTTGGAGGTTACAGTATGTTTAAACAGATATATTTTCTTTTAGTCTAACCTTGTCTGGAAGATATAGGAAAACTAATTTGCCTTATTTACATATGGCACAATCTATCCAGTATTCAAGGGTTTGTCAGAAACAGGAACATTGTGCATTTCCATGGTAACAGATGGCATGCTGACAGTATCTGGCTCGTTGCAGCTTCGTCTAGGCAGGCCAGCAATTAATCAGCCATCTACATGCACAAAATTCTTTGTGAGTGAATGGCACTGCTCCTCTGTAGTGCTGCCTGTGCTTTTACAATTTTTGTATTCCTGCAGGGCGAAGTACTTTTTTGTCTCTTATGCTCATTTTCTGTAGCTTCCAAAAAAACCCCAATAAAGAATATGAAAATGGAAACAAGTCTGCATGTAATTTGGAAAAGACATTATTTCTTCAGAATATAAGATGTGTGGGGATCTTGTTTTTATTCCATTGCTTTCCTTGTTTCCTCTCCCTCCCTACTTTTCATAGTTTTTCTATGCAATGTGTTTCCTTCAACCTATTTGGCATAGGCAAGGTTTTTGCAAACAGATAACTCTCCAAAGGTGTGCAGAAAGGGAGTTGTCATCCGGATGGCTGGTCCAGGGCTTTTATGCCAACAGGAGTGCTGTGGTTAAAGCAAGCCTTAAGCAACATGCTAAAAGCCCCTCATTGCTTGTTTAAATGGCATCTTATATGTCACTGTGTTTCCCCGCTGGCAGCTGCATTGCACCATTGGGGTTGGGAAACTGACCATGTTCTTACATCAAGTGACCAGTCGTCTTCATAATTAATGCAAGACTTAATTTATCAGAGATCTTTCTCTGCCCCTGTTTGAATGTGCTGTGGGAGAAAATAAGCTCCGTAGGATGTTTTCTCATTCCTCGTGTATCTGCCTAAGGCAGAGCTGGGATAGAGCTTTGCCAGTGGTATTCGTAGATGTAGTTAATACTGACAGCACTTCATATCCAGCTGCATAACGAGATCCTTCTCCCTTCATCTTCTGGAGAGATCATGCATGGATTTTCCCGTTCAGGATGGTTATTTTCTCGACTGCTGCTTTACTAAGTGTCCTAAGGGGAGTATTGGCATTTGTCTTTGATTTCAAAGTCATGGGATGTGAGACTTCAGGGGGGCGTATTGATGAACCTGGGATCTGGTGGCCTATGCAGTGGCAAGGTCAAAATATTTGCAGTACAACTGGATCTGTAATTTAAAAAAAATTTTTTTTTAATTTCTCTGCTACATGCCAAAGCCTTATCTCTGAGATGAACCTGTATGTTGAGTAGGATTAAACTTTCTTTTTGTGTTAGCCTATAGGCAATCAAAAAAGTATGAGTTTTGTCTTTGTTAGAGGATTCATTTACTCAGATATAGTGGTTTTAAGAAGAAATTTGTTTCTCAAATATTCAGTTCATAGTATAGCTGGATCTCTTGTTGCCATTGAGACAAATAACAGACAGTAAGAATTTTGGCCTCAGTTAAGCAAACTGCTTCTGTGACCTAAGATGACTCAAAAGAAAATTCAAGACTAGTCTTCACTGTTTTGCTTCAAATTCATTATTTTTGGGCAAGTTACAGATATCCAGCCTCTGTTCTAAAGAAGTCATGGCACATGGTTTTTCAATGGTAAGGTTGTGTTTGATAATCAACTTTCTTAGTCTTCATTTAATCTTTTGTCCCAGTTTATGTCAAAGGTGTTTTATGCTTGTTACGGGTTTTGTCACTGCATGTTTCTTTTCTCCATTCTAACTAGTCTCTGCGGACTCATAAAGAATCCACAGAAAAATCATGAGATGTAGTTATCAAGGATTAGTGAACCTTTCATCCTAAATGTTTTTCACTTGAAACTTGTAACTGCGACTTCTAACTTGGAGACTGCATTAGGCAAGCGTGCTGGTTTTGGCTGGGGTAGAGTTAATTTTCTTTATAGTAGCTGGTACAGTGCTGTGTTTTGGATTTGTGCTGAAAACACTGTTGATAACACAGGGATGTTTTAGTTACTGCTGAGCAGTGCTTACACACAGTCAAGGCCTTTTCTGCTGCTCACACTGCCCTGCCACCCCTGCACCCAGGGGGTGCACAAGAAGTTGGGAGGGGACACAGCTGGGACAGCTGACCCCAACTGACCAAAGGGATATCCCATACCGTATGATGTCATGCTCAGCAATAGAACTAGGAGGGAGGTTGGCGGGGGGTTCGCAAACTGCTGCTCAGTCAGTTGGTAGTGAGCAATTGTTTTCATTTGTATCACTTGGTTTTTTGGGGTTTTATTTTTCTCTCTCTGTTTTGGGTTTTTTTCCCCGTCTTTTCCTTACAATTTGTTATTATTAGTGTTGTTATTATTATTATTATTATTTCTCTTTTCTTTAATTATTAAACTGTTTTTCTCTCAACCCACAAGTTTTCTCACTTTTACCCTTCCAATTCTTTCCTCCACCCCACCGGGGATGGGGGAGTGAGTGAGTGGCTGTGTGGTGCTTGGTTGCCGGCTGGGCTTAAACTGCAACAGCAAGAGAACACAATCTCATTATAACCTAAATGCTTACCTTCAATTAACTGGTGTTGAAACAAGTCTAAAGCCCAGTTAGAAAGTACAGCCCAGCAACTGACTTTCCTATTGGCTTATATTTTGGGTATTTTGGGTATATTTTATACAGTATATTGTAATATATCACATATATGTGTCTATTATATTGTAAAGAGTAGTGGTAGTTTGGTACTGTGTTTCTGCAAAACTGTCTGAAGATCATCTAAGTTATTTTATGGGTTGCCCTCAGTAAAGCACTGCAAATATCCATCTCATACTGAAATTCACAGACATGAGGGATGTAATCACTGCCACAGGATTTGGCCTTTTATGAGGAATGGAAAGTAAAGATAAACAATTATTTTTAATCTTTAAACTATATTTGGTGAAAAAGTCGTGATTGTGCAAGTTAAGTATATGCTTAACTTAAAACATGAAAATAACCTTATTGAATTCAATAGGGCTGCTTTCTCACTTCTTAAAGCCAGGCATATGCTGAAGTGCATTGATGTGTTGAGGTCATAATACTCTGAAAAGCATAAATAGTCCCATTTTTATTTAGCACACTCATGCATGCCCAAGCCGAGCCATGACATTTGCGGTGACAGAGTTGTATGTGCTTTGGTCCCTGTCCAACCTGGTCAGAGACTGGTCCTCTGCAGCCTGAGATAGTTTGTACCTGACCACATCTTGTCCCAGAGCTGCAGCAAAGCATGCTTCTTGGGAACTCTGCAGAAAGGATTCTTGAAGGACTAGAGATGACCTGCTTGGTCATAGTATGTCTGATTCCATCAGTCTTCCAGTATGTGTACAGTGCTTAGGATACCAAACAAGTGAGAACTGAAATTACCATGAGCATATTAATTTATTATTAAAATTAATCTATTTATTTGTGCAGTTATGTATTAGTCAATAAGCTGTCATTTAATGTATACGCTGTTAGTACAAGCTTTTATTTCACAATAGTAAACACAAATAGCTGGCTTGGGATGTTGTACAATATAGTCATGCAGCACTGGGCTTGGTTATTTGACAGTAGTTCTCAGAAGGCTGATTATTGTATTTTTGTGGAAAAGATGTACTTTTGTATTAGGATGGGTATATACAAATGTATGTAGAGAGAATGTATATATGTATATGCATGTATATACCCTTTAATAACTTTCTGGTTCATTTTGCTCTAGCAAACAGTCTAATTGTCCAATCCATTTTTAAATAATTCATTTTAATGCAGAAATGTGTCAGCAAATGTCTATTCCATAGAAGTTTTAGTGCTTTCCTTACTTTGTTACCTCCAATGAAGTAGTTCACCAGAAAGTTGATATTACAGCTATGCTTTTAGCTACACCATGTTTACAATTAATGTACAATGGTAGTATTTGGAATACACTAGAAAGTATATTAAGTGAAATTTTGATTTTGCTGAAATTGGTCTGATAGGAAAGGCATGTTATACTACGTTTTTCTTTTTGCTCTTCAGGTGTTTTAGCTTGACTTTTTTTTTTAATCTAGAAATGGTGAGGGTTTTAAAACCTTTTTTTTTAACTAATCTGTATAGCTAGCTACATTGGAAAGAATAATTAAGAACTTGAGCAATACAGAATTGTAAGGGATTCGTTGGATCATGAGGTCCATTTTCTTGGAATTACAGGTGACACTATTACATCGTTGCCAAATAATCTCTTAATCAAAATAAAGCTGATTTCTTCTGTGAAGACCCTGAGTAAGGATGGGACGTCACAAAATCTTAAATTTAATAGGGCTAATTTTAAGCTGAGATCCTGATGTGATAAGAGTTTCTTCTGTGTGGAAGAAGTTAGCCACAGCATATGCAGCACCCTACACAAGCTACGTGGAATCAACACATGTAGCTAACGTCTGATAAGTGGATAAGGATTATTTAAATACGTTTGATCTCTGTATTATTAATATGGAGAGTCTATATTTAAAGAGGAAAATAAGTATTTACTGAAATGCATAGTAAAATTATTAAATGTTTTACTCACTAATGCATTAAAATTTAGGCATCGATACTGAAAAATATAATCTCATCAAACATTTGGAATAATTCATAGTTAAAAAAAATATTAAGACCAAATGGCATTAACTCATCACAAGATATCTTTAAGGATAAATTTTGATTGCATCTTTAGGGTTCCTTACATTTTTACATCTAAAATTTCCAAACCTCCTGCTCCTCCTACTTTAGACTTCATTTATCCCAGTAGGAAGACAGGGTTTCCTTGGCAGTCAGCTTGGCTGGGGGAAGACATGGGGGTTGATTTTGCTCTATGTGGCCAATTATGTTGAGCTCTGTGATGGCAAGCCTGGAATCTCCAGTTTTCCTCCTATTTAGGACTCCTTCATAGCAGCATAATACATTGCTGCCATGTCAGTTTGTGGTCTAATATTTTTACAACCCAGCAATGCACATTTGGAGATTGTGATTAGCATCCTTAATTCCTAGGGGTGGGGGAAAATTTAAAAAGCCTTGTTAGAACTAGAAAGCTGAAGTCTAAAATAGTCCACCTGCTGTTCTAAAGAGTATTATTTTAGTGCCCTGGGGACATACAAAGTTGTAACCTACTGATGTCAGGATTAGATTTTATAGGGCTTTTTTAATTTAAGTGTTTTTGATAACTTGGCAAAGCATTTTCCGTTGTTCGTTTCTGTTCGATGTTTCTTAAAAACAGTATTCCAAGATGTTCTATTTCTGTTTCACTGTAAGATATTATTTATTTGATAATAGATGAAGATTGTCAGCTAATCACAATTTTTCCTAGAGTTATTGTTTTAAGTTGAATTTTACTCATTTTATAATTCTGTGGTTAATGAATGTAGTGGATTTGATTTTCTTATTGTATGACTAACTTTTCATAGTGACAATAACGTATATATACAAAAATATGTTTCCTGTAATGGGAGTGTTTATGCTACTCGTTTTAGTGTGCCTGACTGACAGTGGGGAGGCAGAGGTGTTTGTGTTCAGTAGTGCTTAGATTCACAACAGTTGTTGCAATAAAATCCCTCCATCGTTCTGAGATGAATCAGTATTCAGGTAAGATCTTTAAAAATGCATACTTTCCCTCTGTAGAATTTAGGTTTTGGAGCTGAATTAGGTGGCATTGTCTTCTATGGAGTTAGTAGGGAACCATCTCCCAGTCACAGCCTTAGTGATGGTGGGCTACCTGCATCACCCTGCTTCAGTGAGCAGGTTAAACTGAACTTCTTTTCCCTATTTGTAATTGTTAAAGTCTCTGTAACTAATCACATTTTACCGAAAATAGTTCTTCTTTCCTCACCTTTAAATGTCTTCTAATAATCTATTTCCTGAAAAAGAAGTTTAGATTTTTTTTTTTTCTAAAGGGGGGGATATGAGGCACTCAGGGCAAAAGGGTTCATGATCACATATAGATGATTGCTGCCATGAAGACTTATAGTTTAAGACAATACCTGTCTGTATGGACTATTATTCTTTTGGTTATGAAGGAAGGCTGTTTCCTAATACTAAACATACTCAGCTCTTCAAATTACAGTTTGGAAAATGTTTGAGAGCTAATTTAAACTTTTTCAGTAAAGATGATAGTGTTGATAGTAGCTAATTTACTCACTTTTATGCACCTTTAATTGCAAGCAGCCTATGAGTTTCTTAAATCTATTGAAACAATTCTGTGAATAATTTCTGCAAGTAATTTTCAGTTTGCTGTGCTTGCACCCTGCCTCTTACATGGTACTCACTGAACAATTGCTTTTTGCTATTTTGATGTTTTCTTTATGCTCTCTGCCTTTTTTTTTCATGTTCCTAGGCACTGATGTGGGGAATACTCCTTCCTGTTAGAGAGTGGGAAGATCTCAAGTGGGAGACTTGCTGAAAGGTTTTGGGGGAAACAACGCTGCAGGTCTGTCCTGTTTTTTTTCAGGACACCTAAACCTTCTGGTTACCCTCAGAGAGGATACAAAGTTAGGTGAACCTTTTATCTGCCTCACAACAGAGAATGTGGGTCAGAACCAATACTTATCTTTTCCTCTCACAGAGCTGCTGGGTTTTTTAAACCCTTCCTTCTTCTGCATCAAGGATGTTAGTCCTTTGTCTGCTGGGCCCTTTGTCGTGTGGTTGATCTTAGTCAGCTCACTTGTGCCAAGCCCTGACTCTTGACTGTAATAGAAATCCAACGTACAGGGATTTGCTTACTGGTGGTGTGAAATGGTAGATTAAGTCGGTGGTTTGCACGTGGATGAATGATCGTGTCTTAAAAAGGATCCTGTGTGAAGTCCTTACTGCTGAAAATGCTACTTGTGCAGGACCCAGGACATGCTGTTACGTGATGAGGGCATGTGCTGTCCTGTTGTGAACCACTTGTGGCCCCCTCTGCCAGTCTCTCCAACTGCCAACTTGAAGGAAGGGGAAAGTTTCCCATTGGGGTTTTCAGGCAAAGGTGGGATGTTTTAGAGGATGCGTCTCAACCTTTGAGCTTGTAGCTCTAAAAGTTGTTTTCTACTTGAAAACCAGAGTGATTGTTGGTATTGCTGTTTTTAATTTGATTAAATTTCTTACCTTTGCTTTCTGTCATACTAAGGTGAACGTGTCATTTTGCTTGCCTTCTAAAAGTAATTGCAGAAAACAGATGCCAGGTGTTGAATCCTAGCTAAACCAAATTTGCTGAACACACAAACCTCAGTGTACATATGGTTCAGCTGATCTTTCTCTCTTTCCTCATGCAAAACAGGTAGTAAAATAATATACAGTCCTAAAGAAGAATCTCAGTGATCCCAATTTATCAGGGTGCTTAATTGGGACTGTGAATTTGGCCTGTTGACTGATGATGATGAATCTTCTTAGGGGAGCCCTATTAAGACTAAAATTATTTAATATTTTATTAATCAATCACTGACTGTTTTATGCAGATAATGCTGCTATGGATGGTCCATTAATAAAGTGTGTACTAAATCCCTAGAACAATTTTCTAAATGTTGAAAAATGACTGATTAATAGCAGACTTCTACTAAATGTTAAGAAAACAAAATGTACAATTTTTTTGGCACTAAAAGAAAATTACAGGTAACTCCAGATGAAATGATAATTAGAACAGCAAGTGGCACTGTGATGGAGCAAATTAAATCCTTAGGTATCTTGTGGTTATTTTGGATGAATCTCCACTTTCTCTAATCACTTGGATTATATTGTTCAGAGAGTAAATTTGTGATTGGGGGATTAATACACATATAATTTGACTCTGGATGCCAAGAGAATTATAGCTCTCAGTGGTAAATATTGTAAATTACTTATTCTGGTTATATAATTTACAATACAGTTTCCTGATAAGTTCTGATTCTAATCCTATCAATATATAGTAGTTTTTGTGTTTATTTGTTCAGCTTGGTATGAAATATCATTGTATGTTGTATGAGAAAGAGAAAAAGGGGAGCAGGAGTCCCCAGATACCTGCTGTTCAGCTCATCACTACTGCAGACTGCATTGGGAGCTTTTTAGGGCTCTTGCCTAATCTCTGTGGTGCTATATTCTTTCTCATTCCTCTTCACAACAGTGAAGAAAAATTAGATTTTTCCATCGCAGGGATCACAACCACCTGCAAAGGCTTAAGAGCCTGCACCAGTGCTGTCTAATACATACTCTTCTATCTGTCACTAGATGAGGAGGTGAGAAAACCACTGGTCAGTGAAATACCTATCTTTGTTTTCTTATAAGGCAAGACACTTAAGGATGAGTCTGGCTTTAGATATATGATTAATCCCATTTTAATCAATGTGATTTAAGACAGATATGTGTTGAAGTACCTTCTTGAATATCGGTGTGGAGTGTGATAGACAGATTTTGAGATAGAGATATATAGTGATCTGTTTGTGGTTTTTTTTTTTTTTTTTTTTTTTTTTTTTTTTTTTTTTTTTTTTTCTTTCTTTCTCTATTGCCTTAAACATTGCCTTAAACAAAAAGGATACTCAGAGATAACAAAAAGCTGAGATCTGATTATTACAAGTAAAAGTTTAGGGATATATTAAACATGTTCAAACCTGTCATGAGTTTGAAGAAATTTTGGCACCATTTGAAGTAGCTTAGTTAATTTTTTGTAATGATTATTTCATAGAAAAATATTAGGATTTATGATGGGCTAAAAATAGTTGCACAATGGGCAAGGAAATCTTGAGTACCTCTCTAAATTCTGGGACGGTGCTAATGGATCAGGTAATGCTGAGTACTCTTGAATTAAATGGAAACTTATTCACCACTGATGAGGGAAACATAGGAAACCTGTTGACATAAAAACTGAAACAAAACAAAGACTCTGGGCAGGGCTCCCAGTCTAAAAGATTTTATGTGACTTTCAGCTATTTAACAAGTAACAGCTCAAATCACAATGCGGACTGATTTCAACAAAAGCCCTACTGTATATGTTTATCACAGATTTCTGTTAGTGATCAACAGCTCAGAGATATTAGGATTATTCCAGATCTGGAATTTGGAGGGTTTTACATCTATGTTTTGCTTCATCCAGTGAAAGAGAGTGGATAAATTC
This sequence comes from Pygoscelis adeliae, assembly GCF_000699105.1. NCBI lineage: Eukaryota > Metazoa > Chordata > Aves > Sphenisciformes > Spheniscidae > Pygoscelis > Pygoscelis adeliae. Next base: position 1,944,022 of record NW_008824543.1, read on the forward strand.
ACTTAACATCTATACAGTTCTGTATTTTTCTTAAACGAATCAGGATTCAGTCTTGCCAAGATTGGGTTTTGTGTTTGTTTATGCATATTTTCAAGGCTTAGATAAAAGGACACTTATTCAGTCTACCATCAACACACTGCCATGGTTTAAGGAGGAGGGAAGAGAACCCCCAGTATATACAAGGAATATATGAAAATCTGAATCACTTAGATGTTCTTTTATTTACAACCATCATTTATTTTCTATTTAAAGACAAATTAAGGAGGAAATGAAAGAAAACATAATACAGCTCTGGTTGAGGCAGAAAATGGTAATTAAATCAGTGAACATCTGCATGACAGGATATTTTTTAAAAAGGAACTATTTCTTGATTGTTACATATTTTGATTTTTAAAGAAGTGTGAGGAATTTAGGACCTCAGCAACCACTAAATCTGTATAAGTGCTGGATGCCAAATTGCCTTTTGTGTCTTTCTGAAAATTATCCATGTGTCCTCCTTGTGTCCAGTGTTTTTGTTGATATCTCAGTTCAAGGAGCCCAAACTCACAAGTATGAAGTTGCAAGTTGTAAAAGTTGTTGATATTCACCATTGTAGCAAAGAACGTCCAGTGTGTACTGACCTTGAGAAAATATTTTGCTGTGTAACTAACTTCTGTGTGGCATATGCGGTTTTTTGTTTCTGCACAAAATCTGTTACAATCAACGCTGTTTGCAACTGTGAGTGATTAATTACTTCTGTCTCCGGTGTACGTACAGTAGCACAGCCAAGCAATACACGGTGAGAGTCCCATAATTCCCTGAAGACGTATCGTCACAATGAGACACTTTTTCAGTTATTATGTGGCTTTTTGTGTTCTGTTTTGGTATGAACAGACAAATATTTATTCCTTTTATACAGATTTCCTCCATACCCCTCGTTATTCTAACTCATCTTACAAACATATAGGTACATATGTAGCCATGGTAAAACTGAAGTTGAACACTAAAACAGTAAGAGTAATACATACTGATAACATAATGTACAATAAAAGCATCCTAAAATCTCTGGGAGTGAATTGTTATTTATGGAAGCTAAACTGCACCAAATTCACTTTTTGTATTATTATTTTGAAATTTAGGATTTGTGTGTGTGTGTAGGGGAGGATAGTTTTGCAAAAGGCAACTATTATCAAGGTGCTGAAATTAATTGGCTGCTTTAATTGAGGTAGATTACTAGCTAATGCTTTCTTGAATACAGTAATTCTCCTATTAAATTATCTTTGAATAATTACCTGAAATTTCTCAGCTGCAGGGACTGATGGCTATTTAATTGCACAGTGATGTTGCTATATAATTACTTAACAAGGTGTCTTTTAATAGTTTAATTCCCCTTTTCCAAGAAAAAAAAAAGCCTACAAGTATGACTTTTATTTTTTAAGTGCTGTGGTTTTGGCTTTTCTTCTTACAGATAACTTTGTATCTGAAACAGTAAAAGAAAGCTATTTGTTGACTTGCCTTTAAAAGTAAGTCTTTTGATTGTTCAAGCATAGATTTGGACTCAGAAGAGTTTTGGAAACAAAAAAAAATGGTTAGGTATTCCTTTAGTTTCATTATATTTATTCTGTGGTTTTGTTATTTGATTTACAGTATACTTTGAATGAGACATTAGAAGCTCAGGTCTGATATGCAGAGACTTAATTATGTATTTGTTGAGTTTTGCGGATAGGGAGTTGTCCAGGTAATGGTATGTCATGTGCTGAAGCAAGGCAGACTGACCAAGATTTTTAAACCTGTATTTATTCCTCCTGGCCACAGAGGGTGAGGAGATTGTGTTGTTGCTGCTGGTTCCTAGCAGCTGGGAAGAGGGAGCAGAGAAAACAGCCATTTGATCAAAGATGTTGAAACAAAAGGTTGTACTGTTCAGGGGTCACAAGAAAAATGGCCCAGGATCATGCTACATGACATAAATTTCCTTGGTAGTTCAAGGATAGACTGTTTTTTGCTGACAAGAAATACCCTACATTGAACAATACAAAACTTGACAGCTATAAAGGAGCTTGTTGTTAAGTCAAAACTTGAGGCTAGAACTGTGAAGCTGGATAGAGCATTCTGGAAAATTGAAGAGAAGTATGGTAGAGTCATCTTACGTCTTTAGTTTAGTTACATAAACATTTTAATCTATATGTATATAGATCTGCTAGACCTATATAATACCCCAAAACATTAAGTTCTGAACTTTGAACAGAATCAGTGGTCCATCTAAAATGTGAGGGCTTTTAAATTTCCTTTTTAAAACAATTATATGCATATAGGGGTTACTGATCATTATGAGTTCCATGCTGATCCCTGGAAGGTGTGACCTATGAACATCTCCACCTGGGTGCCTGGCACTGTTCTTCAGAGGCTTGGGACTTCGATTTTTGGACATGCCAAGTTCCATGCTAAATAGCTTTCAACATATATGGTAGTCTTTTACAAATGTGTCAATGAGACTGGTGCAGAGCATGTACCAAACAAAAACGTATGTCAGTAACATACAATTTTGAACCTCTTTGAGAAAGTGCTCCAAAACCCCTAATTGTATATGCCACTTTAAGACCAGAACAGAATGATCAATCCAGTATTATAGAAATATTCTCTGTCCACAGTGAGGATTTTTAGACAAATCTCTAAAGGATAAAGCTAGCAGAAGAATGGCTGTACTGGAACAGAGCAAAGACACACGTAGCCCAAGCTGCCAGGAATGAAGGCATCCATACAACATGTTGTTATTTCATGAGCATACAATCCTTGATTCATACCATCTAGTGTTATCTCCACTTTATCAGAGCTAAATAACAAAGGGGTTGTTTTAATGTCCATTGATCTTGCAAGCCTGATATGAGATATTCATTGCCTGGTTTTCAGAGGTGTGCAGCTTCACAAGATGGCCAACAGCCGTCAGATCAGGCACTAAAGATTAGATTTTTAATTAGAATAAACTGATGTATAGCTGCTGACCGGATGGGATTTTTGACAATTTGCATAAATAAGGCTGAAAATTGCATGACGCTCTTGTAATATTTTCCTTAATTCTTCAGTCAGAAAAGAAATGTTTTAGCCCTCTTGTCTGAGCACAAATCCATCCCTCTTTACCTCATTTGATCTAAAAAAAAAAAGTAATCTTTGCAGAGTGCCCACAGTAATTTCTACCAGAGAAGAGTGGCCCAGGCCATATCTGGGCCTGAAAGACTCCACGGAGGAGCTGAATAGGAGCAGAGCTCTTGGCCACTGCTCTCTTACAAATGTTGCTGGTCCTCTTTCACCCAGAGAGTTCAAACTGCTCCTGCAATAGAGCTGGACTGTACGGCTGTGCTCATATTTGTGTTAGATGTTTGTAATAATAGGGAAACATAAACAAATATTATTTCTTTGTACTTTACTGTATCCAGAGATCTGAAATTATGACTGGAGCTCAGCTGTGCTAGATCTTGTACAGTGGTTTTTTTGTCCTGTCTAGACACAGGGATATAAATAAAAGTCCTTGAGGCAAAATACTCCCATCCTAAAGCTCCTTCAGCTTGCTGGAGGTAGGTGGTGTGAAGGATAGGTGGTGTGACGTATAAACAGAAAGATTAAAGGACGTATGAGTTGCCTCTACAGAACATTTCCAAGTCTCCCAGAAGTATGTAAGCCTCTTCTCTGCTTCTCTTGCTTTCTTATTCTTTTATTTTTCTCCTGTTTTCTTTCTTCTTTGCTTTGACCTCTGCTTGTTCTTCATCTTTCTCCCCCCATACAAACCCTCCCTTTTCATTCCCGACTCTTTCTACTTTACTCCTCCCCTCACTCATTCTCTTCAGCATTGCAGCAATGGTAGTCAAAAGAAGAAAGGCACAGAATTATCTGTTCCTAAATGGGTGGTGCTGATGGAAAATTAGGGAGGAGGAAAAGAAGAATTAATTATCCATAATGTAAGAGTTAAGAAATAAGATTTTCCCAACTATTATCTGAAGAAATCCTAAATTTGTGAGAAATGTGAACATTCCTTCTTCCTTCATCAGAAGGCTCCATAGCTATAGTGTTAGAAAAGGAAAGAGAGGGTCAAACCTTATGTTTTTATCCCTGCTTTCTGTAAGTAACCTGCAAAGAGTTTTTTTTTTCTCAAGGTTGCTGAGCATCTGCTGTTCCAATTTCTCTGCTTCTTAGGAAGGATGAGGTGTAATTGTAATCTGTTGCTTTGAGATCTTTCTGTGAAAGACATGAAACAAGTGCAAGTTGTTATTGCTATGAGGCAGTGTATATAACCAGTCACTGACTAGAAGACTGTCCATTAATTTTTGTTTTGTTTATTTTTAAAAAGGTATGCAGCTGATATGGAGAATATGCCAAGTCAACTGGATGAGTCAGCACTGGCAACACAAAGTGAGTTTGTTTGGGTTTTTCTAAAGAAAAATATTCATGCTCCAGGTCAATTTATTGCAATATTACCTTCAATTACAAACCCAGGAAAGTGCTACTAACATTTTCTTAGGTTTTTATTGAAAATCCATATCCGCCTAGTGGAGGAGTAGATGGTTAAGCTACTCTGTGTGTGTGATTGTTTACCCTAAAAAAAAAAAAAATTAAAAAAAATTAGTCTCTACATGTCATTTTTTCAGCACTGTCCTTGAGCAAAAGCTAGTAACACCAGAGAATATCTGTCCATCGACTTTTCTTATGAAAACTTTAGAGCAGTGATAACCAAAAGTATTTCCTCTTGTAAATAAGTTTTGCAAATATTTCTGCATTGGCCTGAAGTTGCACTGACCACTCATCAGCACAAATAAGGTTTTTGAAAATCAATTCTTTTCTGCTCTGGAGTGGAAACACATCAAACATTGTCTCAGTACATATGAGCGGACGCTATTTTTGTGGGCATTTTGGCTTTGTATTTATAAATTAGGCAGAATGCTGGTAATGTCCAAACAAGCTCCATAAAAATAAAAAAGGCAAATCCAATTGCAGATTCATTTTACTTGAAGAGACATGCAGGATGATATGCAGACGCTTAGACCTTCTGTAACCCTATGCAATGCTTGGGGCTCAAGAGTGATTTTCTGAAATTTGAGAGGGGAATTAAGAGACGATATAAAATTTGTGGCAGTGGCATTATATTCAACCCTTTTGCATTATTTCATATAGAAAATTAACCAGAGGAAAAGATTGTGGTCTTCCTTCTGATGTTTTGCTGCTACAAGTGTGAGTTCAAGTACCCACTGAAATAAACAGCAACGTTTGAGTTGCACTTGGTGGATTTTGTGTTAGAACCATGGATAAGGAGTCACCATGAGGCTACTCTAAACTGTGGGGTACCAGGGAGGGAAGGAACCAAACTGCTCTCAGCCGTTGCCAGAAATGGGAACTGCAAACAGGGATCATAAAACCATCTCTTTCCACAAAGGCCTGTGATGAGCAGAGTTTGGTGAATCAGTGAATCCAGGCCTCAGTTTCCTCAGCCTTCTGTCGGGAATGAACGCTGTCCTGTTAGCAGTTAAATGAAGATAAAGTGCTGCTATTTGCTCTTTCTGAAACTTTAAATTTTTTAAAACTAAGACTCATTGAACACAAGTCATTGCCTGCCCCCATAAGCTCTATTGGTTTTAATTTCTTTTTAATGCCAAACTTTCAGTGAAATGCTTGGAGGGGAGAATGTCTTTCCAATGGGGAAGTGTGTGATTTCAGTTTAGAATTGCATCCTCAACTAATAGATTGAAGGAAAAAATAGTACTTGTGTATTTTTTTGTGTGCTTTTTACAGTTTACTTCTTTTCCCATACCTCAATCAATTGGTGTTATGGTTTGGAATAGAGCAGAGCAAATAAGTTATTTTTCACTTAGTGGTTGTAATAAAAGTTGTGTATCAGCTTGGACATTTAATGCTTTTTCAGAATTAAATGTAGCCATACTATTTTAAAAAAAGAAAATTTTCTTAAGGTGGAAAATCCAAATAAGTTTAAAAAATATGAATTTAAAACATTTAGCAGTTTTTTTTTCTGTAGAAGATCACTTTTTCTATTCAATGAATTGAAGTATGAAGGTGACAGTGATTGTTGAAAGTTTTGCTTCTCTTCATAATTTTGTGGTATGCCTTCAGAGGATGGGCTGAGGTGAATGCTGTGGGAGGGATGGAGGGCAACGCTTTCCCTTGCGAGCTACAGGCCCTGCTCAAGGAGTAGGAGATATCAAAGTTTGCAGGAGGGGACGGCAAAGATGTCCATTGTAGAACTGAAAGCCTGCAGCTCACACAGGGGCTGTAAGGTGGCAGAGAGGAGCACTCAGCAGTCAGCGATGCCTTCAAGGCAACAGAAGGAAGAATTTCCTGGGGACTGGGCAAAGTTACTTGTAAATCAAAGTCCCTGAGGCTGCTGGAACCAGGCGTGGAGGCAAGGATCTGCCTGTAAAGACACAGTGGGCAGGGTTAGAGCTGTATGTGAGTCATCTTTATTTCAGTTCTGTCCAGCATTACTGATATTAAAAGAAATATAATAACAATAAGGAAAAAACCCTACTGACATCAGATCAGTCAAAAATTGCCCAGCTAAAGCTGCTGTAACAAAAAACATAGCTTCGTATCAGTGGAAAGTGGTGCTATGTTTGTGTACGTGAAGTGTGCATATATTGGGTTTGCTGGGTCTCCTTGCCATGCACAGCTGTGGTGTGTAGGTACATCCAGGGAGCCGCACTCTCAAGTGACTTCTTGGAGAAAAGGTGTATACTGGGAAGCCGATATTCCTCTGCTGCTGTGCTGCACCAGAGCTTTTTGCCTGCTCAGGCATCCCATACACTGGAGTGATGGTTAGTAGGATCAACTCTAGCACCTGGGATGCTGAAGCAGGAGAGGATCCTTAACTCACTCCATCACAAAATGTAGACCCCCGTCTGTAATACAGAGTGTAAGTGGGGACAAATCAATGAGTTCAGAGTCCATGAGACTGAGCGGGTGTCATAGAGTTTCTGTCAAAAGGATATGTTCATTGCTGTTGCTTGTCTAGATTAACATGACAATACGAAAAAATGTTGAGACATGAGGTCACTGGGTGAAAAAGTTTTTCAGTTCAAGTTGGCAAAAAAAAGGTTTTATCATAAAACATAAAAAATATCATTATCATAAAACTTTAAGTGCTTTATCCTGAAGCAAAGTAACTGTATCCTCTTCAGCCTTATTTCTTGTCACGCTGTAGAAAAAAAGTGAATCTTGATTAGCTGAGTTGTATATCTGCTTCCTGTTAATTGTGAATGATCAAGACCAGTGAGGTAGTGGCCATCCTTCAATATGCCAAGTATAACATTACAGAAATTATATTTTTGCAATGGATGCATTAGTTAAGCAGCTTTAGGTATTTTTTTTATAAGGAGTTTTTCTTAATACTTTGTTTATAAGGCTGCAGTTCTGGATACTTTATGCTTCTCGGTAGCTAGAACTGAGGCAGACTCTCTTTTCGTATGGAAAGATTGGGTTTTTTCCTCCTACTCTTAGTGGAGGGCTAGTACTTGTTTCCCTGGTGCTTCTTGGAGTGAGGGGAAGACAAATTTTGGTCATCAGGAAGGTTCAAAGTTAAACATTTTCTAATACTACCCATGAAGACAAGGTGCTCAGACATTGTAGCAATTACATCTGATGTCAAATTTGAAGGTATGTACGTATTCCTTATTGCTAAAACCAAACAGTTAGCAAGATTGCTCTACGTTTAGATCTAGACTTTAGTACTAGGAAAAATCTCAGAATAAAATTCTAGTTAGAGTTGCAAATTAAGTAATTTGGATCAAACACAGTAGGTTGAACTTAGGTCCTTTGGATAACACAGGTTGAACTAGGTCTTCTTTTGTGGATCTCAGGAAAAAAATAAGATATTAATTCCTAAATTCCATATCAAGGTGTACACAACTCTCTTCCTTTCCACAGCCTCTTGTGATTCTACTTTACATGCTCTTCTTTTCTTTTCCTGAGTCCTGCAGCTTGCTTCTGTCTCAGATTCTGGATACTGGGTATTCACTTCCCGGTAGTAAAGGAATACTTACCTTGTTTCTGACTTTCTGGTGAACTTTCAAGTTCTTGTTATCTATATGATAAGAGATAAGATATTCACGCTCAAAGTGGTCGTAAAATCTTCTGTCTTTGATTTAGATTTACCTCATCTATTTAAAGGATAAAGATTGAAACACAAGCTATGCATGTAAAGTTGACATATTCATATGCAACTATCATATCTCAAATATCAAGTTTACAGTCATTACAAAAAGTACAATGTAATTCTAATTGGCCTTAAGCCATTACCCTCCAAATTACATATGATGTTAGAATTACACTACCATCTAGGGACGCTTAGATGTCCACCTTAGATCATGCTTCCAAACCCTGGTTTTATTAATAATAAAGGAAGCTTTTTTCTTTTCTTTTGTAGGTATGAGGTAGAGTTAGGACAGCCTTAACAATGTATCTGGCATTGAATCTAACTAGTAATACGATTCAAGAGAAAACAGTGTCCTTTTAAATTTTTTTAACTTTTGTAGATCTTTCAATGAAAAGTTCCAGTTATCTTCATTTTAATACATTCCTTTTGAAACCTTGAAGATCCTAGTATTTGGCCTGAAAATAATTTGGTTTCATGTTATTGTGAGTGCATTTAAAATAGTGATGCTCAACAAAGAGAGGGCAGGTGATGCTTTGTGCTCCCCTCGCCCTTGGTTAGAGGCTGCAGTGGAGCTGCAGCCAGGAGGGGGCACAACGAGCAGCTTTTCCTGTTAACCCTTTGAAAAGTTGATGGCATAATCAGAGAAAATTTATGCGGGGTTTCATACAGCACCTTTTTACTGCATTTCTAACGAATGAGTGAAATAGTGGCAAGGAGAAAGAGCCACAGTGTTACATAATAGAAGAAATACATTTTAATTTTCTTTTCCTTCACATCCTTTTGCCTTTTATGCATCTTAAGTCTTCAAATGGTACTTAAGACATAAAATGTCAGAACGGTTTTCCTTTGATTTTTTTTTTTTATCTAGTTTTTCTAGATTTATATAAAAACTTGTTTCTTCAATATTGTGTATGTGGAATAATGTAAAAGTTAGGTTGTCGTGAATATGGCTTATAGGCATGTCATTTACGTGTGAGAGGTGTAATCGGATCTATAGGTCCTGAGGATATATAAGCTCAAAGCAATTGTTAGATATGACATTTTTTACTTTGGGTAAGACTTGCACATGTAAGTATTACACATTGGGCAATTAAGTATTTGTGTGCACCAAGTATGTGCTCAACTGCTTGTATAATTTGCATGAATAGCTAGTTGCACACGTAAGTACATAATTAATTAGCTGCCTGTGCTATTAACTGCTGTGGACATACAGCTATACCAGTTTGCTTTTTTAGGAGTGTTTGTGAGAAATTTTTGGTGCTTGTCAGATACATGAGTGGAGAAAGAATAAACAATTAATATGGCACTTTGTATGTATAAGTATGATCCATACAAAGTTGTTGTCTTCATAAGCCAGTAGCTGCTATTTTAAAAATACTACTTAATTACAAAATGTCTAAGAATCATTTTCCATCAACTTATCTTCATGCTGACCTGTAAACCCAGTCAATGCTGTTCACGTGCAACTTTAGCTCAGGTGTTTAAACCTCAGTAACAGTTTTTACGTACAACTCTACATCATGCGTTCCAACTTGGTCACACAGTTCTTAGTTTTTAGATGTGAAACATTTGTGAAGGAGACTGGAGCCTGAGAGCTGAAGTCGATGCAAGTTCCTTCCTTGCCCTCACTGGGCTTTGGATCAGGCTCATCAAACCCAGCGAGGGGCAGGTCACTTGCACAACAGTTATAGAGGCTCTTCCCTATGAATGAATAAACCATTTATAATTGTATTTTGTGAAGTGCACAGTCGCCATAAATGGTATGAGATTTTTTTTTTCCTCTGAATTGGGTTCTTTGTACTGAAATGTGTAGTTAGCACAAATATTCATCCTGCTCTGCTGTATAAGCTGAAAGGGCCCAGAGGAGGCTATGAATGTGCAAGTCACACTGACATTTCACTCCTCAGTCCTTTGCCCTGATATTGTAACTTCGCTATTTCTCGGCAAAGGCATAAGGGGGGAACATATCCAGCTAATGAAAGAAAACTTTAACTCTTCATGAATGATAAAATTCAGGACTGAAAATTGTGATGTTATATTAATAATCCCCGTTCCTTTTTTATATTTGTGAGTTTTAGGAGCAGGAACCTCACGCAGTTACGAAGCAAGAAAGATGTGTGTAGACTGCTTATTTGTTGAAAACCAACAGTGAGTGCTACCGTACTTAGAAGGGAACTATAATTGCTCTAAGCTTTTCCTCTTCTGGGCTGTAGAGTACTCTGATCTTCATAATCCTGGGTATTGAGAAACTGAGTAATAGTCATCTTGTTTAAAGTAAAGTGAAAAGCATCAATTGCATCTCTCCTCCCTGACTCTTACCCCAGCAGTATCGCCTTGAAAAACAATTTTCCTCCAGAACCACTGACATATTTGTTTCCTTAAAAATTAAGATGATGATTCATTAGTCCTTCAGATTCTGAAAGAAAATCACTATCAATACTCTTTATTTGAATATCTGACATGAACATAAAAAATAAGAGGATGCACTAACAGTGAGGTTTGTATATTTTAAATAAGAAGATGTACTTTTCCTATGCGACATTTGTGGTGGAATGCTTCTTTGATCAGAATTAAGTTTCAGAATTAAGGTAGCTGTAATAATCAACATCCCCATGAAAACTGGGGGGATTACATTACATATGTGTACTCCTCATATGTAATACTTCTATTTTTCTAGCCAGGATCTCCCTACATATTTTATTGCAATGTCTTTCCATTGGTATTTTCCTTCAAAGTCACATTAGAAATAACCAATAGACAAAATACTTGTACACATACTTTAGAGTAACAGAAACAAACAAAGTCCCCCAAGTAATTGTCAGCCCATGTCAGCAATTCAGTTATTAGGATCACATAAACCCATGTCTTATATATTCCACCCAGAATTGTTTTAAGGTCCTTGTATGCATAGAATTTTGAAATATATTATTTGAATATAAAAGTAGATTATGTATTTCCCCTGTGGCTGGCCAAATGTCTTTCCAACAAAGGGTAAAATAAGAAGGCTATTTTTTTGTGTAAAAGAGTGATCTTTTTAGTCATGCTTGATTGCTTTTTCAGGACTGTCTCCATTTATAATGAGATATTCTTGGACTCATTTGAACCAGAAAGTTTAGTAAAATTGTTACATATTTACATAAAATACCTTGAATTGTTTAAACTGTCTCAAACTCATTATTCTTTTAAGTGTACGTAGTATATATTGGATTTTTTGTTTCACAGACTGAACATGGCATAAAATGGAAATATATTTAGCATATTTACAAGAAACATTTGTTTTAATCTTTCATACTCGTCCGTACTTCACACTAATTTAGTCTTTGCTGCTGCTAAGGAGTTACCCAGTAAGGGATGCACTTGTTATTCAAATCCCTATTAATGTTCCATATCATAGTTTGGCAAGAAAGCTGTTACTCCATTGGACTATGATACAGGAAAGTTTTAATTACCTGTACTTTTCAGAGAACTTGGCCTAGGACGTCTGTGCTAGTGTGCTGAGGACAATGATGTGAATTTAATTTTAACAGCAGTTTAAAATGGCATTATAAAATGTGTTCTGTGATACTGTTTTTAAAAAATCCGATGTGCAATGAAATGTGCAGAGCTTGAGGAAAAAGTGTATTTTTCTTATAATCACAGTGCCCAGATAAAATGGCAAGTATGCAATGCTTTAGAAATATTTATTTGTACTTAAAGATATATTTCACATTACCTAAGTTTGTGTTTTACAATTGGAAAATACACATTCATACTTCTATGCTTAGCTTGAGTCTTGTTCTTGCATTACTCTATATTTAATGTTTTCAGTGTATTTTGTAAAATATTTCATTGTAATGTTAATAGAGCTTACTTAAGCATTTCTGTAGTTTACAGGCAAAATAATCTCTATCAGTTGTAGATCAAGTAGCAAAACCCTACAGCAATTCTTTTTCAAAGGAACAAATTGTTTGATATTCAAAATTTTATTTTACAGTGTATTCTTTGGGCAGTATGAGAAGCAGCTCTTCTACTTCTGAACCCACAGCAAAAGCCTGTGTCTCATCTCTCCTGTAATTGCCCATTCTTTTCATAAGATTTATTTTTGCCTGTGGTGCTGAACTGAAAAAGTCACCCAGCTAAAATGTAGTTACTTCATTTCCAAGTAAAAACAATAGTGTTTTCATGTCCATACTTATTATTATTCTGAGAATGTACTAATTTGTTACATCCAAGATGACGGTTAGTTTGGTCCGTGAAAGGGGCACTGTGCCAACTACTGCCGTTAAGTAAAAGGACTTCTTTCATGGAAAGTAGTGGGACAGAAAGTAGCCTGCAGTGCATGTGGGTACGGGGAGGCAGATTGCCAACAGAGTCATCCTGGTATCAGGCTTTACTGTGTTGGGTTCTGAATGAAGCTAAAACTACGATTTCACTAAATGTCGGCATGGGTAGCCAAATTTTCAAACCACTAGTGCTCTAAGGAGCAACTGATAAATGCTTTGTCCCTGCGGGCTGTAGTTGATGTTGCACAAGGGTTTTGCGTGTGCTCAATGCATTATCATTCTTGGCATTAAGCTTAGATAATTGTCTACTTATATTGAGCCTGTAATAGCAAAATACAAGTGAAGAGGCATGTTTTACAAAGTAAAACTATGAAATAGGTTTAGCTATATTACTATGGATTTTTTTTTGTTCTATCCTACTAAATTTGAATGAGAATGAAGTATGATTCTATACCTTAATTCTGCTCAAACCAGGGTGGTCTCATAATTTTGTTTTACATGCATGACATTGCTTAAGGTCATTAGTTGTAAATCTTAGTATAAAAAGACTGAAAATATATTCAGTACTTTGTAGTTACCGAATACATATTTAAAAGCCTCTATGAAAAGTCGGGACCTACATGGCAGATTTTCAGTTACTGAATGGTCAATTTAATGATGTAGATTAGCTGTATCTAAACAGTAAATGGAGATAGGCTGTTGCGAGGCTTTGATGAATCTCTCTGATGCATATTCCAGTTGATCAATTTTCTAATTTTAGAGATTAGTATTCTGCTTTTCGATCATAATATACTCTCTGGTTACATTCTATTTGAAATTTAACTTAGATCAGGTTTAACTTTATTTACATTTGTTTGTTGTTTTGCTGTAGCTAGTCTAACAAACACAAATCAAATTTGAATTTGGCCTTTCTCTTTTCAGTGACTAATGTAATGGACTAATTTTTTCTTAGTGTTACCTGACTTCTAATTAATTACTTAAATCGCTATTGTATATTAAAAAAGAACCTTCCATATTGCTTTAAATGTTTTAAAGAAAAGTGGATTGCGTTGACAGATTTTGTTCAGCATAGTTAAATTCAACCATTAAGAGTTTAGCAGCTAAAACTTTAATAGAGAAAAATTACTTCTTTATCACACAGATAATTACTGCAATAGCTGTGCATAGTATGACCAACTTTATTATGTATATAAATTCTGTTTATGCAGTATCTACTGAGAATATGTAGGGAGCTTTGTGTGTAAATATTAAGAAATATTCAAATAATTTATTTAGGAAAAATCCTATTTTGTTTTTATTGTTCATGTTCCTGGAGCTGAAGTAGTTTCTGCAAATGTGTGAATTATATTTCTTTTTTTTTTTTTTAATGTTTTCAACATGAAGGCTACAAGTGTCAATCCATTTGATGAAATACCCTCTCAGACACATGCAAATCCAAATAGGTTATCGAGTATACTATTAATTTCATCTTTACAAATGCAGGATCTTTAACATACAGAATAATTAAATATTTGTAATAAAGCAGTTAACTCAAGCAGTTTATTGCTGTGATTTGCAGAACTGCATTGAGCCACTTTCTTTTCATTTCATTGATGGTGGAACAAACATTTCTTTAATAAGGATAGAGCACATTCTAATTTTGTTGCAAAAGCTTAGATAAGGATCAGGCCCCCTCTGAATCACTGCTTTGACCTATGACATTGAAAGTGCTGAAGCGCTTTGGCAAAAGAAGAGTTAGTCATTCATTATTATGCACAGGACTTTCCAGTTCTAAAGGGGCTCTGTGCTTTCTCTCAGATAGACTTTGTTTGTTGGAAATGAGAACTGTATTTTGGCAGTAAAGGACAAGAACTGAAGCAACTCTGCAGGCAGACTCATTATGACATAATCCTTCATTAATCCTTATTCTTTATTAATAGATCATGACAGAAGTTTTGCTTTGGTTGACCATCTTCACCAGCAAGCTATGAGAAAGCATTAATAGACAAACTCAGCTTTTAGGGCTGTCATTTTATATGACATATATACATACTGTATAAAAGTATGTATTATTATCTTGGAGAAGTTAGTATACTAAGTGATCTGTTTTCTTCAAGTGCAACCTAGCTATGCGTCTTAGAAATGTAATTTATCTGTTGGAAAATGGATTACTTATATCACACACTTATATTACTTATATCACACACCTGGCAGATAAATGAACTGTAAAAATTAGATGTTGATTGCAGTCTTGCTGCAGGAAAAATATAGGGATGCAAGACTCCCTCAGTAGTGGGGGTGGCAGTGAAAAAGTGAAAGGACTGAAGGAAGAGAACGTAAGTGGCACGTGAAATGAATGTGGCAAAATATGACCAAGAGAAGGAAAATCTGACAGCTTTTTGTTTCAGAGAAAGATCAGGAGAAAAATGTGGAACATAACTGTGGAGTGTTTTGGAATATATTCTTCTAACAGTTACAAAAAATATTGTTGTATTATTTATTAGAAGAAAAACATTTATAAGTCAAGATTAATGAGGTTCATATTTGCCTGATGTAGCAATGTATGGTCCTTGGCCATTCTCAAGCTATCATAGACAGGCAGTGGTGAGGAACAGTAAGTGGTGAGGAAAAATAAGTAAATTAAATATTTTTGGTCTGTTGTTGACCGTTGACTAAGTTCTGCCTGGTTCTTGTTATAGCTGGATTTACTTGCATTTGGATTTACACACATCTTGACTGTGCCATAGTATATAAAACTTCAAGATCAGTTTGCTTATCTGCTGAGATATTCCTGTAAGGCTGCTGATGACAGAGTAGGCTAGTGGGTTTTGTTATACAAATTAGGCTTTGTAACATGTATTAATATTTTCAAATATACTTTTAATGTAAGCCAAAACATATTTGCTGAAACAGCTGCCTGTATTCTACAGAAGCTGAACTGCAGCATTTGTTCATTTAAACTGCAATGATCTGTGAGATTTTAGTTGTTTAAGGGGGTGAACCAGACTACCTCCATTGCCTTCTGTGAAACTGTGTTGATTTACATCCATTGTGAATTAGATCACTAATTTTATTACATTTTCTTATGCTTTTGTATCTCTTTGTTATGATATATTCTCTGTAATATCAGTTTCACTGGGGAAAAACGGTGTAGAAAATCCCAGTGTTTTAGAAGCTGAGTGGAGAAGATTTGTTTTTTTAACACAAAAAGTGTATTGGATCTTTGAGGCACTTCCAGGATCCAATGCCTAGAGAGACAGGTGAGAAAAACAAATACATCTGAAAACATAATAATTATTAAGACAAAATTTTATTTGCTTTTAGCAGGACAATATTTTATGTCTGAAATTCTCCATATATTGTCCTTTTGTGTAGTTTCTTAGCATCCCGACCTTCCTGTTCAGAAAGGTATGAAATATGAATAGATTGTTAAATTTTTCCATACGGAAGCTTCATAATTCAAATAGAGGAGATAATGTAATGTGTTTTACAATTTATAATTTTATTGCCATTTAATGTAATACTTTACACAAACAAAAGCTCTACACTTGCTACATACTGTGAGAAACTGTTGCCAATTTTTTTTTTTATCTACAAGTAACATTTAATAATTCAACTTTTCTGCTAAGAATTAATTTTTAATCTGATTTAGACATAACATGACCTTTCAGATATGGGGGGAGAGAAGAAACGGGAAAACATAATTCAGAACTTCTAAACTATTTATGTTGTACTCTTGTTTTGCACTTCTTTGGGACAATGCACAATAAAACTGACTTCTGAGTGTAGTTTTACTCCTCTTGCTACTCTACACATATGCACATATAAAATGTTGATAGGTTTGATGCTAGCTGTGGTTACATAAAGGCCTTTGAGTGTTCAGGTCCTGACTGTAAAGCTCACTGCTTCAGCACATCTGTTTTTAATAGTTGCATTCTGAAGAAGAGATTTCTGATAGTAGGCAGCCCTTTAATCTAGCAGACAAAAGGTATAATAGGATCCAATGGGTGGACACTAACACTGGCCAAATTCAGTCTGGAAATGAGATACCAATTTTTAACATTGAGAGTAATTAGCCATCAGAGCAACTTACCTAGCAACAGGCTGGAATGTCTATCGTACTAAACTTGAAAATTGAAACATCATGTATTCAAATAGGTGCTATGCTTTGAACGCAAGTAACAGGTTGGAAGAAGTAGGAGGTGAACTTCCCCACTAGTCGGTTATATGTGGCTTTAAAATCGATTATTGTATTTTCTGAAGTTCAATCATCATTCATAATTTACTGTTATACTACTGTATATGACTCAGATTAAAGCATCTCTGATTACTGAAGGTTCTGTGGTAAGTCAAGAGAAAAAGAATGATTTATCATGTTTTCAAGTATTCAAAACTGGTGGCACCATGCTGGCTTGTGGCACTAGCATACTTATCCTGCAAGAACCTGAATTGCTGCTAGCGTTTATAAATAGTAGCACTATATTGTCTTTTGCAGTTTATGTTCTCCTTTCGGCATTGAAATCACGTCTTTGGAAAAAGCTATTCTCATTTGTCCCAGTCTCCTTAGTAATCTCAGAAAGTAAATGGGGTTCAGCACACCCAATCAGCCATTTTCCTAATATGTCACATCTTAGTATTCAACTTTTCATTGGACACCATGGCAGGCTCTAGGATGTTAGATATGCATCTGTGTATCATGGATTTAAATATTTTTTTCTTAAGGTTAGACAGAAGTTTTTCAGAAAATGAGGTGGTGGGTATGATAGATCACAAACTGAAAGATACCATGCTATTGTGAGAAAAACAATATTCTGGATTATATTCAGCAAGTTGTGAAACAGTTGTTCTGTGCTGCTTCTCACTGACAAGACCAAGGATAAGAAATAATAGACTTAAATTACAGCAAGAAAGATTCTTGATTAGAAAGAAAGAGGATCTTTCTAGCAGTTAGGATGGAAAGTCACTGAAATAGTTTATTTGGAGATTTATGAAGTCACCATCACTATGTGTCTTTTAACAGGTTAGGCAAACATCTGTCAGGAGTGGCATAATCATAGACAATCCTGCTTTTGTCAGGGGAGTTGAGGTTGGACAACAGGAGGGTGAAGAAAATGTGAAGGCTAGACAAGTACTTAAGGTTTCTGCCAGCCATCCTCTCCCTAAATAAAACAATGGTTTCTTCAGGTAACCCATAATATCCAGAGGATTCCACGATCTTCTGTGGGTTGTCTCTCTGTACAAGAAGTTAAAGCAGCAGCATAAGCCATAGAGGACCTTCTCTATTCTACTTCCAGGAGAAAGTGACTTTGATGATAGAGGCAGTAGTTATGGACTCAGTCGTAGGACTGGCAGTTGGCCAGATAATGTTGGCCACCACCTCAAATGAGATAACAAGAAGCACCAAAAGCACTGCCATCTGCCTGATCCTGTTCTTTCTAGTAGTAACTATGAAAAATAAGCAAGTCTGGCAGAGTAAAAGAGAAGGGAGCAAAAAAACCTGTATAGTGCATATTCTCCAGAAAGCTTGCAGTTTGGGATGACCAGTTATCAGGTCTATGAGAAGGTCATCACCTTCACAGACAACGTATCATCTAAAGTCATAAGGGACTTCACTTTCAAAGTTTCAGATGGTAGCCAAGACCAGTTTGCATGGCACTTCTGAAAGTAAGTGATGTGGCTCCCCCTTACACATTAGCAACAGTGGTCATGCAGTTCTCATTTCACTTGCAACCATTCACATTTTCCCAGGGAATGGAAAATGGACCTCTGGAGCACCTCCCATTTAAATTGGTGGAGTTGCTTGACTTAAAAAAGAATGATGCATTTCATATAGTGAAGAGAATATGAGGCAACGTATCTATTCCTTAGGGGCTTATATCGCAGCATCTATATATCTGTATCTATATATTAACCAAAATTCCAAAGAATCACCCACAAGCATCATGAAATTTTCAAGGTATCTCAGAAAAGATATCAGGTCTATAGCTGAAGGCAAATCATACTGACCTCACCCCACCTTTATGGATAAGGAGTAATTTTGTAGAAATAATTTAAAAAAAAAATTGTTGGGGTCACATGACTATGGAACCTATTGAATCTCTCTTCAGAAACCTGCTGGTCTACCACAACCAGGTATGGCTATGAGTGAAGTTGTGGGTCCTAAACAAGTTCTCAGCTTTTTACACTATAGTCATATCAATCCTCATTTGCAAACCCCATTACTCCTTCACTCTTCACAGAGCCTTCTGACGTGGGTCTGTTATGGTAAGAAGTCCTCTCACTTCCTTGTACTGGAGCGAGAAGAGTTTTTTCATCCGAATCAGGAAAGAGGGTCTTTTTCCAAATTCTGAAGAGAAAGGAGCATGGCAATGCAGCTTGGATTTAATGAAATACAGTTCATTCATCCAGAAACTGTTCAAGATGGCAATGCTGGTCACTAAAAACACCACCTGGACTTCAAAATATCTTTTTCTGCCTCTTAGAAGAAGTACCTAATATTGTAGTAGTTCAGAATTGCTACCAGTTCAAAGTCCTGTAGATATTCATAGCAGAACAGTATACTTTGGGAAAAACAGTGTATAAATACATCCATAAATGGAATATAGTAGCTGCTTTTTGCAGGTATCTGAAACCAATTTCATATAATCTCTGCTTGGTTTTGGACTTAATTTGAAAGTAAATATTTAGAAACTAAACCTAACAGTATCACCTAAGAGCCTTGAATTTTGCATTACTTTTCTCAGGACAAATTTAGGGCCTCATCAGCCTGATTTTACTATTGATAGCTAATTCAGCTGGGATGATGACAACTCACAGCTTGCATACTGTAGTGATCCATCATGAAGCTATAATACCATACTGCAACACTGGTCTATATGGTGCTGGTTAAGATTAGTATGTACTCTTGAATGTGCTGGTCTTTATCCTGAGATGTCCCATGAGGCCTTCTGCTTTCATTTTGTTTCTATACCTGTAACTATTGTGATGGATGCTCATTGCTGGAGAGGGAAGTGAATATAAATCATAGAATCATAGAATGGTTTGTGTTGGACAGGACCTTAAAGATTATCTAGTTCCAACCCCCCCTGCCATGGTCAGGGACACCTTCCACTAGACCAGGTTGCTCAAAGCCCCATCCAACCTGGCCTTGAACACTTCCAGGGATGGGGCATCCACAACTTCTCTGGGCAACCTGTTCCATCACAAAACAGTATTTCAGATTACAATGACTGCAAAACAGCTACTTCTGCAACTCAAAATAAAAGACCGAGGTGGGTTTTTTCGTTTCTTTTCTTTTTTTTTTTGTCCGTTAACAGCTGTACTGAAAATACCTCTTCAGCCACATCTTGAACTGTCTGTACTTTTTGATTCTTTGAAAAGCCAGATAATATTTGGCACATCTTATTTTGGATTCTTCATGCCTAAGGTAGTTTTGGTTCCCAGTGGTGCCATTTTTCCCAACAGTCAAAAAATGGCTGTTTTCAGGCAGTCATTCTGAAATGCTGTGTTTTATTCTGAGGTATTAGATACTGTCTGTAAGCTCTGGTTTGAATATTATGTTCAATAAAAAGGTAATCAAGTGGATTAGCTATTGCTTTGGGATCCTCATACATAATATGTGCATTCAGTAGATTATTCAACTGTGAAAAAGTTTATTATTCTGCAGTAGATGGAGAGTTTCAAGGTATATCGCACACAAAATTCCATAGCCTGCTCTCTCAGTTTTGGTTTTGTTTTGTTTTGTTTTAGGGGATTGGGGGGGTTTGTTTGGTTTTGTGTTTTTTTTAGTTGGGCATATCTGCAGCTTCACGACTGAAGGAAAACTCAGGCATGACAGATGTATTCTGTCCTTTGTATGCCATTATAGAAAGTATGAGTACTGACAGAGAGTGTTTGCTCTATTAATATTGCCAGGCACAGTGACCTCTGCCTGGAGCTTAAGAAACATGATAGGGTATGTATATGAACTACAAAGTGCAAGCTAGTTACTGTAAATAGGTTCTCTCTAACTTCACAGGACACAGGATTTTTAAGCCACTTCTGATTGTGTTTTTGTGCATTCCTCTTTTGTCAGCTGTAGATGGCAGATCCCTGTTGTACGTATCAAAGCAGTTTTCTACAATGCCAGTCAGGACCCAGCATCCTCATGTACTAGGCTCCTTAAAAAATGCATTGGTAGATGTGACAGTCAGTGCTGTTAATTACCATAAAAAGCATCTCTTTCCAAGTGTATCTCTTCTATAATGTCTTTACACAGTTGCTTTTTGGCTTGGCTCTTCTGCTTGTGGCAATATATAGAATTATAGCCGTATAAATACAGTAGAGAACGATAGTATACATATAATTTCTAAGCTAACCGCCTATATATACGTGACTGGGCAGCTGGTCAGTGAGCTAGTAGCTAATGGTCTAACTGCAGAAAATAGAGGGTTTTGTATGTAGGAAGGGGTCTTTTTTTGGCACTAGAAGGAGTGATTCTGAATAATTTTAGGCTCTGGGGTTGCGTGAGTGATCCAACACGTGGAATATGGTGAATCTAGGTGAATTCAAAGGAAAGTGAATGGAAATTGCCATTTTTCATGATAGGAGAATGAGTTTGTTATGGTGCCAAGTAAAAAACAAATATGCGCAGATTTGTTCTAAAGATCTGCCAATAACACTGAAATTTCTGGTGTCCCTGGGATGAATTTCAGATTCTGAAAGGAAACAAACAGCCAGAAAAACAAAATAGAAAAAAAGTAATTGAAAACATGTGATCCCAGGTCTTGTGCACAGATTTAATTAAGATCTCTACCTTCTAGTGCCTTTGCCAAGCAGTTTTTCTAAACCTTAGGCAAAATAGGTTGGCTAGTCCACATTTGGAGGCACAGGCATTAATTTTCATGGTACAGAGGGAATCCCTTTGTTCAGAACTATGTTACTTCAAACGAGTATTTCATTAGGGTGAATATTTATGTAAATTTTGGATATGCTCTGTGTACTGGAAAAACTCTTCCCGAAAATATGCAGCACATCAGTAATGAGTTGTTGTTGGGTTTTTTTCCCATTGCCTTGTACCATTCTTAGAGATGTAAAGCAACACATCTTATGTTTCCTCCCCTTTTTGCTCACAGAATAGAAATTACAGCTACAGCTTAGCTTGTTTTGCCTGTGGATCAATGCCAGAAAGCAGTTTTGGAGGTGTTTTAAAATGAAGACATCTGGCAGCTGGCATACTTACAATTCATTTGCCAAAGACAAGTTGCATGATGTGGGAATTTTCAGTTGAAGGTCACGGACCAGGTAAAAATCAGTCAGGTGGGACTCATGTGTGGTGAACCCACACACTTGAAGAATTGTTGGCTGAGAGGTGTGTGGGTGGGCTAAACTGTGAGGTATATTTGTCTAATTTTTCCTCTTTAAAATGTGAAACTCAAAGCTAAAAAGAGGTCAGTAAAGCTGACAAGAAATTACAAGGCTGTGATATTTCAGTGGAACCACCATCAATTAGTTTGAACAGAGAGTGCCAAAAAAAAAAAAAAGGAAAGATGAATAACAGAATCTGACATAATGTTGGACAAACACTCTGCTGTCAACTGAGTGGTCACACAGTTTTTACTCTCATTTTTTCAGTAAGAAATAGCCTAGAGGATTATTTGTACACAGCTTTCTACTGACAGTGAATTAGTAACAGTGTGTCATTGTGCATTCAGTTATTCAGTGACAGCTCTGAGACTAAGCTGTTTACATTAATTGATGTTTAATGGTATTAATGCAGTATGTTTTACCATTATAAACTTTCTCTCCATCAGTATGGTTACTTACTAAGATACTAATATTTCTAAATCAAGGGATCTGCACCCAGAATGGCTTTACGTATGTTTACATGGAAAAAGCATGTCCCCTCTGTGTGACATGGGGAAATGTTGTTCAGTTTTACTGCTGTGAAAATAAAAGCAGGAGGCCTTAATTCTTCTCTCACTTAAGCTTGTTTTAAATAAAAGCTCCTTTTGCTTTAATAGATATACTTATGACTTGAATTCATGTAAGAAAGAGGAATATCAGGCCTAGGATACACGTATGCTGCAACCTTTAAAAGTTATAAATGTAGCAGATTTTTCTGTGTTTTGCTAGATGAAAGTTTTAATGTGGCATTTTAGAACGTTTTGCATTCAGAACTTTGTTAGATATATACAAGCTAATTCCTTGTGAAAACAGTTTGGACAATACTGGGTTTGCTGAAGTATGAGAGTAAGAAAAACTATCTTCCCTACTGTTTCTGAGAAGGGAAGTTCAGAAATTAATTGAGCAGCATTATTCACTTGGTAAGGTCAGTACTACTCCTCATTAAGCACTGGAGAGTATCGGTGGTTTCTTCTGCTTTGTAGGTACATAAAAAGTTACTTTTGTCATATTTTACCCAAAGCTCTTTGGCAGATGGACCAGCGATCCCAACTGTTCTTTATAGGTCTTTCTTCTGAAGCCTAGCCCCTAAAATCTTGGGTTGACTGAAAAGATAACTTTATTGTTCAGACTGTGATCTTTCTGCACATCTCAGACAAGGAGTGGGAGAAATGAGGGATGCCTGATAATGTTATGCAGTGCAGGAACATGGACTTTTCTCCTTTTAAGGGAGTTATTTGCAACTGTTCGATTGCACTGCAGTATGGACTCATGGCTAAAACACTGAAAGATTAATTGGAGCCAGAAGCCCCCAAATCCCACTAGAATGTTATTTATGCCAACAAAAAGTTTAGAGGTAAACGCATGCATGTCTTTAAGCAATTTGTTGTCAATGGAGAGTAAAATTATATGAAAAAAAACCCTATTTATTTAAAGCCCCTTAAATCTGGTTTCTTACTAGGTAAAATTCAAGCTATACTCCTTCTCTTTCTTCCACTAAATTGTAAGCTGCCCCTCTGGTACTCGGATTTTGGACAGCTGGACTTTACAACAGTCCCTACAAGTTCTCCTGTTATGTCCTTATGCAGCTTGCAGGTCAACAGTAGCATAATGTGTCTGAAGCCTTGAGCATGACTGTAAAAGAAATCATTGATAATTGCTAATATGAATTACTTTGAACCAAAGACTTTGACTGGTGTCAGAATTAGGTGTACAAAAAAAGGTGAAACTGTTTCACTTCTTCTTGAGAGGTGCTACGTAAATTGTGTAAATGTAGCAGTATAAAATACTGGATAATTTTTTTGCTTCATGTAAGAGGGAATGCAGAGTCTAAAGATGAAATATGAAACTGCTTTGAGATGAGGATCTAGAGAAAATGCTGATGATTTGTCACAACTGTTCATCATTGCGCTAAACCTGTTTTGTTTTCCTGCTCAAATTCCTGACAGATAATGGCAATCTGACATTCTTACTGTTTTCATTTTACTGCAAAAAAGATCTACAGATAAGGGGCTGAAACCAAGTAGTGTTATTACATTGCAAGGCTCTTAGTCTCTTAAGATTGATTTCTTGAGTAACATAAGCTGTTTCTACTGCAGTTGTGTGAATATTTTGAAGTTACTCTTGCTTAATGTGAAATTCCATTAGCGGTTGAGAGGAGCCCATGGTTATCCTGCATAACTATCTCCAGGCATGTGAAATAGTGTACTTTGCCCCTATAGGCAAGCCAGGGGGAATTATAAATATTGTGTGGGACATCTTCAAAGTAATGCACCTAAGGAAGTGTTCTGATTTGATTCTAAATAAGGATTTTGTTAGTTCACCTTAGGCTGTCAGGTGGCTGTGGGAAAGAAAAGTGTCTTTTTCTTAATTTTTATGTATGGTATGATGCTTGACAGCCTTATGCTTGAGTGTGGCAAGACATACATACCTTTTTGACTCTTAGATTCATTACTACACTGCTTTGTATTTTATCTTGGAACCCTGAGCCTGTTGCAGTAGGATACAATTGAGGTCTCAGAGAATTTTACAAATTTTACAACAGCGCTCCAAGGGGCTTCAGCTATAGCTGCTTGAGCCTAGCATTTGCTTTTGTTTAATGACAGACTTGGTACTCTGTGATCATGTCCCAAGTCTGTTATAGTAGTGTCTTTCCTCACTGTTTCTCATGGGAGCTGAGATTCCCTAAGCCACTGTGCTACTAGATCTTGGTTTTGTTGACAAATTATCAGCATGAAAACTCTTGATTCTGAGGATCATTTCACCTTGGGTGCCAGTAGATCCAAAGTTAAACCTCCCAGAGTACCTTTAAAAGCTCTGTGTAGTGGAGACTCTACTTCAAGTGGTATATCCATAAGGAGTGTTTTCATTAATGATTTCTGAAGCTTTAGGCATGAGGATGCTGCCCTCATGTCTGTGTTCTGATTATGCTGAAAGGTTAGTTGTAGATTCAATGTTTTTATTGAAGCCTTTCCTTGGCATAATGATGTATTTGGTTTAGTTATTGTTTCTGTTAATTCTAATGCCCCCTGCTGCTGAGGAAATGGCATGTGCTTTATAAATGGAATTATAAATATGTTAAAGGATACAAATTCTAGTCTTTAAGAATACAAGTGGGAAGTAAGAAGTAATGCTATATTAGAAGGCAATAACATCTGGACAAAATAGATCCAAACACATACTGAAATAACTACAACCACACAACTACTGTCGGAATATATATAAACATATGCATATATGTGTGTGTGTGTATATATATATGAACTGCTTTTTACACATGTCTGGTGATACAGAACAGAATAGAAGGATTGGTGTAAATAGATTTTAGAAAAAGATAAAGGACCATCACTGGAAAAGAGACTAAGGCTACAGGTGAAAACTGCAGAACCTTCAGAGACTTTTCCTATTTTTCTTTTTTAATTTATTTGCTTTGTCCAAATGTCTTTTTTTTTTTCTGTTTTTTTCCTTCTTTGAGACAAAATCCATTCAGCTTTGGTAAAAGTATGCTACTTTAATGGGAATGAAAAGTTGGAGTTACAGAATTGATGGGTGACACAAGATTTTATGCAGGGAACTTTTAGTCGCAGAATTTACTCTTCTGAATTTAATAAACTGGACAATTCCATATGGATTGAAAATTGCTTGACAATCAGAAAGATTACTAGTAGGCATCATCCTAAGGAAATAGGGATTTAGAGACTAAAGGCTGTTTGAACAAGATTGAATTTGCTTAAAGACCCTGAAGAAGTACTTCAGCATTATTTGAAGATGAGGTAAAATTCAGTAGTGTTGTGAAAGAAAATTAAGACTGTAGGTAGAATGAACCAGTAAGAATGCAGTATGTAGATATGCTGTAGATCTAAATAAAACTCAAGAAGAGTGAATTTTTGCTGAAAAAATGATAATTTAAATATAGTGAGAAAGATGATTCATTAATGAATATTCATGGGGAGAGACAACCTTGGAAATGAAACCAGAGAAAATTATGCATGGATAGCAAAGAAACATAATGGTCAGCAATAATTATCAGATGGTGTAGTGCAGTAGTCATATACAGTGGTCATCAGAAGAAAGCCCCTTGACATAGTATATGTAAGGCTGTACCAGACAAAACTCTCAAAAATATAAAGTAATCTACCTATTTCTTTTAAATATTTTAAATATCTCTGAGATGTAGAGAGAGGATCCCCTCTACCTAATGATTAATCCACTACTGACATAAGGGCTCTAGTAGGTACAGCCCTATTTCCATCATTCTTATGTGTATAAAAAATGCTAACTTTGTAACTCTTTGTTGTTTAGCGTATGAATTTCAAACACTCAATTTCTTCATGTTTAAATTCCTCATATTTAGAGTCTTTCTCACAGTCCTATTCAAAAAGAAACTAATATGTGTATTATATGCACAATGGATGGCCTAAAACAGAATTCATGTTCACTGACAGTAGGGATCAAGTAAAGGTATTTATTTTTTTAATTATAAATTATTTTACAGTGGCAACATGCTAATTGCAAGCTGGGTAGTGAAATAAGTGGGAGTAAAGCCTGGACTTGGGTGAAGGTAATTAAACTATACTGACATTTAATAGTTCACATGCTTTGCCATTAACACATCCTTTCTTTTTGGCAATAAAGTGCGACCAGGAGAAATACAACTGTTTTCTTTCAAAGAGGCAGGGGGAGCGTTCTTTCCCACATCCAAATGGCCACTACATGGCATGGAGTAAATAACAGCCATAAGATATGGGCTGCCTACTTGCCTGAAAACAGGTACAGACTTACAACCTACATCACATACAGGGAACTGCAGAGGAATTTAGACCTTCAGCTGTGGCAGTGCCCAATTAAGAGCTAAGAAACCTCTGAAAACCTACGTTACTTAGTTTATGGAACTTAGTTACATGTTTCTTTTCTTTTTTGGAAAATGCACAATATGTATTGCCTAAATTATATAAATTCATGAATAAGAAGAATTTTCCTTAATCTCCTCTAATCTCTTACAGTCCTATGAAATATCAGTTCAATTCCTTCCTGTTTGTAAAGAGACTTCACTGAGCTGATAACATCAGGTTATTTATATCTTAACATGTCTGGAAATGATAATTTGTTTTCTTATGAATTGCTCCAATGGGTCACTTAGTACATCTCCAGGGAATAAGCATTTTTAGCTGCCAGTGAGGTCAGCAGAAGCTAAGGCAGTCCAGCGTTATTAGCCATGCCCTCCTGGACTGAGCCTGTTGGCACCTTCAGCTTAGTAGTGATTCTGAGCAGCTTGGCGATTTGGAACCAGATTCCACTTTCACATTCAACACCTTAATCATATATAAAAGAGCTTCAAGTACATACCTGAGGGCATAAGCTGGCTCTGTGTGATTAATGCACATAGCTTATTCACAGAACCTATTTAAAAAATTTCATAATCAGTATCAGAAAGTTTGGATAAGTGTATACTCTGCAGTATCTTTACCACAGAAATTTTCTGTTGCAAGCTGCCATGCTCAAGTATGCATTTCTTTTATGAATGAAGGTCTTTTGTGCGTCAAGATTAAAATCCTCTGCCTCTCTGCTATGAAGGGAAAAAAAATCTCTTTGAGAGTGCAGTTCATGTAAACCATTTCTTTAAAAACAGAGCCCTTAAATAGCTCCAAGTACATTTCTGTGTATGACACATAAATGTCCACTAATTGCATGAAGGGAGAACTGAGATTCCAATAGCAAATTCTGTAAAAAGTAGATATACAAAGAAAAGTGGAAGCATCTGTTTAATATATACGACATTAGAATTTAATTTTACCTCTGTGATGCTTTTGTGTAGCTGCAGTGTTACAGAGGAGCACATAAGCATAGTAGTGCAGTGTCAGCAGGTGCATGCCACCAAATTACTGCTTTTAATTTGCATATTCATCTGCTAAGAAGCATGTCATTATCATATCAAAGGGATACTAAGCAACATCTAGCTTCGAGAGATGTGGCATAGTTTCAATACGAGCAATTAATGCAAGATGAGGACTCTCTTTTTGTCATGTCTCCTAGGGCTAGCTGTAATCGGGCTTATTATTGGATACCAATAAGACTGAGGTACCAGTTGGCAGAGAATGAGAGAAGTACAGAAAAACAGAGCTGTATGAGGCGTCTTAACTATACACTTGATAGCAAACCAATTCTCTGGTCACTTTTTAAAAACAAAAGCTGCTACTATCTGCTGAATAAGTCTGATCAAAGATAAACATTATATGTAGCATATCTTTAAAGTGATACTAAAGAGAAAAAGTTAAACCAAAATAGGCTATATTTTCCATGAAACGAATAAGTAAAGCTGACTAATGAAACATAGAATCGGGGCTCTTAGAATTCTATGCTCTTAGAGATAGGGATTTATAAGTAAGCTTTTATTTCAAAGATCCTTGTTGCAATAGGTCACTACTCCGTGAGACAAAGGAGGTAGATGTATATCATACATTCAAGAAGGATGGCAGGTCTCATGTCACTGTTTTGTGTGAGGCATTGTGCTTTGTCAGTTCTCACAAATAATAGCAGGAAAGTACATGGAGTCTTAAGTGTTGAACAAATTAGTATTCAAAAATAGTTTCCTATGGGTAAAGGTCACTTTCTCTGGTGGACTGATTTGAGAAAATATGCCAGAAAAAAAAAAATAGATTACTCTTAAGGGAATGAAGAGATGTACCTAAGGATATCTTGGGTCACTCTGGGGCCTGCTGCGTTCAGTATGCTGTGCCCAGTATGTAGGGAGAAATAGAGGAGCAAGGCAAGCATACAAGGTTATTTTTGTCAGCGTATCCTCTGAGCTTCTGCCGTTTTGCAGGGTCCTCCTAAGGCTGAGTTGACATCTGTGTTTAGCAGCTGTGGGTAAACTTTGGGAAACAGTTTATACTCTGGCAAAGACGAATGGGTCCTAAAATGTGATTGATGGAAGATTCCTCTCCTCAGAGCGGAAGCGTTCTCAGACTGGTATTTCAGAGGAACAACTTTAGCCGTGAACTGGGTAATAATATTTCTGATTTTGTTCAAGAATGTTTGCTATCATTTCTTGTAGTTTAGCTCTTTTCAGGAACTTAAGCTCCACAGCTGTCAAAATGCGGTCAAGTTTCATCCCCACCATCTGAGAATCTGATCCATAAATGCAGAGAGTTTGAGTTTTAGTTTTGCCTGTGTACAAAGAAACACGGCCAACTTCACTTTTTCAAGGAGAGGGAAACTTTTCCCCTTTCTGCCACTGGGCTGTCATCTTCTGATACATACTAGTTGTATAGGAAGTCCTCCTTTGCATCTTTTTGTACTTTTAACTCCACGATTGCCGCTGAGATTACTTTGCATGGATTATTTCCAATAACTTCAATAAAACTGAGATTTTACCCTCTTTAGGCACTATTGAATTGGATTCATGGCAGTTGCTGCCCCAGTCTCATGATAATAATCAGTTGTTAGTGGCAGTTAGTCATTATATTGTGGGAATGAGAAAGCAGCTGTAATGTTTAAATATCATGATTATAAGGTTAGTAGTAGTCTTTCATGATTTATGCAATTATGTATAGGTACAATGACATGTGCTTCATGTCAGCAACATGAATACAGATAAACAAAAAAATGTGCCACATAGAGGATATCGTGGCTTTTGTTAGCTTTTCTAAGCAACTTTCATTGTATTTCATAGCAGGTGTTAATAGTCAGCATTTTACAAAATATCTTGGTACACTTAGTAGAAGATAATTTCATAGTCCTTACTGTCTCACTGGATTAACTGGATAATCTTAACATTGGTGTTT
>NW_008824543.1:1973963-2005935 GCF_000699105.1 Pygoscelis adeliae
TGACTGTTAAAGAAGTTTTCTGTCTGTCATATCTATAGTAGTGATTGTCGCATTATGATTCACATAATGGTTGACAATAGGAAACTGAAGGAACTTAAAATTTGTATTAATAACCTCTGTGAGATTTTGTTTCAGTGTGTTTCAATGGTTTCAAAATCTCATAGACAAAGTTGGAACAAAAGTTTCTAAAATACTTCCAGTGTTTTGGGGTTTTTATCATTATACCAGTTACCATTACGGTGGGGAAAAATAGAAACTAAAGATTTAGGTATTTTGAAATAATCATAATAATTCAACCTGAAATGACAAAAGGAAAAAGAAAATACAGAGGCAGTTTAGTGGTCTCTACTTCACTAGAGTTCACCAAGAACAACATCTCTTGCTTTCTTTTTACAAAAGAATCTTTGAGGGATAAAACCAAACCAAATAAAAACTCAGTTTTTCCAAATGATCTTATCCAACACCAGTTGTTGCTAAAGGAAAATTCAAGGAGTCTGTTCATCTTCTCAGAGATGGATGGCTTCCAACAGAGAAATAACCTTGCAAAAATTTTTAAAGAACTAGAAGCTGTCATTGCCCATCAATCGTGACTTCGAAATAAATATTGATGCTTCATAGCGAGGAGTGGAAGTGTCATTTGAAGTGATTTCAGTATGCATTTTTTCCAAAGCAAAGTTGTGTTTTATTATAAATCCTGATTGTCTAATTTTTTCAGCAAATGATGAAAAAGCTTTTTAACATGAAAAATTAATGTTGCCTTCATGAAAATATATGGGCTTCTCACCAAGGACTAAACTTTCATCAAGCTTTTAGAGATGTGAATCATAGACTATGGTCTTAATCTAGCTGTTTTCATTCCAGCAAAACTTTTTGTAATAGAAGGAAATTGTACTCATGGAAAAAACACGTAATTTGGTTTTCTTGTTAAAATTTGCAGCCACAATTGTCATTTTGGAGAAGGAGAGCTTAACAATATACTGGATTGTTACTCTTCAGGCTTTACAGTTAAGGATTTATAAAGTGATGTTGAGTACTTCATTTTCCTTGCAGCCTCAGTTTCCTCATCTGTAAAATTAAGTTGTTATATTGTCCACATATGTGAAGTGTTATGAGCTGTTACTATGTAGTATAATAATAAATCACATAAATTTGAGAAGTTGCTACGCTTTTATTGACATAACCGATATGGAAATTAGGCAACTGTAACTGATATTTTGTCTTCAAGAGTTGACTCTACATTTTGTGAAATTATTCTTTTTGGTAGCACTAAAAGAAGGATATTGAAGTAGTTAGGAAAAAATACTTTTTTGAGTGATTATTGCTTATTTGCTTTCTTGGGGTTTAATGCAATAGAAACCAGTATATAGTAAATTTTTACAAGGTAGAATGGAGATAGTGAAGAAGCATGAAAATATTGGGGGTTTTCCTTGATATATTACAGTATATAATTTTTAGTTCTGCTTATAATTTGGCATACTCTTGTCTATGATGATAAACCTCACTTTATAGCACAGGTAAATAACAACTCTGTATACTCAAAAACTCTCAAAGTATTTCATAAAATGGATCTAAAACATATTACCTTATACTTAGAAGATATTCATTATGTAAAGTTAAAAAATATTCGAAGTATTACAAAGCAAAAATAGACAACTTCTTTCAGTATCCTACACTGAGCTGTGTTTGCTTACATACTTTCAGTCTCGCCTCTCAGGTCACTCTTTTACTGGATGTAAAGAAACTGCTTTAGTTTACTTTAGATAAACATTATTAATTAGGTGATACATTAGTAACATTTTCAAGTTTATCAGTTGGATATTTATCTTGTTATTTCTAATGTCACTGTTATAAACAATAGTACACCTTAATTTCATTCCTGAAATTAAATGGAGCATTGATACGGGTCATGCCTTTAGTAGCATTTCTCTCCAAGACTGAAGGTATGGTGCAAAATATATGTTTAATTTTAGTATAGTGTGTTTTTACTGAAACGTAAGTATAATATCAAAGTACAGTTAAAGGCAGGCAGCTGTAGTGCAGGCTGTATCACGGTGTCATCAATGCTGTTTGCTGAGGAAGAGTAACATTATGAAATGCATCTATGAATTGTAACATTATTTGTGTGCGCATTTTTCTGATGCATACTGTGATAGAAGAACTAAATTGAAGTAGCTAAACTCATTTTAGACTTGGGGGTTGAAAGAGGAGAGCCCTCACTTAAAAGGTCAGAGCCCTATCTGCTGCAGTAACCCCTAGTAAAATTTAAGCTAGCTCTGTTACTGCAGCAAATGCTCACTGGTTGTGGAGCATTTTCCTTGCGATCCCAGATCAATGTATCTCTCTGGTGTCAGTAACAGGGTCTTATTGTTTGGACTGATGGGTGGCTAGAGCCAGCCTGTGCTTACATGTGGCTTTCTGCTCTCTTAGGGTCCAGTCCTGCCTGGCAGTGAGTACCCTCAGCTCCCTTTGATGATTTTAGTGGGAGTTGGAGGACCTCACAGGAGGATGCTCGATGCCTTGCAAGATCAGACACTGATAATTGAATCAGGCAAGACAGTGGTACAAGAAAATTGTTTTCTTTCCAATTTTACTCTGCTGAAGTTGGAGAGACTTTCCACAGCATGTTCGTAAGTGCCCAGGGCCAGATCCTACAAGATGATACTGAATATTTGCAGTTCCCATTTGCTTCATTAGGAACTAAGGGCCCTGAGCCTGTCACTGGATTGGACCTTTTCTATTGTACTTCATTATTTCTTACCATGAGCAAAACTGGTATTTCTCTCCAAATGTATTGAAGCAAGTATTGTGTCTTGCAGAGATCACAGATCATCTTCAGATGATGAGAACTGAACAGAAATGACACTACAGACTATGTAGTATTAGGTATTATTATTCATAAATAAAGTTTAACATACATTTAAAAAGAAGAAGAATTTAAGCAAATTATAGCCCCAATTTTTTTGCAGATTTATTTAAAATAGATGGACGGTAAATGCTTTGAAATAATAATTTGCTGGTTAAAATGAAAAGGTTGATGTAAGAGTGAATTAAATCACATAATTTTAAACATGATCTTTCTAATACAAATAGAATTACTATAAATAGACTGTGGTTATATTGTCGAGTAATGCGTTCAGTTATGCTAGACTAATAACTCCTCAGCTATGTATTAATCTACATTGTTTTACTGTCAGTAAATGTTCTAATCAGCTCAGCTGTAGCTTGTGGACATAACACAATGGCTGACTATGAAAAGTACATTTCAACTTACCAGTTTTCGTTTAATGTTTACATTTTTATCCTCTATATAAGACATATCAGTGCTTCTAATAACTTTTTTTCCCTGTAACATATTATCTTTGCTAATTCTGCATGGTAGAAGCATCTGATTTTTCAACGTCAAATGTTTTTGCGGTCTTTCATGAATGAACTTGTCAGTTAACAACTGAGAACTTGGTGATGATGAATAAAGTTTCATATTTTCAGTCTTCTCCCTTATTGTCTTTTCTCTCTAACCAAGACTCAGCAGGTGAGACTGCATATTTTACTTCACTCCACCAATACAGGGCTCTTTTTCCCCAAGGATTAACATCTTCCTGCCAGCTGTGTCCCGCTTTCAAAAGAGATGTGAAGCCATTCTGGAACTGGAGACATGATTCCAAGGAGAAGAAACCAGAAACTGCCTCTGCTGTGATCATTACAAATCACTCATGAATGAATGCTTGGAGATACTTAACCCCTATATGACTTCATCAGTTGTTCAAGCATTAATTCTACTACTGCACTGATGACTTTATTCACAGTTTGCGGAGAGCATACTGAAGTCCTTAGTTAAAATGATTTAGTCAAGGCTGTGTCTTAGACCATGCCAGAACTAGCATTAGGTCCCAGGACTTCCTGATTCTTACACTTAGACCTTTATAGTACTAGAAAAAAGGACTACTGACTGAACAGGCATGTGGAAGACTTGCAGCCCTCTAGGAGATTTAGCTGAATATAATGTAATACTGACCATTTCGAGTCAATACGGAATGGAATAGTTATGTGACAAGATCTTTTTCCCTGCTGGCACCATAAATGCTAGCAAAGATGCTGGCACTGGTATTAATTTCTCTGCTGGCACCAGGTGTGGTAAATCTTGTAAAGAAAAGTCAATCCCAGCTTGAAAGCATATTGCTATGCTTTTCCTAGGAGGGTCAGGACTGCCTGCTTCCTCATATAAACTGTAGAGTTTGGAGACTTCTGGGGACTTTCGGTTGGTTGGTTGGTTGGTTGGTTGGTTGGTTGGGGTTTTTTTCAGAAAATGTGGTAAACTGAATGGAAAGATTCAACACAAGAAGCAATAAAAAATGAAGATCAGGTACTTCTGTATGAGAAAATTACAAGATTGAAAGGAGTGAATCACAGCTATCGTTATATGTTAACTGGGAAAATTATTTAGGTATTCTTTATATGATTTGAGCAATGATAAATTCTTGGCTTTTCCAGCAATAGACAGTCTCGTCCTTCCTCCCTCCCTTTCCAAACTCCAAAACAATGCCATCAGTATTGGAGCATAGAGGCAATGGAGGAGTGTTAGCTAAAGTTCTTCTAAGTGAGCCAGCAGAACAGATTGATGAGGCAGCTCTCGTCTTTTAGCAGTCTGCCAGACGTGGCTTAGCATTAAGATATCCCCAGATAACTCAGAGGCCATATTATCTACCCATATGATCCTAAGTTTTGTAACTAACTATGAACTCTGAATATCTGTAATCCTTCCTCCATATCATTTTTGTGGTGAAAATGTGATCTGGTCCCCAGCTGATAAAGCCTATCAGGTTTTTTACGCTATCATAAGCTGAAGTTGCTTACATTTTCTTCGTGAAAGTAGACCTACTCATTCTTTTGTGAGTGGGTCCTACACTCTTCTCCCTCCCTATTTACCAAACAAGTGGTCCATTCCCACAGAAAAATAAAATAAAAACCCAAACCAAAAAATCCCAAACCCCTCCCCTGTGTTATCCATATAATTGTAACAGTGATATAGACATATAACAAGAGAACAAGAATTTCTAAACTCCATGGAGTCCATTGGAAACTTGATTATTATTTTTTTTACATGGAGGATCCTCAGATATTATGGTGATTAGAGACAATATAAAACCCAAATACAGGTAAATAGATAGTGAAAGGAAGGAAGGAAAAAAAGAAAAACAAAACAAAAAACTCATATTGGAAACAAACAAAACCAAAAAAGATTAAAATGCATGCCCTCATCTCTAAGCAGCTGTTGCATTTTCTTCACAGCCCTTATTTCACCTTTCTCACTTTTCTTCTGTCCAAGATATAACTTTATTTACAATACCAGATATTGGGGATTCATTTTATTTTCAGAAAGAAGTCCATCATATTTTTGGCTGCTGAAAAGAAATAATAGTACTAGTGCTATAAAACTGATCAGGGCTGCTATGATGTGCAGCTGCTATTTACACATCTGGCGGAAGCAGCTCTGTGGTGGATTACCTTGGCAATACGCTATCTCACCTTTGAAATGCTGTCCATATCTACACATAGTTTCTTTGTCACCACCTTAAAATAAACCTTCCTGAAATAGTCAAGAAACTACCATCGTTAGGCTCAATAAGGAAAAATACCATTGTAGATATTCTTATGACATTAATAATTATATAAAACCACCCGCCAATGTTTAGATGAACTACTTATTTATCTACATCTAGTCCACAGCGAATCACATCATCATAAGCAATTCCCTTTTTTGGGGTCTTCATAACTTTTCGAAAGACAAGCTGAACTATTCTAAGCATAGAAAAACATGCCATTATTCACTGTATAATGCTTCTGTACTTGGTGTTCCTCTGATTTTATGTTTTGCATTGTACCAAGAGCTTTTCACTGTTGAAACCATCTTTGAGTTATTCCCATCCTTGGCTTTGAATCCAAGTAGAATCCAGCTGGCAGTATTTGTGTTTCCTGTATATTTGACTTGGAGTTATTGCTGAGATTACTGAAAGGAAAAATTTGAGTTCTGTTCTGGTTTCGGCTGGGATACAGTTCTACTGCAATGTGTAGTAGAGTTGAAAGTAAAGTCATAAACACAGTAGATGGTAGCTTCAAATACTGCTTACTATTGGGGTTAAATTGGTACTTTGGAATTGGGTGCTAATGGCTGGAAATACTTTTTTCGGCATTTACTTGTGAAATTGTAGCTTGCTTTCTGAGCATTTTCTTTCATGATGTAGTCATTGACAGGCAGAGAATATGACAGGCAGAGAAGTATGAGCTACTTGGCCTTTTAGCAAAATATGTTTCTTCCAATATGAAGGGCTTTGGGATTTATTTAGTTATTTTCTCTAATCACTTGGAATAGGATCCCATGCAAATTTCTTACAACGTTGATGTGGCAAAGATCTGGGGCAAAAGTGATTAGCTTCTGCGTAATGAAAGCATATGGAAAAGTCACTGAATGTATCTATATGGATGAGTAGACTCTGAAACCTCCAGCACCCATGGACTGGAGTTCATTTGCGTTTGCTGTGGATCAGAAGTAAAGATCTACAGTCTGTCTGCCAGCGAACAAATGCATTTCTTATTTTGCGCTGACATACTGTTTCTCTGATAATAGGCCTCTTAATAGCATGAATTTGTAAATCAAAACTACAGTAAATATATCAACTGTACAATACTTTCCATGTCTAAATAAACAGGTTTTTTTCACTTTCACTTTTATCTTCAGGATGTCAAGCAAGAGATTAGAAGGCAATTTTCAAACTGAAGGGGGGGAGGGGAACCATGATGTTATTCTGTAGAAGTTATTTGATTGCTCTTCATAGTCTTTTCATTACAATTGGCATTTAGAAACTCAACCACACATGCCGCTCCACACCTTTCTACATGATACTGTTTCTTCCTGTTCTCCTTATCTGTAACTGTGATGATGCACAGCTTTCTCCTATTTCTTTCTTGTGGGTTTGTGCAGTTTCTTGATGTTTGTGACAGGCCACGATAGGGGAAGCTTTTATCACTGTGGGGTTTGGAGGCCTCAGTAAATTGAAAATTGCAAATGAAATCCACTGGGCTTGAATTCATCAGCTATTATGTCAGATGACCTTTGGCAGCTGCTGATAAAAATGAGAGAATGTTAGCTCTGATCCAATTTTCAGCACTAACCATTCCTTTTCAAATCCATTCACAGTCAGGCAGCAGACACATGGGAAGTGAAAATGATAGGGTTTCAAGAGAGCTGCATTGTGTTGCAGATTAAGATTTTCTCCCCCTATTTCTAGAGGTCGGCCCCCAGGCCCCTGTCTGGTATCTACCTATTGTCCAATCAGTTTCAATATCTGCTTCAGAGGACATGTTAGCCATCCTTACAGATAAGTGCTTACAGGAGAAAATGTTGGACTTAATAGTTTTGCTTAGGAGGCATCAAGGGTCACAGTGTACCAATATTGACTGGCACATGTTAGTTTAATCTGACATTCTTAGGAATGCGACACTAGATTCTTTCGGAGTTGTTGATCTCTCTGAGATTTTTGTTCCCAGGTCTAGGTTTTATAAATTTTATTCTCCTGTAACTGTTTATATTCATGAGCCACTGATATTCATAAAAAAGTCTGCCATAGCTGGGCCCAGGTGGCCCTTAACTTATATCCCTATCTTACGGGTTGCATAAATTATGAAACCAGATCTCCATGTTGGTACAATGCTTTTTCTTGTTAGAGAAAACTGGTAAGATGTAGCCATTTTGTCTGCACTTTCAAACTATACACAGTGGAAAATTAAACAATTAAGCTTTCAAAGCAAAATTAATGTAATAAATATATTTTTGAACTGGGATAGACGTGAATTTTGCCTTCAAAGACCTTGGAGCGTGTGCAGTCCCTCCCTCTGCCTTTGGCTTCCTGAAGAATGAGTGCACTCAGCACCTCCAGAATTTGCTCATGAGCTCAAGAGCTGAACCCTAGTTCAGAATGAGCTGTTAAACCAATGTTATGTTAATGGATGTGTCCCATTCCCTATCACCTTTTTTCTACCTAATTTAATAAGGAAAAGAATGAAACTCTGGACTCTGTTACCTTGGAAAAATAATGTATGTCATTACAATTTCAAAGTTTTAGAATAGTACCTTCTACTGCTTAGTTCTTCAGTTTTTACAGAGGCATAGCTCCCATTGAATTCTGTTTTTAGAAGGCAATAATGATATGTAGATTGGACTTGTTTGGACAAGAATTCAAAAATCAGATTCCTTGACTGATCACACTGTCATTCTTCAAAACATCACTATTAGGTCTTCATTGGAAAAGATATTCCTAATATTCTTACCAAAATGTTTCAAAAGCACAATGCCATCTTAAAATTACATATGTTTTATATTTAACATTTTTACTGATTCCTTTAGCTAGAATGTGAATAAATATTTGGTGGCTCAGCTTAATAAATAAACAGATTAAGCTTAATTTATATGATAGGGAAAAAACATTCCTAAGAACTTGATATTAATATTGCTAGAATTTAAGTGCTAATTTATAAAATAACTCCAATTGTACTAATTTTTCTAAAGGTATTAAATAATGGAAAAAATATACTTGCTTCTGTATGTGTAACTGTTAGTGGTCTGAACATTGAAGAATGAGGAAAAAAACCCACTGTTTTAAAGATCAGTCTGGAATACGCACATGCATTGATTGTGCGTATATCATTAAATTAAGGTTAAAACTACAGTTAATATAATTACATTTTATTTATTTCTTTATATAACAGCAAATAATTTCAGTCAGTTATGAGTCTAGCTGTACCCTTTTATCATGGGCAAAATTTATAGTTGACTCAGAAAGTATTCACCTATTTTGCATTAGTACGTTGTCATATTTTACAAATCATGATCTTAAGTTACGAAAATTGCATAACAATCACTATTATCCTTAGATCTGTTCATATCTAAATTTTCAGGAAATCTGACTGCAGGTCCAAACTTTTTCTCCTCTCTCTGTCTCTACAGTTAGAAGAATAAAAAAGTTCTGTCTCAATTTTCTTCTCCATTCACATGAATTTCTGACCTCTGCAATGGTATCACTAAACCTTTTGTAGTTTTCCCATCACAAATAAGGAATTTTCATGAAATGTCAACAAAGCTGAAGCATCTAGCTGTTAAATGTGTGCTTATTTAAAATTATGATGTTGATTCAAGCTATATTAGAATAAGATTTTTAAAAAATAAAATTCCCATGGAAGCAGCTGTTTATCAAGCCAGCAAGCGAAACTGGCTGGAGCTTGCTATGAAAGAAAATGCAAGGACCAGGCTGGTTGGTGGGCTGGAGAGTGCTTTAATTTCATTGGTGTTTGTGGCTTTCCCCAGGAGCTCTACGATTGTCTATTCACACTGTCCTAGGAGACTGACTTTTCTTCTAGGGGTCCTAGCGTATAAGGAGCTGCTGCTGCTGCTCATTCATTTGTTTGCTTTTAAGCATCATTATTAACTTCCTGTAATTACCTTCTTTTGTGGGGAAAAACTGGAATTTGTTTGGGTAGAGGGAAATACTCAGTGTAGGTGAGATTTGGCTAACTTCTTATGTATCCTTGTAGTAATGTTGTTACTCACATTTTAGTTTTGGTCTTTAATAAGGTCAATGAATATTGTAACTGAAAACAGTTACCTGGATTTACAGTGAGAAAAAACAACTTCAGGTCATGCTAACAAAGCATATATTGGCTAAACTTGATTTAAACATAACTATGTCTATTATTCAAAACAAATACTAAATTGTGAAAGGTATAAACAACATTCTAACAAAATTTAGTATGATTCTTTGGAAGTTATTCCAGAAAACAGAGAATGCAATAATGAAAGCAGTCCTTTTTTTATAAGGGATTTTGAATCTTACTTTTGGATCTATGTTTTCTATTAAACATTCCAGGACATCTTAAAGTATTTAATATTTTATTAAATTATACGACATTTGAATTGCCATATTCTACTGCTTAGAAGAGAATGCTATTTTCTACCAAACTTTTACAGCTTTTATTCTGACTGTTAGGCAAATTATACTTAAACAGTATTAAAGGAACTTTCCTTTAAATCTTTTAAACCTGTCCCACTAGTAGTACGTTTAAAAGGTGGTGTTAATGATTATGACACCCTTAAAAGAGTTTCTATGAAAGTGAAAACTGTTCACAGCAAGCATCTGGTGAAACACAGTCCAAAATGTGTCTGTAATCCATTATGTTTCTGAAATACCAAGAATACTTGGAGGGTTTGAAGTGCCAGGAGTGACAGAACAAACTGATTTCTCTTTGAATAAGCAATGCTTTCTGTGCAGAAGTTGTCTAAGGGCTGTCTAACACTTCCCTATCTATCACCTCCCTGCCCAGAGAAGTGCAAGGGCTGGCCCAGGGACCACCTTCTCTGTTATGTTCAGTTTCTTTGTGTCTTCTCTTAGCCTCCTTGTGTACCTGTACAACTAGTGGATCCAATTTGGCTCCTAATGGTTGCAAAGCTTTTTAAGTCTCAATGCTAAAAAGTTATATCCATCAAAGCATGCGTTAGAATTTGTTTAACCTCCTGTGTTTTACATATATTAGTGATTTTTTAACAAATATTTATTAGTTAGTTAAGTCTAATTATAATGTAAGCAACAGTAGTTTGCTGATTTCTTTGGCACATGTCCTTTTTATAGTGTGATTGTAAATGAGGTTAAAACCTGAAGCTGAACTTGTATTAGGGAAACTATTTAAATTCTGCATTCATGTCCTTATTTTATTATACAACAAAGTTTTGAGGAATCCTTGGTCAAAATGAAGGCCAAGTTCCCCTGTGGTACTTACTCAAGAAATGTATTTAGAGAATAGAAAATTTGTCCTGCTCAGCTTACAGGTTAAGTAAGCAGAAAAAAACAAGGAGTGGCAAAGAGTGGGGTTGGTGGAGAGGAGGAACAGGCATGTAAATGTGTAGGAACACATACAACTTTTTTTTTTTACATTTCTGTATATATAAATGTTGTCATTCTAAGAGAGTGCTGTGGTCAGGAGAATAGGTGAAGAATATGCTTTAAAATAGGAAAAGCCCATATTTTTGCCTGATCCATCTTACTGATTTGTTAAAGGACCTTTTTGATTTGCAATTTGATTTTGTCTTGTGTGTCATCTCCTAAAGATAAACACCAACTGTATGGCAGATAAATACTATTTTATGTTGTTTTTCTCAGCTTCCGTTGATTCATGTATTGCTTTTCATAAAAATATTGTTTCCTAAAAATGGTAGCATAATCAATTTTTGTTATGGTTAAGAGAGTTTTTCAAAGTGTTAGTCATTCTCCCAGATGACTTTTTCCTGCAGTGTCACATGACTCACTTCTGGAAAACCCATTTTATAAACAATGTTTTTCTCATCCTGGTATTGAAAAAATAAAGTTGTGTGAAGAATTATAAAGAATAAATAAAGTATCATTTGGGAGGATTTATCCTATGGAGGTTGACGTTTGTCTCCTTAGGCTGTGGATGAAAATCCAGAATAACTTCACTGAAGTCAGTGGCATTATTCCAGTCCATGTTGGTGTAACTAAGATTAGATTTTAGTCACTTATTGTTTCCTGTATTTTTCACAATGTGAGATATGCAGTTGCCATTTTAGTAATCATGCATACATTCACCAGGAATTTTACCAGTGCCATGTCATGTAAGCAGTCTGTCTGCCGTATTATTTCTTGCTCTAGTGTGTTTAACTGCTGACTCCATCGATGAGCATTTCATGTGTTTGTTCATGTCTTTTTTTGAATGATGCATCAATGATGACACTTATACTGAAGCTTGTAGAGCAATTAATGTTGCTGCTGTTAAAGAAAATGTATTTGCATCTCTTTAATGAAGACATCTGGGGGAAATGCTGATCCTTCTGTTTAATAATCTTTCTTTGAATGTTCAACTTTGAAGGGTTGTAGACAACATTCCTGTATGTGCAGATGGAAAATATACAGAAAAAGACTAAAACGTGCCAAAACCTTGTTTTGTCTTGGGAGTGACCAGTCATTCAAAATTAGATAATATATTTGACTTTGTCTCTTTACTTGAATTAGTTAGGAGTCCTTAAATTGGACATTAATGTACAGAGAACCATCCTTTC
Source organism: Pygoscelis adeliae (assembly GCF_000699105.1). Lineage (NCBI taxonomy): Eukaryota > Metazoa > Chordata > Aves > Sphenisciformes > Spheniscidae > Pygoscelis > Pygoscelis adeliae. Next base: position 1,986,079 of record NW_008824543.1, read on the forward strand.
TTATGGAAAAATCACAAAGGGAAAAAATGCAGTTAGCTTCCTAAATATTTATTTCTTTGTAGAAAGAATATTACTCTTAAGATGGAAACTAGTAGATTGTTTAAGAAGTCTAAGATGCTCAAAAGTTCTGCAGAGAAAGTAGGCAGCCATCTGAAAAATATGGTAGTTTGGCAAAGTTTCTGCCCCAATGGTGTTCCCTTGCCTACATTTCCACAGTGGCATCACGTATTCCTGAAACGTTTACTTTCTGTGGGGTTTGGGTGTATCTACCCATTCAGATTTTCTGATGCAAAAGGTATGAACTTCTTCATGCACGTGTACTTGAAAAGTTGCTATTGACAATGAAATGGACCAGTGTGCTCCCGCCACCCAAAAGTTTCAGCCTATAAGGAGTATCAGTAAGGTCTTGAGAATGGGCAAGCGTGTAGCAAAGCTGCTGTTTCTTCTTCCTATTTCCTCCCTGCGCAGTTCTGCGCCACAGGCACAGCTCTCTATGATTTTGTAAACTAAAAGACATAGTTTTCAGCAAGCTGTCTTGCTGAAATTATCAAAATTGTTGGATGATCTATAATTATAATTTTCTATCTTCATCAGGTGAATTGCAAATGTTTTTCTTTTAGAGGATGCAGATGCTTTGCAAATGACTTCTGAAAAGGAATTGTACAAAGGAATCAAGTTAATATCTTAGAAGCCTTATGTGTATGTGATGCTGATATGCTGGTAAATTTACATGGTTAACAGTGTAGGAAGAAGCGCAAAAAGCCAAGATGTCCCAGAATACCGTTCAACAATCAGTAATTTTTATTTCTTTTTCAAAGTGGTAAAGACAGTGACCTGAACAAAAGAGAATGAGAGCTATGCTTGTTCCTCCTGTTCTGATTTTATGCTGGTTGTCCTTGCTCTGTTGTGCTAGAAATAGCTATGGAAAGGAAGTAAGATTTCTAACAGATTTCTAAGATTTGTGACACCAACCCTCTTCTCTGACAAATGTTTTTTCTCACATTTGGGAATGAATGGAGGGAGAGTAGTTTGCAAATACTGTAGATTTGGGTTAAGATAATCTGCAGTTGACTGTCATTTTTTTGGTTAATTCTTTGTTGCTCTTGTGTGATTTACAAGATAAGAAAGGATTTGCTTTTGAATTCAGTATTTTTGCTTCATACACACATTCATTTACACCTGAAATTTGATAATGTATGTTCTTCAGATCAGTGAACAATCTGCAATTCACTTATTAAATTTGCTACTCTAAAAATTTTGGTGAACTCCTGCAAAACAAAGGGATACCTGTCTTGAAGCCTGTCTATGATCGATTCATAGGCTGAACAGCATGAGTTTCAGTGATATTGAATTGTAACCCCAAATTAATTTTAGTTAAATCGAGTGAGATAGTTCATCAGTGGCTGCTTTCCTGGTGAAATTTGCTTAGGTTTTTTTATCTTATTCTACTTCAAAGAATGGATGAGCATTACTTGCTAAATCATATTTGCAACATGTTAAGTAAAGAGTAATAACAAGGTTTGTAATTTACAGAGGAATGAGTAATTCCTCATGTCCTGGTCTCAGGCCTGATTAATTTGCTATACTATTGTTTTTTGATAGTTTCTATTTTTCTTTCTTTTTTTATCATTTTTCAAATTACGAATTGTTCCAAAGCATAGTAAATTAAAGCCAATTGATCCCTTCACTTGGATTTTATATCCAACCTTCATTTTAAAGAATGAACTTTGGTTTCTGCATATGTAACTGGGAATTGATTCAATTTCATAAAATTACATGAAAACATAGTATTGAAGGATGCAAAATCACCTTAAAAAGTTGTTAAAAAATTCAGCATAAATTTTGAGAATTGTATTGTCTCTCTCTTTGGTTCAATACAGTGATAATGTAATTTCCAGATAGCTAGCAATTGCTTGTAGGAAAATGTTTATTTTAAGGTATTTTTATTGTTAGATTTTTATACTCACTGGAATTGTTTCTGTGTGTTATTATTATTTATCAGTAGAGAGCTCTACAAGGTCTCATTCTGCTACAGTCAAATGTTGTAAAAATGCACGCTGAGCCTGGCAGCTGGGAGCGTTGATGCCACACAGTGTCTCTCTATCAGCGGCATCTGGATGTGAGATTGGCCTCCTTCCTAGGCTGTTGGCTATCTGCACTGCTGCCTATTCAGATGTATCTGTACTAAAGCATAACAAATTTACATGCATTTTGCATAAAGCTTTCAAGCTATTACTTCTGTGTTTCAGGTTGCAGACTGCTACACTGAAGATTAATCAGAAAACAAAAGTATTATACCTATCAAACTATTATTCACAAAATATATTTTAATCCCTGTGTATTTTTTATAAATGGATCACTCGGGACTTTTCTATTTCTGGTGCAGGAATAAATGAAAATGGGGAATGGAATGACACATTCGTAAAAAAAATTTAGAGAGAATGTTTTCATGAAGTGTAGACTGGAGATTATTCCCACCTTCTTTTCATTATTAAAGGGCAAATATTAGATGTAGTTAAACTGTTATTCAAGTGGTGGGGCTTGTGGACCTAGTACTCGCATTGTTTTCTCTCTAAGTTCCTCCACTGTCTTCATTTCAACTGTAAAAGAATGACTAGGAAGTTCATGGAAAGTTGTTTCATACTGAGAGGTTGTCAGGTGACCTAAATGCCATCCATTTATGAAGCCCTTTCCCACAGTTGTCTACATCTGAAAGAAGAGCTCATGCAACAGTTTATGCTTAAAAGCAGGTTTGTAATCAATCAGGACCAAGAAATGAAATCTTTCTTTTCTGCTGTTGTTAGAAAACATTGAAATGCAAAAAACATCCAGTTGGTTGATAGAGATTTACGGATGTGAGTCTGGTAGGAGAAGCAACGGGCCAGTTCCATGTGTTCAGGGCTTTCCATTAAAGGTTCAATGACTGGAATTTTTGCTTGCTTGCTGTAGGCAAGGATATATATTGTCATTTCTTTCCCGGAGCTGATATAAGCAGTAATTTCTTTGCCTTCTTTTCCTTCTCATGTTTTCTGGTGTGCTACATGATGGTAAATCTCTGCATGTACAATATATTTAATTACATTTATATCCAGAAGTTGTTCTGAGGAAAATATTGAGCTTTATTTTTCTAACAGACCAATCTTAATTGCATAACATATCTGATGTTCTTTGAGATAGGAAGGTTGTATCAGAATATATTGAAACCTCTTCAGTAGAGTCACAGTTTTTCAGCCTGCAGGTTCCCTTTTAAATTCATTTCTAATTGGCAGACTGGGAGGAGCTCTCATCTGGACAGAGTGATGTATTAGGTATATCTGACCAACTATTAGATTCTTTCACATGCACATGTGAAAGTCTGAACTCATGACTTCAGATTTGTTTCATTTTCATTTGGCCCAGTAAAGGACTTGTTAGAAGAAGACAGTGGCATTACTTCATGTTTAGGGTTTGAGAATGACATTGGTTTGGTGGCAAAATCTGCATTTACTGGCTTTTCTGAGTCTGTGTTCATGTCTTTTCACTTGCTATGTGTAGGCTTTCTAATTCATGTCCTTCTGCATAAGAATACATATTTTACCTAACCAGCATATCTGTAACCATGCATGAGGACGAAAAATGTTTTTTATGCTATCCAAAGAGTATCCTCATATAGGTCTAGTTGTATCTGGGAATTGATTACATCCTACTGTGCTGAGCATAGAGCAATCCCATAAATGGATAACTTTCATGCCCCATTATTATATATTACAGGAATTTTGTAAGTCTAAATTAATGAGATCTAAATTGTCCTTCAGAAGAAATCCATACACCTTTGGTGGTGGAGCGAAAGAAATACTGATTTCCCGTAGCAGTCAGGTATATGTCATAACCACTGACATAAGAAATAAAACTGAGTTGACTCTTAGAATTGCAGCCTTTGAAAATGTATCTATATAAATATATATAGTATATTGATACAATATTTATGTTTTTATCTATGTAGGCTTATATATGTATATATTTAAGTTCCTTGAAAGAATATTTGGGAGTGTTGCTATGAGCTGGACATGGAACAAACTATTTGTGACTATTCTAAGTTTGTCTGCAGTTTTGAACTCTGCTAGGTCATCTTGTCAAAACACAATTTTGAGCTCTGAAATAAATGAATGGAAGAGAAACAAACATACTGGATTAAAACACTCTTCCAGTGTTGTCAGATAATTACCAAAAAGAAGGTGCCTACACTGGAAATATCAATAACTCTAATGTGCAAGATTTGTTAAAACACGCAAACTCGCTCTCCACTGACTGTCACTAATATTTATTCGTCCAGTGACTGTTAATCACACCAAGTTTACAGTCCCGTATAGCACCTGTCACAGGTGTTGATCATTAATCAGCTATTACAGCAGTTTATTCTGCTGCTGACAACTTGCAATTTTCTACTGATTCAGCTAGTTTGTCAGGTGGGAATTATGGCATAGCACATGTGACAAAACACATCACACATTTCTCTCTCTCTCTCTCTCCTCTCTCTCTCTTCTCTCTCTCCCCCTTTTTAGACAAACAATATCTGGGAACTCAGAAGTAATAAGGCGGAATGTATAATTAATTACCCAGCTTGCTCTAATTAGGGATGAATAAGTTGTGTCCCTCTCATCATCACAAATGTGGTGATGGGTAATACCAGTTTATGCTGTATTAACTGCAAATATGCAATCCTTCTGAGAGCACTTTTGTTGATGAATTTGATGAATGTGACAATAATTAGCAGAGACAGATGAGAGCTAAATTACTACTGACAATGTAATGCTATCCCGCTCGAGGGTCTGAGAACGTGGCAGGCTAACATGGCAGGGACCGGGGCCTCATTTCTAATTAATAGTCGTCTTTTTTTTTTCTTTTTTTTTTTTTTTGCCAGTGGGGAAAAAAAAAAGGAGGAACGGTAATTGTTTTCGTCAAAGGCTGCAGGGAGTTATCAGGGTAATAAAGTTAATTAGCAGAACAAACATCCTTTCACTGCCTTACCAGATTGAGGAAAAGAGGGTAATTCAAACTGCAGAAAGATATGACTAGATGAGATGATAAGGAGAAAAATTTTACACAGGAGGCTAACAGAGAAGAATCATTTTTTCTTCATTTCTTTTGGCTTGGTCCATGGAAAGGAATTATACATTCTCTTCTTTCAGCTCGTAAAGTTGCTTATGTATAAAACTTCTTTGTTATGATTTCTGCAATGGATGGGAAATGAAGTTAAGAAAGATCGTATTACATTGTTCAATTTTTTCAGGACCTTCCAAATAGCAATTGTTTCGTTACATTATGTGAAATTTCCTTTTTATTAAAGTGACTTTTCCTAGTATCCACGGCACTGTATTGATCTCATAATGTTCTTCAAAAAGAAACCTGTTTTTACTTCGTCTCCAGGTCTTCAATGGACTCATTGAGTGTGGCCATTGTACTAGGTTCTGAAGTAGCTAGCTCAGAGTTTGAATTAGTTGATGGATTTCTTTGAGCAGCATTTCTTTTACTATCCTCTAGTGTAAGTATGAAAAGAAAGTCCTTGTTCCTGCCAGCGTTAATGCATGTGACTAGCTTTATGCATGAGTAGTCCTATTACATTTGTCTCCATTCAGTTACTTGTACACATAGGCAGGGCCAAGGTCCAAAAGGAGAGACTCTTTCAAAAGTAGTAACATTGAGGTTTTTAGGTTACTTTGGATGGCAGTTCTTATTCTCGTATATTTTCAGTGATGTTACCATTTCTCTTGCAAGGTTTTGGCCTACCTCTATGATATGGCTGGCATCATACTGTACTAAGTTAGTACAAACTATTAATACATATGGGCTTCCAGCAGGTTTTGTAAACCTAGAGGGATCTATCGAAGCAAAAATGTGTTCACATGGTAAGGTATTGGAAAAATTAGTGCAAAATACTAAATTAGGGTGCGTCAGCTGCTCTGAGATGTCTGACCGTGTTACATGCTCTTACTGTCCATGGTAAAGAGGTCACTCAAGGTAGTCTGCTGTCCAGGGAGACATAAGCAATCTACCTTGTATTTACTGCAAAATAAAAGTGAACGTATGAGTAGTGACTAAAGACCAGCTAATATCCTGTAAGTTTACACCCTAGGTTACCCAGTGGTATAATGTGCTTCTGTCTGTACCTTTGGTTATAGCTATTGCATTGTTCTCTTAAGCCATTGTGAAATAACTTCTGACAGAGATGCTTAGTCTTCTCCTGGCATGTGCAGTGGACTGCAGCGTGGGAGGTTTATGTAAAGACTCCATGGGTCACGGTAAACTGCAGGGCTCTTTCTTCCAAAAAGAAGGAGATTCAACTGTCTTAGACTGCACAACACTGAAACAAGATCCCAAACCTGGGGGTGATCCAGGTTTGATGTTCTGGTACATGTGATAGCCACAGCATATCCAATGCAATGAGAGCTCTCTATATTTCTACTGCCAAGCAGCCTCTTCCTTCAACTCAAGCAGAATGACCCAGAGATTAGGACTAGGAAAACTCTTGGTTAAATTTAGTTATTTATTAGCATTTTCCTTTGTGACTGCACCCAAATTCCTTAGGCTGACATTCTGAACCCCATGTAAGACTACTGAACTTAACATCAGCAAAGCTGGACTTTCAGCCTTTGTCTCTCTGAATCTGTCTCCCCTTTAATAGGTAATAATATGCCCTGCCTTTACCTGCATCTACTGAATGTAAATACACAAAGATTGTGAGGCTCTTAGTAGTGGAAACATGTCATATAACTACTTACAGTAGACAAGGACATAATCCTAAGAAATTTTCCCATGAATTTTTCTCATAACTGAAGAAGACTCAACTTCTGTAATCAGTTACTGTCTCTTCTATGCCACTTTCTGCCTCACAGGCTGACCTGAGCCAACCCTTTCTCAACCGTTTCTGTCAGTGATTTCTTTGCCCTTCTTCCCCTCTGTGCTCATCTCTCTCCTATTTTAACTTCCCTCTTCCTTTTTCTTTATTCTGGCAGCTATCAGGTAGCAACTTGTGCTGTGTCAACAGTGCTGGCAAATGCAATTATTGTCATTGGAACAGCAAATCAGTTTCATTTGTAATCATGTTGGTGACACTTTTTCTATATTTGTTAACAGATCTTGTAAAGGAGAGATAAAATATAGAACAGAGATTAGATAATGTTTTTTTTCATGGTTCGTTAAGCATGTGTTGGCTACTGCAAAGGGCTGCATATTTTAAGAGGTGCAGAACTGGAATACTGGGACTCTAGCAGAGGGGGTGAGGCAGTTAGTATGGAGCTGCTCAGGATCAGATGCTTCTCCACAGTCCTGTTCTTCATTAGCAGTATGTGCAGGCAAAACTCCCTATCAGGAGGTGAAAGCAGCAAACTCTGAGCAAAGTATAACCAAACTATTAAGAAAGAACTGTGCATTATCTCCTTTAATAACTCTTACTGTAAACATAATTAATTTATTAATATAAAGGACTGTAGAGTTGTATATTCCATATGTTTGCTTTCTGTCTTCAAACTCTAAATGATCAGTGGAGAGTAGTGTAGAACTCCAGTGGCCATGGTATTTTACAACCCCACAATTTAAGGCTGACTTTAATATTATCTAAGTAATTTAAAATGTCCTCTTTGCAGAAGACTGCTTCTGTCAGAGGGCTCTGGTACTGCAGGATCAATGCTAAAGGCATTACTTTAGTTTAGTACCAAAATACTGTAGTGAGGAGTGTGTTCACTTTTAGCTTCTTACTCAGTGGAGCTTCCTAGAAACATCAGCACTTGACCTGAAGTCTTTCCTGTCTGTGCAAACCCACTTTTAAGATCGTCCAGTTGTTCTGCCTATCTTTGAAGCCCTCCACAGCATTGCCCTACACCACGCCAAAGCTTTCTGTCAATGTGCTGAGTCCTGCATGACTGTGCCTTGCCCTTTTTACCTGCTGTTGCCCAGTCACATCCAGTTGCTTCCCCCTTCCATTCTCCTCTCTGCCCAGTTATCAGCTTCTCATATGTAGAGTACAGCTTCTTCTCTCCCAGTCTATACATGAAATATTTTTTTCCTGATATTATGTGAAATGTCCCTTCCTTCTCTGCACTTGTGCTGCTTCTTTTGAAGATTAGAGAAAACAGAAGAAATACACTTTTAATATAACATGATTATCAAAATAGTCAGCCACCATCCCAACCACTCAGTGTATATTGTCTCTCTCTTTTCAATACTCCCATGTCCTTCCATTATGATGACCTGGAGGAAGGGACTGTGTGCTTTTCTTTTTGAAAAGTGTCCAGAGAGCGCCGCTGTGTGTGCTAGCAGGTCAGCAATAACTGAGAGAATATTTTAGCTCACTAAGGCTAATGTTTTCTTGTAGAATTTTTCATCTGAGAGTGGGAAACTACCGTTATTTCATCCTTGTTTTTCCTCTCTGGCTACCACACTTGACACTAACTCTGATTTTCTACCTGAAAACGGATAGAAGAAACCATCCTGTCTAAATCAGCTTGATATTATGGGGTGCATTGTTTAGTATTTATATGTCTCATGTCTGTACCTTTTTCACCTGGCGCATGAAGGGAGTGTCTCATCATGCTTATTGATCCGGGGTGCTTTATAGCCATGGATGAACTGAGTTTATGCTTTTAAAATCAGGTGTATGTTTAAAATGTGAGGAAGTTGGAAGTCCCTCTAAATGTAACAATTCATGGTTTCTCAAGAGAGTCTTTAATTGGAAAAGAGGCCTTAGAAATTGGCTGAACATACTTTAATATCTTACCTTTATTAGTACTTTTGGAAGTATATTTACCACTGCTGAAATCCTGTTCTGTTGATTTTTGACTGTTTACTCCAGTAAATAGGGTTTGTCCACGGCGTATGGAAGCTTATTGTTAATCCTAACTCAGACGAGCGTAAGAATATATTTAAACAAACACAAAGGGCTCAAATTAGAAAGATTTTTAATGATAAAATTATTTAAATGTTCTTTTGTGCAACTGAGGTTCTGTAGTGCTAATGAAATTACAGCATTGCCTAAAATCATTAAATACTGCATGCAAACAAATATTTGTACACAAGGTGGTGATGTTAGCAACCAGCTTCTTTTTATTAACAACCCACAATAAATAACAACATATTGTTTTGGCTCTGAGATATCTTAAGCTAACTTTGGGTACTTGTATAAGGACAAATCTGAAATATCAGCAAGAAAACTGTGAATTGGTCTCAAGTTTCGAGGAAAAATAGACTGTGGAGCTTAAAAAGTCTTCATATCTTTCAGGGCTTCTAATTTTCTTATGACATAATTGCACCATGAGAATCATATAAAACTTCAAATGTAATGTTGGTAAAAGCAACATGTATCAGCAAAGGTAGGTAACGCAACCTTTTATTAAAGATATCTTTCATATTTTAAATATTTCTCATTCAACAACTAACTGGTTTAAAAATAGCAGCAGTTAAGACTGGCTGGGAAGAAAGGAAAGTCTTTCTTTTTAAACTGACATAGAACAAGGATAGAGCTAAAACCAAGGAAAGGGGTAATAAATAATGACAACAGATGTTTGTAAACCTTTTGCTCCTGTGTTCACTGTTTCCATGTGTTTTCTTGTCTTGATGTGCTGTCAGCCTCCTCTCACCTGGGACTAGTGATATCTTATCAAAGCCTAAGCAGTTCCTCTTCACAACAGGCAGATAATGGTGCCTTTCAATTTATCATACTAGAAGTCTAAAAGAACCATGGGAACGATTGGTCAGGTGACAGTTTGATGGACAGTTTGACAGCCCTTAAAGCATCATGGGAAATGGTTGTCACCTGATTTTTCAGAGCAAGTGGGGAGATAACCTTCAGCATGACAGGAAAAACAAAAATCTGAATATTTGTGTAGGGTTTGCTAACAGCCATAATGCTCACTTAAGTGATAATGGGGATGAATTTAGATTACTTGAAATGGAGTTATCTAAGCCAGGATCTGTTTAGCCTGTAAATGTTTTTGACATCTTTAGCTGCTTTTCAACACTTTTACTGAATGTATAATTCTTTAAACAGAGGAAATGTAAGGAGTGCAGATAGATTATTTGGTTTGTATTTTGTCAAACTCTCCACACCACATGTATATTGTCTGCTGAATGAAATCAGAAAGACAAAACTCCTAAAAAATTTTGCTTCTTGCTTTGCAAATTATTGCTCTGACTACCCAAAAAAATAAGTCCTTACTCCCTGTGAAATGAATCTCTCTTCCTGGCACTATTTTAGTGTAAACCAGACAGATGTTTGTTTCTGAAATCACCCTCACAGTGGCCACTCTGTGGATTCCTGCTGAGATTAACAAACAGGTCAAATATTGACCTGACAAAGACAATATCCTACTCTTAGGTCAGGACTGAGGCCTTTGAAAAGAAAATATGTAAATGCTGGCATTGCTGCCACCCTGGTTTTACTGCTGTGGATAAATGCAAGATGCAGCTTTCTAGGTAATGTAGTTCTGGTACTTCTCACAAACACTGAAAATAAAAAATCTTGAAAAATAAGATCACAGCTGTAGGTTTTGAAGGAGAAACTGGATGGCAAAAATGGTTAAGCTTTTGTTTTCATCTCCAAAACCTGGATATATTTTGCATCTGTGATACATTGAATCAATGTAGAGATCTCACCATTGTCCTCCACGAGGAACAGAGGAGGTTGATGTGATGGGTGAACTCCACTTGGGAAAAGCCTATAATGCGACTCAACTGATCAGTACGATCAGGAGGAAATGCTTTGGAAACCATTCCTATACTTATTTTAAAACTACAGAGCTAGTTTGAGCAAGTTATGGAAGTTTCTCACCTTTTTTTTAATTGTATTTTATTGCACATTACAGACTGTTTCTGTCTGATTCTCCCCCCATCAATCTAACCAAGATGCCATTACATTCCTTCACTCTTCCCTTGGTATTAATGATGTCCTCACCGCCTTCAACCATGTTTGCAGTCTTCCACTAACCTTCTGTCAATAAGTCTTTGGTTTCAAGGTCCTGAACAACTGAGCTCTTCGTGCAGATCTTTTCTCTTTTTGTTTTCTGTTCTCTGACCTCCGTTTGTTGCATGAAAAATGACAAATACAACTCCTTCTGACTGCAGAGCCTTGTTCTAAGCAACTCTCAGCTAGTATCCTGCCATCTTTCCACTTTAGAGTCCCTATTTTAAAACATGTTTGAACACTTTTTCTAGTGAAATTTGTAAACCACATATTTCTTCCACAAGAAGTCATAATAGCAATACTGTTATTCACCCTCTCTCCCCTGCTGAGGGAGACACCGTATAGACACATAGTTATGATCACTGACTGACACAGAATAATACATAAATTAAGTAAATAAGAGTTTTTTTCAGCATTAAATACATATTCTCTCCTTCTTGTCTTTCCAGAGGCAAATTTTAGTGTATTGTCAAAAGTTTTAACAAGCTGCAGACACTGTTGGAGTTCAGCCATTAGAAATTTCAAAATTTCATTCAGGGCATATGTAGTATTTATAATGCTATGTAGAATCTATGCTTAGTTAAATTATAAATAAAAACAATGTTGTCCAGATAATTTAACATATTTTCTATTATAACCATGAACTATAACTAGGATTTTTCAGTAAAATGTATATATTTCATAATCTGAACCCAGCTTATTATTGGGATTGCAGTTTAAAATAATAGTTTAGGATGTGACTGTGTGTAAGCATGCGCACTATGTCTACACACACATCCCACTCTACGCTGACTGAATATCAGTATAGCAAGGTACAAGATAATTGCATGCTGGTTGTGCCTTTGGATGTCCATAGTACTCAACGATACACTGGCTTTGGGCAGGCCATGGCAGATGGTGTGTTTGGATGTGGGTTTTTCCAGATGAAGGTAGAGAAATCTCTCTTTAGGCTTTCACAGCTTGCCATGTAAATACTATTGTTCCGGTCAGCTCTGATTTATATCCAAGGCTATGGTAAGATAAAAAAGGGCCCTTACCCTTCTGTCACAAACTCCTCTTTGTTGAAGTTTCTTTTGTCAAATAGCTCATACTCTGACTCATCTTTTTTCCATACTGTGTTTAGTTTCAGAACTCAGTACTGTTTTACTCAAAATATACTTTAATTGCAAAGTGAGTATTTTCTGAGTAAAAATTGCAGACTTACTATTTACTTTAGATTTAATATTTTAAAGATTTAATATCATTTTTGCATACCGGTACTGAAAGAATCATCTAAGTTGGGCTTTTCTACATTGCTTTTTTAAAATAATAGTAAAATCTCCTACTGTAAATGAGTTTAACAAAGTATCTCTGAGTGTATCCACAGCTTCTACAGAATGCAAGTTGCAACTGAAGGTTTTTTCCTCTGCATTTTTGCAAACAAACAATGTGGTTGTCAGAGAACCTAATCAGTATTTGAGCTGACAAACAACCAAACAAAAAAGGTATTTAGCAGGGCCTCTGATTTCCCTAATGACAGAATATATCCATCAAGGAAACTCAGTAGCAGCTGCTCCATTGTGTTAAAGATTTGAAGATGTCTTCGTGTTGAAAAAGTTTGGAGGGTTTTCTTTACTTTCACCAGAGAATATGTAAAGAGGCATTTTTATTTCTTTTTGATGTGGGAAGAGAGAAATCAGCTCATTAGCCAACTTAATACTGCTTTTTGTGACTGTATGTACCAAGTTCTTCAGTTTCAAAACTACATCTTGTGTGTCAATTGCGATCAGATAATTGCTGATAAGAAATATGACTTGCTCACTGGGCTCTCACATAACACCCACCTGGAAAAACTCCAACGTGCACCTTGTGGGAAAGGGGAGAACCCTCATCTGGTTATGGGTGACAGTTTATTTCTTGTACTTTTAACTCACATCCCCTTTGAATATGAATTATTTTATTGTGTCTGCTTTTATAATTTAAGTCCATGACATCCATTGCCATAATGTGAAGAGGCGTCCAGATAGTTCTAATGAAATACATATAATATTTGCATGGTTGGGTGAACATTTAGATCTGTTTTCCCCTTGAGGTGGAAAATTGATCTTATGTTAAACAAGAGAGATATTGATAAGAACGCTGATATTGAGCTCAGCTAAAATCAATGTTTTCTTATAACTGATTGCAGAATTCTGTGAGTAACAGCTAAAGGAATTCAGTAATAAAAATGTGAAGACTTGAATCATCTAGGTAAAGAGAAAGAGTAGGGAGAAGTAATGAATTGTAAAATCAGAGTGAATGACTTGAACAAGAGAGGGAATGCAGGCTAAGCCAAGAGTAGTCAATAAAACTGAGACAGGGGAAACAAGAAGTCGTCAAGGAGAATGAAATAGCAGATTAGAATGGCTTCAGTGAAGAACAGCTGTGTTGGAAGTAATAAGAATAAAAATTCCCAGGAAAAATCTGGAAGTTTGACTGGGGCAGAAAAGCATGCTTGTCTGTCATAGCCTTCATCCTGGAATTTTACACAATGTTCTAGTTATATTGACTTCATGACTTCGGTGTATTATGGAGACATGGACAGAGACTCCAGAGGTATTATGGAGACATGGACAGAGACTCCAGATGTCCATTTATGCCTCTCAAATTGGCAGTAGTATCTCACATCCAAAAGAATCAGTCTCATCAGAGAAGTCTGGGAGAATGATGCCTACAATGGCAGCAGGAGTTTACCCAGAAAATGAAAGCCTGAAAGGGGTTTCTACGTTACATCACTGTGTCACAAGTAATAATTTTCCGATTGTGAAATTTGTAATATGTTAGCAGAATTAGCTATGCTTATATTCAACGGGTGACAGTGGCTTGCTATATTCTGAACTGGCTCTGGAATCAGAGGGTGGATTCTTAGTTATAATCTGTGCAGCCAGGAGTCTGCAGCATTGGTCGCACTTACGAATATTTGGAGGAGAAACGGGAGAGGTGTTCACCAAATGAAGCACTTGACCACTTAGTCATAAGTGCTGACAATTCCTTATAAGACTTTTGCCAGTCAAGAAGAGTGTAAATAGGATTCATGCATCTTGGATGTGTATTATTTAGAATATTTGGCACTTTGTGAGTGTACTGAGCTTCAGAAAGAAGAATAGAAGCAGCATTTGTTTGCTGTCATAGGATGCACCCTCACAAGAGGAGCTTTGTGAGTGTATGTATCTACCTGTTCTTTTTTGAAGTACTTCACTGCTGCTTTTCAGTGTTTGGTGTTTCGCTGGTGACCTGTAGGCACTTAGCTCTACGATGAAGCATTGTCTACCACAGACAGCTCAAAGGACTTGAATTCGTAGTTTCAGTAAGAATTGAGCTATGAAACAATAAGGCATAGGAATGTCAAAGCGGATGACTTTCTCGCCGTTTCAGTCTTTGTTTCCGTTTGTTGCTGTCGATGCCCCTGCTTCTCTCTTTTCATCTGGCATACATTATGAGAAAGTAATGTATATATACATATATATTTTCTATAAATAGATATACAAGTCCTCTAAATACTTATATAAATATTCTTTAGGATTTGTTACAGGAGTCATCAGGATTGGATTGAGTTCACAGGTCTGCTTCAGTGATAGAAAATTCAGTGTCTGCTTCAGTGATAGAAAATTCAGTGTGGTCTTAATGAGGCAAACGTTTCCCTAAAACAGTGGCTACATTGTCAGGTCTTGTTTGCTTACATTTAATCAGGAAGTTAGGGTCAAAATTTAAATGGATCTACAGGTTCACCCATATCTGCTTTTTCAAATCTGAGGAAAATGATTGAAGTAATGCATTTGGGGAGTTTGCAGCTTTTGCCTTACCAACATCTCCATCAGTAAGAAAGTGTTAGTGAGTTCATTTATGAACTCATTATTGTACCCTGAAGTGGACACAAAATTTATATTAACTTATTGCTAGAATGCTGAATTTAAATTATTTTTTCTTAATTAAGACACCTTTTTTGGATTTGATATTTGAAGAGAGGATTAATTCATAGCCATCTCTTATCTTGCTTTGGTTAATGATAGGCCCAGCAGTTTAGGGAAATGAAATGAACAGGCACAGGGGTCACTGTCATTATCTGGATCATTTCATGTGATGCAAATTAAGTCAGGTACATCACTGCAGCTAATACTGCATATAGTTCATTTAGTGAAGGCTCTCACATTGATCAGGTTTAATTTTAGTTCAAAAGGTTCATATTGTCTTCAAGGCGGTGTCTTAGGTACTAGTCGTGCAAAGAGTAGACAGTAGGTTGTGGTAGCTACTTTCTTTCGTCTCTTCTTGATTCTTTAGACAGTTCTTGCAGATTTGGAGTTTGGTAGGGAAACAGGCATATTGATCATGGAGGTTCTGAAGGGAAGAAAGGTTACCCAGTTAGCCAGATATTGTTATGAGCTGCAATTGTGCAACCTCTTTGCAGCTATAACTGGAATTGATATGCAGAAAGGTGATTTAATTCTTCAAGTGGTAGTGGGAGTGCTAGAAGCACAGCAATATAGGGATGACAATAAAGTGATGTTAAATACATTGAATTCAGAAACTGACAGTTACTATGCAAATTTCAACTGTAAATCTGCAAACACTTCAGTGACCCAGTTACACTTTATTGTTTATTTTCCATTTATTTTCATATTTAAGGGCATTTCTCACTTGCTTGGCCTCTAGTACTTAGTATCAGATTTTCTTGCCAAAAAGCCCGAAAAATCCAAACATAAGATTTTGATTTTTTGCTTCATTATACCTGTCCTTCACCACCGTGGTGATGAAAAGGAATCCCAGAGCCAGTGCAAAGCACTGCCAGAGCATGGTAAGTATTCTTCAGCAGAGATGAAAATTAGGCTCTGACATGTTTCTGGGACAAGCAGAAACTTTCAAACAATGTTGCTGTTGTTATTTTGCTTATGAGGAGAAGCTTTTACTATAAGACTAAATCACTTATCAGGCATTTAATTAAAACTTTAGTGCTTTACAAGGTAGAAATCTTCTCTGCTTAGCAGAGGTGGGAGCTGAAAAATGAAGTGACTTAATCAGTGCCCTGTAGCAAGCCTTCAGCAGTTCTTGGACTCACATGCAGGAATCCTGCTTTCCAGTCTCATCTGCTTAATATCTTCCTTCTCACACTGACTGTAGCTATAGCAGTTCTACCAGCATTATCCCTGGCTTGCACCGTTTTTCAAGGATCAGTTCTAGTTGTGTATGTTTCATTAGTATGTTCACATTTTATTAGCTTTCGCTGCAAATGACCCATGCCAGTTTTTTAATGTTCTCTTTCCTTGACTAAATAGTTTAAGGCTACACCAAATTTATTAATATTACTATTATTTTGCTAATGCACTATATTGCGTATTTGATAGTAAGCAGTTTCACATCTGTGGCTGAATGATAGAAGCTAAAGCTGATATGGATTTTCTATTTTCCATCACTCCGTATCATTTGTAAACTCTTTAGTTCTGTAAAAGATCTGCTTTAAATAAATAAATGTATCCTGACTAATCCTCTTTGAATAAGTGGAAAGCATTTAATCCCATGATTCTGTAAATCCAGGGTAGCTGTCAAATTGTGTGTTCATTTTTCTGTATTATCTAAATCGGTTTGTATCAGATCTTTCATTGACAACAACAGTTTGTTATTTGGATTAAACACCTCTCATGCTCTATAACCTTTCATTTAAGAGTCATTTGCATCCCTTTTTTTGGCTGCTACTTCAATCATCTGTATTTTAACAGTAATTTAGGAATATTTGCTGCTAAATAGTCACACTGCCTTTAAAATTTTTTTTTTCAAATTGCTAACACTTCTTCAAGACCTGAAATTCAAACTATTTTTGTTTGTGTCACCAAGAGGCTGAATTCATTTATCAGTTTTCAATTTAAGAAAATAAAAATAGATGATTCATGAACTTCATTTCAAAATTTTTAAAAGTGGTTCATTAATTGAACAGCAGCTGGGGGAAAAAAGTAATCAGCTCATTTCAACTGGAATAGCTCATTATCATTTTGTCTGATGAAATCTTTGGAGGCTGGTTTCATGGGAAATGGGTCCTTCATACACTTGCCCCTCAACTGTCTGGAAAAAGGTCAATTGCCCCCCATACAGTAATTAAAACTCAAATTAGGACATGCACTTCCACTTTTTAATTGCTAGGGACAGAAGCCCTCTTCTTGCCTTTTGACATGAAGGAAATGGTTGGGTTCTTTCAGTTCTTCAGAATAGTTTTTAATGGCTCAGACTGAGGAATACTGATTTCTAAAAACAGAGTAAATACCAGAAGTCTAGTCCAAGTAGCTGAAACACTTATTTCCGCTGGTAAATCTCTTAATTTTGGCCACAGGGAGGTAAAGTATTGCATCTCAGTGTTAGCTTGCAATATCCAGAGTTGGGCAAGACTTTAGTTTGGGACTCAAGGAGGTTTTGGAGATGGTGCATATAATTCAGGGCCGTATGTTACCTCTTGAACTTTGCAGTCTGAATACCATCGCTGTAGGACAGACCTTGTTTTTAAATATGTTTCCCAATAGAATAATAGAGACTCATAAATGAAAGCAAAAGATGGAGAGTTAAGATTCCTGGATTCTGTTCCCTGGTCTTGTTTGACCTGGGACAAACTTCTTTTGCCTCATTTTGAGGCTGTTAAAATGAAACTTTCCTATAACCAGTGTTATGTTAAAGTTAGGTCCATTGTTTTTTGAAAAGTGCTCTGAAACAGCTACATGAGATGTATGAGAGATGTGTATAACCGTAGTAGCCATAATTTTATTATTAGGTTTGTAATGATTTTGCCAGTGATCAACATCGCAGTAGAGTAACAAAACTCTATAACTTTTGGAAAGTAATCTCTAACTGTTCTTTAATGTTAAAACATCAAAACATACTTTTTTATATTCCTACTAAATGAAGAAAAATCCTATTAGTCAACTGTAGTTTTTGATACTTGATAATAGCATAATTATAAATAGAAAAGCAAAGTCCTTTTCTTCATTATCTTGGAGACTAAATAAGTTTATAAACTAAGATATAAGCAAGTGATTGATTGCATGGTTTCTCAAGTCTGTCATGTATCTATGCAGTTTTTCTCTTTCAAACTGTGCACACCAGCATAACATAATTTAGGTCATGGATAACTAATAAAAATTTAAAAAAACCCAACACACTACTTAGCTGAGTAGTTATTTTTATGAATTAAATTTTTTGTACATCTGCTGTGAAGTAATGCATGAAAGATCTTCTACAAATTTTGTAATTAAAAATTGCAAGCACGGAAAGTACTGGAAAGTACTGAAAAATAAATATTTTGTTTGAGCTTCCACACTGGCGCACACTTTTAATAAGGAAAGTAAGGCTGTCTACAAAACAAAATTCTAGTTAAGATTGTTTAACTCCAGTTAGGGTATGAAAATATTTTTCTAAACTTTCTTCACAATAAATATTGGATTTCTTCAAAAAGAAAATCTGTATTTAGATTAAAAGTATTTTTTTGTGAGTGATTAACTTTCTCCAGGGAAATTTATATAAAAGCAATTCCTTTCTAGTCTTAGTTTTACACTATGGGGGGAAATATCTGCTTTAATAATCATACTGTGTGTATGTCTTTCGTTTCTAAAAGTTGGTGGTACTGCCAGCATAAGGTGAAAAACTTGAAAAAGTTCTTTCTGGTTCTCAAAATTATAATTTCACTTAATAACAACACCAATTTTTCACAACAACATTTCTTTTTATTTGCATTTTAAATTCTGAACCCACAGAGTTCAGTGGATTATATTTTCTAGTTTCTCTCTGCCACCATGAGGGCAAAAATTTACTTTTCCGGGACAAGTTGCTAACTTCACCTTACCTAAGAGCTGAGAAGTTGACAGTATTTGGTGTGCTTCATAAATACATGCTAAAACTCTGAGATGCATCAGTAGCATGATTAAATCAAAATCTGTGGTGAAGGTTATTGGCCTGGTTTCCAGCTGATTTCTCAGTACTTGAGAGGAAAATCAAGCCTCTTCAATCTTCTCTTGGAAGCATCACACAGGAAGAATGAGGCTGTTTGTCCTGTGCAAATAATAAACATTAACTCAGCCCCAAACCCAAGAAGTACGTGCTATTTACATTTAAGATACCATCTTCTGTGTAGTAAACATGGGCTGAAGCATAATTATGGAGCACAGCGTCCTTTTATGTACACACGTGATATGTTAGCCTGATATAATGTGGGTTTTAGCCTCTTCTGCTGCTTAGCCAGACTTACTGGATTTTACAGGTATTTTCACAGACATTTTAGTAATGAATGATCTGCTATGATTTTGTAAATATGTAATCTTATCCTACAAACAACTAACTTTGAGCTTTATGCATTCACTATAGGAAGAAAATTGTTACTTAACCGTGGGAAGATGAACTAGAACTCAGGGATATTGCACAATAAATCAATAAACTTCTAGTACATGGCTCTCAAAATAAGTTGTCAGGTGTACTATGAGTTTAAGTAATTTGCTGCCATTGATATGCAGTTTCATTGTTGCACTGCTTCCCAGCGAAGTACCTTTTGCACCTTCTTCCATAAACTGTAATTTGATTCTGCCCTTGTATCAGCAGCTGCAGAGGCATGTCTGTTTTACTTTAATTGTGCTCTTCGAAAGACAGCTTTGTGCTTTGAGCTTCTTCTAATAATTGTATTTTATACTAATTTTGGAGGTGTGAAAAACAAGCTTGAAAAGAATAGAAGTAAACGAGTTTTTCAGTGACTTTCTTGGCATAATGTGTCAGGGAGTTTAGTATGAAGTTAATTCTCCCCTTAAATTACCTTAATCATGGATAATTCCTGGCTGGGAGAGCCATGTCAGAACCAGTTTCATACTTTGATACAGGTGAGTTTTATGGGCATGTGCTGTGGTTTAACCTCAGTCGGCAACTGAGCACCACACAGCCACTCGCTC
>NW_008824543.1:2006056-2019971 GCF_000699105.1 Pygoscelis adeliae
GACCGATGCCCAGCCAGTCCCCGAGCAGCGGCCCCCCCGGCCAGCTTTCCCCAGTTTATGTACTGAGCATGACGTCACATGGTATGGAATGTCCCTTTGGCCAGTTTGGGTCAGCTGTCCTGGCTGTGCCCCCTCCCAGCTCCTTGTGCACCTCCATCCTTCTCAGTCGGTAGAGCATGGGAAGCTGGAAAGTCCTTGACTAGTGTAAGCACTACTTAGCAACAACTAAAACATTGGTGTGTTATCAACGTTATTCTCACACTAAATCCAAAACACAGCACTGTACCAGCTACTAGGAAGAAAATTAACTCTATCCCAGCTGAAACCAGGACAGCATGACTACCAAATAGTGAAAAGACCATATTTCAAAACCTTCAAGAAAGAATCATATCCCATGCCAGTGTTTGTGCAAATAAAAGCCATTGGAATTGATCTCTCTCTCTTGCACACAGGAATGTGGCTAACCTAGTTAATTTTTTTATTGCAGATTCAGTGAAAATTAGAAGCTGTGTTCAAATACTGTGCTTTTCCCTATGTATTGCATTACTTAACTACAACTTTTTTGGAATTTCAGAACATATTTAGTACAGGAATTATATATTTTGTACTATTGCCTTGGAAATCCATAGTGACAAATTGGTCACATGAAAGAATAAAGTGGCTTAAAATGTTCTGCTTATTCACTAAATATGTATGAATTCTGTAAAGATTTCCATAAAGAATTATAAACTTCATTGAAGATTATTTTTTTTTACCCATGGTTTAATACACCTCTTTTCTTTTAAATGTATGCCAAATTTTCAGCGTAAGGTATCTGTAATGGCTGTTTATAAAGAGTGCAACTTCTTCTATTTCAAATGCCATCATGAAATTACCTCACCGATGGGCATCTCTATTTCAAATAACAGAGGTGTTCATTTAAATGCTACTGAGGTGACGGGCACCTGAAGAGAAGCATCTGATGAAATGATGCAAGTGTGCACAAAATCTGTGTTCTCGTGGAATTTCAAAGCACTGTAGAAACAGAACTTTTGTATTTTTTAATTTCTGTAATATTCTAGTTTTGCTTTCACATGGTTGTGTTTTTCAGTAAGCCAGTTTCAGCACTGCATTTGTCAGGAGCATCAGAGGAATCGGTGTGGCTGATGCTCGCAGTTTCAGCTTCGTGTTATTGGCTCCCGTTACGAGGGACTGTCCCTAAATCGGCTCTGCAGCAGCCTGGCAGACCCCCAGCCGGGGCCACTCCTAGTGCCACCGCAATCACACTATGCACGTGAAACACCCGCAATATGCATCTATGGAGTAAAAATGACAGTGACAGATGTGGAGCAGTGAGTAAGACAGTGCAGTGTGATGGCTTGATTAGGTGCTCCATTGGATAAAATGACCTGGAAGGAAATGGCAGTTTTCTCCCAGGGAAGATGTTTGGAGAAGATCCCTGGGCTTAAGTTATATCTGTATTTTTCATTCATTTGCTTTGGTGGGGATTTGTGTGAATGGTAACTTCCTCCCCCTCTTCTAAGCTAATAGCTCTGTGCAGTCCCTGGTTGCTGCCTGGCCATGGGCAGCAGGCAGTGGGGGGGCAGTGTGGAACACACCGTGGGGGCCTCCCCAAGGTCTTGGTTGAATTCCCCAAGGACACAATGCGATATATAGGATTTCATGGCTGCAAAAGACACAATACCCAACTACTAGGCACTCCTGGTCTTAAGCAGTTAACTATGAATTTTAAGGATGCTTACATGCCCAAATGCTCTCCATATTTAAGTGTTTCTTTCATTTTTATCTACAGCCTTTGCTGGCCAAATCCATACCATAAAACCGTCGGATAGGAAAATGCATATTTTGAACTGAATTGGCACTTTTGTGAAAATGTTCTATTGACGATAGACAGGCAAGGTATTCTCTCTAAATCAACTCCCGGTAGCCTCACCAAGCACTAAGTTGAATTAATGTATCTCATTCTTGTTAGTTTGCCTTCCCACATTAAATCAGAAACGATGCATTTTTTATTAAGATTTTTTAGATTCAATCCTTAGATTTTGTACACATAAATTTTGCCAAACCAGAGGAGGAATGGAAACTTCAATGTTTTAAATAAAAATTCAGTGGGCATAATTTTGATTGCAAACGAATGCCCTACATTGTCTTCAAGAATCTGAAAGTTAAACACATTGTAAGTGAAAGAAAAAAATATAATTTATAATTGCTATTCAATCGGGGGGGGAACCAGCAAGATTTAAAGAAAAAATTCAGTTTTATCCAGGTACGATAGTCATGAAAAATGGATATTTTATGGAGAAAAAGCCTCATGCTGTTAGGTTTAGTTGGGAATTAAATTTTGCTAGATATTTCTGTGGGTTTTTTCCTTGGGATATACTTCTTTCATTGTGTTATTTTAAGTGACATTAAAAGAATCTAGGCTTCTGTGTTGAAATAAAATTCATAATTAATAATCTAAATAAATATTTTGTTTTAAATTCTGAGAATTACAGGTTGATAGTCCTCTTTAATGAATTAGAGTCCTTTGAGGATGGAGCTTGTCATTAACACACATCATCAGCTGATGCATTTTAATAATACATAGAGTTGGAAGAGAGAGGAAGTGTAAGCTACTGAAGCTTGCAAAACCAATCCCCTAAAGCTTTCATGTTTTATTTGAGCATATGTTTTGGAAGTGGTGATGTTGACACTGGTGGCACTAATCTCCTCTTTATCTTGTTTTGATTAAAAGGATATTTGAATATTATTTTTGGCAAACTTTTATCTAGCCTCAAAGGGGTTCCCTTGTAGCAGCTACAGAGAAATGGCTATAATAAACACATTGTATGATACACTTACATCATATATTATAGCCGCTGCTGGTGTACTCCAAGAACGCAAAATACTCCCAAAAAAGTCAAATGAGCTTGTGTTCAATGCCAAGCATGTGAAAATACAAAATTATGCTCTATCATTTTTTTTTGTTTTGCGAACCTAGCTGTGTAAATTACTTCAGCTGTGTAAAGGAAACTGTTCATTAGATTATTCAATAATTCAGTTAGTAATATATATGGTTAGGAGACAAAAGGTTATGGCAGTTTTATGACACACTGCTATTTTTTATAAAAGCACACATCACCTTTTCTTTACATCATTTTTACCACCTGTCAGATGCCTGGGTTAACATTGGATCAAACCTTACTTTTTTATACCTTAAGTGGTATTAACAGTATAAAACTTAATTTTCAAAATACACAACAAAAATATTCTTTATCATTGTGCTTTATAGAATGTGCAGGTGTATATAACTGTCCCACAGATAGCGTGCACTGCGTAGATCCATGCATTCTTAGTTACCGCAGGACAACTTACAGGGACATGGTTCATCCATTCGACAAAATATCACAATCAGGGAAGATACCTGTGTTCTGCTGTCCTTTTGCCATTTTTTCACTCTAAAGCAAAGGGCAAAGAGTGCACAGTAGACCTTCTCTATGTATTTGTGCATGACAAAGCCTCTGATTTCTTAGGTGCTGGATCAAGCCTCAGGTCTCTATTTCAGCATTCAGCAATGTTAGCATATTACTTCTCTTCTTCATCCCTGTGGAATGTGTTTATAAATAATATTGACTGTTTTTAGAGCTTGATTTCCTCAGACCCCATGCTGCTTATTTTGGTTCTTAAATATGGATTGAAGTGTCTAATTTTAGGTTTTAAATTGCATATACACTTTCAATTGAGAGCAATGGGATTCACGGTTGCTCAGTAAAATCAGATCACTTTTTAATGCACTTAATTTCAGACAAGCCATTTTAATTATCCAGAGCAGAAACACATCCCCACCTAAAGCCTGCAGCATGGATTTGTTAATACCGGGTCTTATTGCTCAAGGAAAGAACAGAATCACACAGTGTAATACGGTGGAATTATTGGTTGCAATTTATTTTACTTTCCATCCTCTCAACGTTGTGCTTGTGTGACTTTTGAAATAATTTGTATTTCAGCAGAAATACTTACTAATTCTTCCAAAGCTGCAAGTGCGTCTGTCCTGTTAATCATCTGTTTTTTCACAGATGCGATCTTCTTTCTGTTCTTTAACTTCTCAGGGCTCACAGAGGGTGATGTGCTTCCACTGGCCGATGCTTCTCTGCATTTGGTACCTCTTCAAAATCCTTCTTTTTGAGACATTCAGAGTTCATGTGACCTTGTCCTTCTTGATTTTGTTCTTTTTGAAAGGTTATGTCTTGGGACTGGCTGCTGGTCACATTCAGGTGTTCAGGTCGCATACGTTGCTGTCCTTCTCTATGTGGTACACAATGGTAATGCGGCTTCTCTTTGCAGAATGTTTCCTCCAACTCAGAACTCCCCTGATTTTGTCCTTGCAGCTCTGTTTCATAGATTACTTCCACAGGAAAAATGTTCAATTGTTCTCGTTCCCTACATTGTTCTGTCTTGTTTGATATGTTGTCGTAGTTATGCTTCTCCTCAACATGCATGTCCTCAGACTCAAAGCTCACATGAGCTTGCTTTTGAGTTTCAGAGGTTAGGAGGAAAGTGCTCAGGTTTTCTGTTTCTATACATTTATGTTCCTCTTCCTTTGATACATCAGAGAAGTCCTGTTCCTCATTAAAAAGTGTATTCTGAGACTCTGAAAACATGTTGTCTTGTTCGTGGTTGTTGGGGGTTTTTTAATAGGTTACTCCCAAAAACAAAACACCAAAGTGTTCAGGTCATGTTCAGTGTTCAGATTGTTGCTCTTCAGTGCTTGGTACCTCATGGTCTCCTTTGTAGGGTGCAGTGTCAGCACTCACATCCTTCTGTCTTTTCTGGTGTTTTTTCTGTAATAGATTGCATTCAAAAATGAAGCGTTTAGGGTTGCTGGTCCCAAAAACTGTTGTTCTTCTATAGGGGGGTAATGGCAAATTCTGAACTCATGTTCAGAAGGAATTTTGAATCAGTAGCAGTTGTAAATATTTTTGTCCCCTTCTCTAACCCATGTCTCAACATCTTAACTATCAATGCCTTTGAATAATGCACTGGACTCATATCCTCTCGCTGTCTAAGCGGTCCTTGACTTCATCATCTGTGTAGCAAAGCCTATGTCAGTCTTTAAGAACCTGTATTATCACAAGACCCAGTAGGGACCATCGTGTTAAATAGCAGCAGCACTACGTTCCCTGAAAGCAGCAAAACCAGTAGGCTGTTAAATTTTCAACAAGCTGCAGCAGTCCTGAAGACATTCTCTCTCTTCTTTATTGACAGTTGTCACTGCTAAGTCCTTGCTACACACACTCTCCTTGTTCCTACTCTCAAACACAGCACAGAGAAGGAGCAGAATAAACACACTTGGTTTGATGGAGATGGTGACACAGAGAAGAGGGTTTAAGGGTATATTAATTTTCAAGTACTTTAGTATGATTAAAAATTAGTTCATATTAAAATAAGAGCTATGACTACTGTCTGAAATTCATAGGCTTTCTAGGAGATTATATGGAAAATCTTTCCATTAGTTTATATCATATTGGTTGAGTTGATGCCTATAAAACATTCAAAAATCATATTGATGAGTGTTAGTAAAGAGGTTTATTTAGATTGATAGAATCTTTTATAATAACATTTATAACAAAATCCTTAGCATTTGCAGAGAGTAATGCCTTGGCTTCTCAATGCTTCTTTTGGTTTTAGATCCTTTATGGAAAGCTCTGTTGTTGTTTAGTTATCCATCTGACATGAAATAGTTTGCTGGCATACTTCTAGGAGCAGTCATCGTACGAGTTACTTATCTACTCTACAAAGGTCCAGTTAAAATATTTGCTATTCCTGCAGCACTTCTCTTCACAAGCAGTTGCTATCTTGGAAATGACCAGACCCTTGAATTGTCTAAATGAACCCCAACCTGTATCTTGGCCTAATAAAGCTTTTTTTTTTTCTCTCCTTTTTTCTTTTTTCAAATTTAACACCCAAGCATTATGTATTTAGTTTATATACACAGATTAGGTATTTTGTAGGACATGTATATGTTTTATATCAATCATGGAACCCAATGAAGCATCCTTAAAGAAAACAGAGGTGATAGATGGTTTTCTGGCTTCTATTCAAAACTCTTGTTATATTGTGCAGTACTTACTATGAATGCTTGGCAACAAAAAGGCAGAGATCCTATATTACACAAATACTTAAAAGCCTGCACCCAGAGACAAGAGAATGAAACGAGGTGGTTTTATATGTGCAGTCCCTTCTGTCTCCTTCACCCCTCCTGGGAAGTAGTTATGACATAATAGGATTTGAAGGTTACTCTTCAAATTTCCTTTCACCTTCAAGTGAGTAACCTGTGTCATGCATTGCAGAAAGCTGTCATCTTGACATCTAGTGATGCAAAGAAGGCTTGAAATAAGTCTTTCTGTTAGAAAGAATTGGAAATCAGACTTGCAAAAGTTAAAATTTAATTCTATTCTATTTTTTCTTGTTTAAATTTTCAAACCATCATTCAGGTTAAGAAAAAGCTGAACTGAAATACATGTGTATAACAGCGCATAACAGCTTTGAAAACCTCCAGTTTAAAGTTTTCTTGTGTGAAAATCAGTTGTACCCTTTCATGCATCATTAAACTCTTTTATTGCTGGGAAGCAAGAATGCTATATTATTTCAAAGCTATTAAAATTTAATCTCATATTTTAAATTACTCAATAAATATTACAAGTAAATATTTGGGAGTTTTGCCCTATAAATGATTACCTTTTTTCAGCCTCTGAAAAGATAATTGGTCTAGGAAATATTCCTGTTAGAAATATTCAAGAATAAATTTATATGTGGACAAAGATGTTTCCTAGAAAGAATTATTAATCTGACAAAGTGTATTTTAAGACCGTTGTAGCTGATTTTAGTTACACTTCTTCCCAGCACAGATTTGTATTACAATTGTGGTTAATTGTTTAAAATGCAATTTTAAGTCAACTAAACATGACCCTCATTGTATTTCCTTTTTATTCTCTGTTGTCACTTTTCAAATCATATTTATATACATTATTAGCAGCTGTCCTCCTTTCATCTAGTTAGCACAGCAGTACACTAACTCTGTAATTTACTGATTTAATACCAGCTATTTCTCACTG
Organism: Pygoscelis adeliae; assembly: GCF_000699105.1. Classification (NCBI taxonomy): domain Eukaryota; kingdom Metazoa; phylum Chordata; class Aves; order Sphenisciformes; family Spheniscidae; genus Pygoscelis; species Pygoscelis adeliae. The sequence continues at coordinate 2,013,151 of NW_008824543.1, forward strand.
GATATTAGTACATGGGCATAGAACTCTTTGATAAAGTAACAACAATGAAAGAGATGAGCAATATGAATTTTACATCAATAATTTCCCTACTAGTACTTTAACAGTTGTCGTAAAACCGATGCTGTATTTTCTTATACCTTTCTTTCACCCTAATAATAAAGGGTTCTTTACTCTCAGAAGTCTTTTTCAGTAATAGGTAATTGCAGACCATGGTTAGTCTTCTTTTAGGTGAGCTTTAGTCTTTTGTTGGAGGGTAGGTTTTTCAGATCAAATCTCTTCTGATTCTTTTTTGCCCATCTCTTTTGGGTACTAGTACAGGGTAGCGATATCCAGAAGTAATCTTGCTGATAGCTTTAGAGGGGAAAAAATAACTGAAAAGATGTTTGAAAAGCGTTTGCTCTACTATATAACCTGTTTAGATCTGGCATGACCGATGCCTGATACAGAGAGTAAATTATCTTCCGTTATGGACCCACCTCTTTAGGAAGGATCCGTCCAAGGTAGCATAACATAAATTACAAGAAAACTCCTTTCCTGACTAAATTAGTGGAGAGGACTTGAAGACTAGATGGTCCCGACGTTTGCTTATAACCAAAACATAGGAAAGCTTATATTTAAAAGCTAGTGATACTGGTGACCTGAAATGCCAAAAGCTCATAGAGCTTATCAGCCTGCAGAAAGTAATGCAAGTTTTAAAGGACATAATTTGAACTGGAGAGGATCTGCTAGCGGTTGTGTCTTGTACTGTAAAGTAAACAGGCTTTTACAGCATTATAAAATCTTTTGGCCACACCAAAACAGTTAGATTTCTCCTTTAGTGCATGCCTAGTTAAATAATAAGAAATAATGAGTCTATTTTTGTTTTTATTTTAAAGTGCTCCCCAAGAAGGAACAAAACCCAATAGATCATTCTCTGTCTTTCTCAGCAGTATATTTAATGCTCTGAAAACTGCCCTTAACTGTACAGCGATCAGAAGTTTTCACTATCTTTCCATGCAGGAGCTAAAAATTCTGATAAAAGTAAGACGGGTTTGATTTTAGATAGAATTGCATCCCTTTTCCATCTCAACGTCACCAAAACCAGCTATGGGAATGGAGCCAAACTCTTATTAATACACTTCAACTATTGCAAAAATACAAGGACAAATTTATTTTATTTTGTAGTGACAAATGCGTTTCCCTCCTAATTTTGTGGGAGTGTTTTTCCCCCTACAAGAAATAAATTGCATATTCTGGAAATAAGTTAGCCATTCTGAAGTTCAGAATTCATGAAGCTGTTCCAGCAGAGAATGGATACGGAATTGCAGCAAAATCTCAAGGTCACTGGGAATATTCTTTGGGGTATTCTTATGTGGCTTATCTGTGCTCACATGCCTAATTTTTTTTTCAGTGCAAAGAATAGCCACTTGCAGAGAATGGAAGCCTTAGCCCGGCCCTGTGCCATCCCTTATTCAAGTTCTTTTATACTCCTCTTTTTAAAGAAGCTGTCAAGTTCTTTTCTGAAGCTGACAGGAAAGGCCAAATCTGCAGTACAGGAAGAGAGGCAAAAAAGAAACTTTTTGTGTTGATGTTTTACTAAGTGAGCTAAGGAGAATTTTAGAATCATGTAATTTACTCTGGAGGCATTTACTGTACATAGCTATAGTGATGGTAATTTCTTTCATTGTGGAAGTGAAAAGATAACCATCAATCAGTTGTCAATTGGTCAATTGCAGAAGTGATGAAAAGAAACTGTAGGAACAATCACTTCTGTGGCTACCTAGACCATTTGGGGTTTTAAGGAAAATATGGGAACTGGAGTCCGTAGAAATGGAGTGAGGTTGGAACATAAAAAATAATCTGTGCAGGGGTAAATGGATCCCCTATAAATACTGTATTTATTTTTTTTGTGTGGCATATAGGTGCTGCAAAAATAGACAAAGCCGAGTTTGCACTGAAGGACCTTTGAACTGAGCGCGTTGAGAACTGGAGATGTGATGTGGTGCAAGCAGATAGACTGTTTAAATGGAGGTTTGAAAATGGAAGAAGTTTTTGTAAAAAATGAGCAAACAACTAAATTATTTCAAATATTGTTATATGCCCAGCAGTAATTGCAGTTATAACTTTATGTGTGAAGGAAAATATGGTTTGTGTTGTTTCGGAATAAGAGAGACATTATCATGTTTAAGTTGCAAAGCGTTGTAAGACATAGTGTAAGACCAGGTATAGTACTGGTTTTTAAATACATAATGTGGAAGTTGTTTTTAAAATGAGCCTCGTGGCACAGGACGGCATGAACGCTGTGTGTTTAACAGTTATTTAAGTGGTGTGAAAGGCACGTATTTCATTATATATGCATATTGCACTGGGGGGGTAAGCTTAGGACAGAAGTAGGAAAAAGATTAAATTCATTTATTTATGAAAAGAGTTCAAACATTATCGATGCGGGGTGGTTTATGCTGCGGTGTTTTGTTTTGGGTTTTCTTCCCCCCTTCTGTGGTAGGTAATAAAAAGGATTACAGGCCCTCCAGAAGGATGAGATATCATCAGTTTGTAATCCAGCCCATGGTTTCCTAGATACCGTATTGTCTATTCTGTTCCGCTATGTGAAAAATGTTGAATATCAACAATGGGTTTCAGTGCTGTATTGTTGAGTTTTGTATGAACTAATCTAGCTTCACTAAAAAAAAAAAAAAAAAAAAAAAACTACAGCTTTGGACAAAAGTCTATAGCCAGTGCATTCGTAACTCCCCATGCACAAGAGCTGACTGTGGCTCTGGGAAGACATTTTACTCATTTGATTTCTTTTTTCTTGTAGTCTTCTTGTCCAGTTCTCAGGTGTTTACCACCTATTAGAATTTCACCTGTATGGGTCCTGTGTTTGAGAAAGTCCCAGGACCTGTCAGCTGCATAGGCCTCATAAAAGACAGCTCTGTTCAGGGTTTGAAAGGTAAGCTTTTGCCTAAGTCCTCTGCTGTCTGTGCTTTAAGATGCTAACTTTATTGGCCTAGTTCTGAAACTTTGCAGCTTATCACTCATTTGGAGCTTTTGTAGAAGGCGAGCGAGGGGAGCAGGTTTCAGCTTAACAGGGAAAATAACCATTCTTGGAGTGAGAGGTGGTGGGGTTAGAGAGGGGATGGATTTGAATGAAATGTGCCTTTCCTCTTATAGAAACTGAGTTGTAACTAACTAGTGAAAGTAAGGAGTGTATTACCTGCACAACGAGGTGTTTGGAGAGCAGGTATTCTGCAAATACGTATGCTCCAAAGACAGGGTAAGAGTAAAAGGGGAAGTGTATGACCTGTGGGCATGATATTTCCAGGACTTGGGTAGCACAGACAATCGTATGGTTTTGAACTGCCTTGCCATAAGCACTGGATTCTTTTCTTTTCTTTTTTTTCTTTTTCTCTTTTCTTTTCTTTTCTTTTCTTTTCTTTTCTTTTCTTTTCTTTTCTTTTCTTTTCTTTTCTTTTCTTTTCTTTTCTTTTCTCTTTTCTTTTCTTTTTTTTTTTTTTTTCTTCTTTTCTTTTCTTTTCTTTTCTTTTCTTTTCTTTTCTTTTCTTTTCTTTTCTTTTCTTTTCTTTTTCTTTTCTTTTCTTTTCTTTTCTTTTCTTTTCTTTTTCTTTTTCTTCTCATCCTTTCTTTCTTCTCATTCTTTTTTACTGTGGTCTTAGAACTGTCTTAATGTTTTGTGGAAATGCTATTGGGGGTGCTGTTTGCTTGAAATAAAGTGGGCGGAGAACAATTGAGGGTAAATAAGATTCGTGATCAGAAAGATTCTGTCATTAGTCCAATTTCTGAAAGAATTTGGGGGGGTTTCCTCTTCACTTAAGTTTTTCCTAGATTTATTAAAGCAATTCAACAATAAGCAAAAGACCCTACAACAATAAGAATGTACATATGTATAAGCTGTGGTGAACTAGATTAGATGCACAGTAAATATTTATTTGTGAATTTAAAAGTGTATTGTTAAATGCTTAACTTTAATATATGCATTTTATGTTAAAATATTTCTACCTTTTTAATTGCAAATTATTTTCTATATATCTATATTTCTATTTGGATCTTTTCAGTACATAAGATTGTAAATAATTTTAATTCCTTGGAAAAATAACTTTATAGGCAAATACTTTCACGCTTACTGTAAACGTAGGCGTTGGTTTTTATGGAGTAACAGTACTTCACAACTGCTTTATTTGTTTTACTCTAAGTAATATACTGATATTGCGATTAGAGACCAACTTCCAAAAATCCTCCAGGCATTTTCTTGTCTCTGTGGAAGATTTTTGCAGAAGATATGCCAGCTTTCAAAATCTTCTCTTTACCCTGCTAAAGCGTGAATGTTTTTCCCATCCCCCTTTTAACCTAGGAATTAGAAGAAAGTACAGACGATGCTTGCTTAACCCTGCATTTAGTGCCAAGCAGTGATGTGCTCCCTGTGAAACCATTTCTGACCCTCTGCTTGCAGTGGTGAGCCTGAATTTTTCCCCTTCCTTGCCCATCATTGTCGGTCAATTATGGGATGGAACTGAACCAGAAAATCTGGTACAGTCTGGCAATTAGTACAAAGGGTTTCCAGTCTAGTGTGAAGACAGAGATGCAAGAGCCCCAGCAGCTAGAGAAATAGTTTTGATTGGCCATGGACATTGCCTTTTAGTGCTGCTTGGTTACTTCCTAAAGATACTGCCTCTTCTACCCTACAGGTCTTCTCCTTAAAGTACTGCATTACGGGCCTACTTTTTATAAGTCTTTTGGGAAGTGGGGGGGGTCTTCTTTTTTTAGCTCTAGCTTCTTCCATTTGCAGGCTGTCATTTTAACCCATCAAACAGACACATTTTGACTTGTACAACAAAGAACCAAGTTATCAACATTCACAGAAACTGACATTTTTAATTCAGGCTTCATTATGTCTTCGGTTTATGACAGTGAGCTACAAAGACATTTAAAGTTTTTTTCTTTTTTTCATTTTAAATTCAGCATTGGGATGTTTATCTTTCTTTTAATGCTCATATTTCCCTTTCTACCTTTATTCTTTAGTAATATATAATTAGCATTATCAAAACCATCAGCTATTATCCACTACGACTTTTGACCTTTATCTATCTAGCATTTTCCAAAATAAATTGCAATACAAATCCTAACTGTTTATGTTACATCGTTATAGTAAAATGTGATTAGTTAAACTCACTAATACATTCATCACAGAAATCATCTCCTTTGATATTACAAAGATATAATGAATGATTACATGTATATAAACTTGTTAAATATCTGGTAGTGTACGTTAAGAATTAATAATGAAACAAAAATTGTAATTCAAAAATAACATACAGAAGTCAGGGCTTTTCATATGTAACCAGAATTTTCAAGAGTTATTGCTGAGTCTGTAGCTGATGTTTCCTGCTATCCTGAGAACAAAAATCTGGTATAAGTTTGACTGAAGTTTAGAAGAAGAGCTAGTTATGCCCAATAAAAATTTTAGACTATTATTTCCAGGAAAGCTGGTAACTTTGCTGAATATATGAACACAGTACTCAGTCAAATCTTGTTCAAAACTAAAATGCAGTATAATTAGATAGCACTGCAAGCAGTTGCCAAAGTAATAGGAACATTGGGCATTCAACCATAACCATAATGTTTTGTGTGTGAGAGTTTTTGTTTTCATACGAGTCAGCAGTTTCTGGTTTATGCTTGGATAACTGTGTGTTTGGGATGTCTTCTGTAGTTGTAAAAAAGTAAATGTGTGGTCTAATCTTCATATGTATACATGAAATATTACAAATACACATTCAGAGCTTATATTGTCATTCTTTTCTTCATTCTGTCTGTCTCTGCACAGTGGTACTATGGGAATCCTTGAAGGTGGCTTTAGGCACATGATAGCAGAATATTCCATTCAGCAGTTAAATACTCTTTGGTTGTATTAATGGCAAGAAGTATAGGAGTGGGGGCTGCAAATGTGATGACAAGATTAGCACATTGCCCCCTTCAATCAGGTACCTCTTGTTTTTGTATTTATCACTCATCTTTCCCAGTTGACTGATGGCTGTCACTCAATAGCTTTCTTTGGCTAGAAAGAGAAAGAGCTTTCTTTAAAGATGTCAGCAGTGCTGTTGAATTCCATAATAGGTCATTTGCACTGGAAGTCTACATAGAGCAACAAATTAGTAGCTTCTCTTGTAGGTCTTTTGATAGTGTACATGGGAAATGATGCGATAGTGTTGTTTATTACACCAGGAAGATGATAGCATAGTGTAGGTCAAAATCTAATCTGGCTACCCAGATACACATTGCCCTAGGATGCACTGATGATGCTTTGGGCAGGAATGATGTAGAATAATTATCCATATATTAATAACTGCCAATTTCTTGTTTGTTTGTCAGAGAAACAAACAAAATGGCAACTTGCATTCAAGTGCAGCGGAAAAGAAAATTATAACTAATTGTGTCTTAGCCTAAAGAATTGGTTTAAAAAGACACAAAAGCAATTGAAATTTTTCACCACTTGCAGTTTAACAGATAACCAGTAATGGCACTGAAAAATACACACTCCAAATGCACTTTAGTTGGATTTTTTCCCATTGTTTTTAGTTCTGTTTGTCTTCAGTGACCAAGAAAATTTGACATTGAACAGGGACTACCCCATCTTAATTTGTAACCCTTCAGTCATGATATTATGGCCTTCAGGTTAGGTACTTACACAAACATGCTTGGGCTATGAGCTTTGACAGTGAATCACTGGGTCAGATTGTTTAATTGTGAAGTTATTTTCAAGGAGATAAAGATCTGTTCCTAGCTCTCATCACTTTTCTACCATAGAATAATCTTAGTTCTATACAAGT
>NW_008824543.1:2019990-2033394 GCF_000699105.1 Pygoscelis adeliae
CTCCAAATGTGTTTTCCAAACACTGCTATGCCTATTAAATATTTACCTATAATTAAAGTTTCAAAGTGCCATTTTTCATATGAGAAAACTGAGGCATAGTAGGGCTGAGTGGCAACATTACATCTTGGTATGGGTTACTGCTTCGGCAGTGTGTTTGGAATGTATTTAAGATCTCCCCTCTCAATGCATTACAACAGCTTTTTTCAGTAGTGACTAGTTCATAACTGCTTTCTGGATTTCACGCTCTTTTTAGATTGTCCTTCACTGCTTAATAACTGCCACCTCCACAAAATGAATTTTGGACAACTCACCAGCTGCAGGATCCATTCTTACTACCATCAATATTGCAGTTCTGTGATTTCAGTGGGATGGTGAAGTGGTGGAGTCACCATCCCTGGAGGTATTTAAAAGATGTGTAGATGTGGTGCTTAGGGACATGGTTTAGTGGTGGACTCGGCAGTGTTAGGTTAATGGTTGGCCTCGTTGATCTTAAAGGTCCTTTCCAACCTGAATGATTCTATGATTCTATGATCAGACCTTAATGCTTAACCCCAACAGTCCAGCTCTGAGTCCCATTGTTGATGGTCTGTCACCCTACTGAAGAAGTTTGGCTCAGCTGATGGTTTCATTGCTGTTCTAGAAAATCAGGCAGCATGTTAGTAGACCTCAGCTGGGAGGTAGCTCTGTGCCATAAATGAAGTCATGGAAATAACATATAAGTACTATATTTCGTATATATGTATGTAATAACATCTATAACATCAGGAAACATCTGTTCTTGGCTTCTCATTTTCTATTATTCTGTTTTCTGAGCTTACGAGATCTCTTGGGGGAGGAGGCGAAATCCCAAACAACAAACCCACCATCATCATGGAGGTCAGAAGTGTGTAGCTGTGGTGTGAATTGGCTCGTGTCAGCTTTTGTATGCACCCAGGAGCAGATCTCAGCCCTGACATGCTGACACCTTCAGTGAAAGTGTAGGAGTTTGTCTTCTCAGAGAATGAGGCACTCAACGAGCTGGTCTCCAGTTTGTCAGCTGCACTCTTTGGGCATACTGCTTTTGTCCTTACTCTATGGTTAAATGTATCTGACAACTGACTGCTGGGTCTGTTGATTTGGGAAATGAGTCGGGCTAAATGTACTAGTAGAAAATCACAGAGGTTTTGTAATATGGGAGAGAATGAGAGGTCAAGCCCATTGTCTGAGCCATGATCTACCAGCTTTCCTGCTCCTGGAAATGTTTCCTTTGCATGACAGGTCCTCCTCAACCCTTCTACTTATGCCTGTTCCTCAGGGTGGGAAAAGCAGCTGAAAACCTCACCCTGTAAGAGTTTTTTAGACACATAACAGGGTTTTATGCTCCCAGTTTCCATTGACTTTCAATTCAATTATCACTTAGATGAAATTCAATAGGAATAAAGCACCCAATTCCTTTATTCCATTGAGAACCTCCTGTCCTGAGTCTTACAGTAGACTATGGAACAAGTGAGCATTGGCTGTTAGTGGGATGTGACAAGCATTAAGAAATAAGAGACTGGATCAATGTATTTCATGGGACTTTATACAAATTTAAGCAATTGGCATTTCATATTAAATGGCTGGTTTCATATAAAGCAGAAGGGAAAAATGACTAGTAAAGACATGGTGATAGCAGTTTCTCAAAGAACAGATACCAAAGGCACAAGCAGAAACTATACCATTGCAGGGGATGACAGGCCGTGCACCGAGATACATCTTTTGTTAACACGTGAGCCTTAACCAAAGACTCAAAAAGGAATTTTACAGGAATCAGATTATTAATGACAAGCCTAAAGGTCTGTCATGGGCCTACAGGGATAGAATTCAAGTAATAAAGACACAAAAATGAGATGTGACCAGCAAGATGCATGAAACTGCACTGTATGAGCATTCAAAGCAATAGGGAAACCAAGGTATAGGCTTGCTAGTCAGTAGAAGGAGGTGATGTCATTGACAAATGAGGCTGAAAATGAAGAGGTACCTAATACCTGCAAAATATAATATTTTACTTTTTTAAAAAGTCAGCTGTAAGGAGATGGCTAGCACAAATAATATAAATTACAAGAGGATATGGATTATTTGCAATTTTTTGTAAGTCATCTTTTGATATCTTACATGTTGCATGGACCCTCAGCTAATCCACTGATCACAGGCTGAGAAATAGTAAATGACATGACCACCCAAAGTCCCTTGCAGACCTTTTTTTTCTATGATTCATTGGCATTGTTATAAGGACATGAATTCTAGAGGTGGCCTCTCCCTCACTTCCGTTTCACTCCTTCCTAGAATAATTCTTAAATTTTTCATTTACCCTCTGTGTCTCTTAGTTGCATAGCTGATTGTTATTTCTTTCTGTTTCTTTCTGTACTTGTAATTATCTTTTCAGTTCAGTCCTATGGATTTTCCCTCTTCCAAATTGTTTAATTCTTCAGCTTACTCAGTATAATATTCCTTGCTGTCATCCAACCCCTATTCATTAGAAATTTTCTCATGCCAGTTTCTGAATTGAGGGCATAGCTAAAAAGTGGTGCTGGTTTATGTTATGTTGGCACTGACTAGAGGAAAGATAAAGTAACCGTTGGCTTCTGCGAGGTTCTGTGTATCTGTAAACATAAATATGTTGATGAGGACTGAGGAGAGATTTCAGTCCTGATCCATGTAGCTATTCTGCCATACAGAATAGCTACATCAAAGGCAGACACAGATACTTCAGCAAAACAGCACCTTTTATGTTTTCATTTTGTCCTTCGTACTTTTTTTTTTTAATGGAAAAACAATCTCAGAGGTGCTAATAATTTCTCATTAGTAAAATGCCATTTTCAAACAGTCATTTCTATTTTGGCTAAAAATGTTCAAGAAGTTGTTTTAAAAAATTCAGAAACACTGTACTAGAATTAAAAAATTTTCAGTTCCAAACTTTCCAAAGCACTTTAAAATTTCCTTTGTCTTTCTTTGGAAGAATAATTTGCTAACTACTTCTGCCAGGAGAAGTGTTAACTTCTGTGTGTTAGAGCCCTAATTAGATTAAGTTGGATCCGCACTTTGCATGTTCTCCCAAGCTAATTCCCATGATCACCATGCTTTAAAACCTTTATTAGGGGGTTTTGTTAAAGATGCATCACTTTACTGTTGTTATTCATCTGACAAGAAGAGTGGATTCAAATGTACCCTTCTTTCAAAGCTGTGTTTGTCACTGACCTCGGATGTTGAACCGAGAAGAGAATTAGTTTCTAAGCACTGCACGGTGTGTGCAATGCCAAGAAAACTGGAGAGTTCTGACTGGCATCCTTCTAAGAGAAGTGATTTGAAAATGGTATTGTCTTGTGCGTTACATCCATCAGAGCCAAAAATACTTGGGTGTTGTTAAAACACATAGAGATTCAAAACTTGCTATTGTGTCTCTAGCAAGGAGTTGTCAAGATGAAATGAAGGAGGCAGCACCGTGGGGAAAAAAATCTTTGGATCTCAGTTTGAAAGAGGAGGTTACGCCTAGAGATGTAAAAACTTCCTTCTTTGATTCACGAGGAAAGTGGAAAGAGAGCGACTAGTGACGTGGCAGTCTGTTGATGACACCAGGTTTTTCAGGACAATAAAGATGAGGACCCTTAACAGGACTGGCTGGAGGATCTTATGAAACTCAGTGAGTAGTCTTTAAAGTATCCCATAAAATTCAGTTTAGATAAGAGTTGAAGTGACGCATCTGGGAATAATCAAAACTTTGCAAATAAAATGATGGTCTTTCAGCTGTTTTACCACCAAGGAATGATATCTTGGGATTATAAAAGACAGGTCCATGAAATAATCTGCCTAGTGGTTAGTAGTGTTCAATGAATGTTAGGAATAAATAGGAAAGGGATAGAAGATAAATACAGAATACTTATGCCAGTGTTTAAATCCATGGTGCACCCACATCTTGCATATTGCCTGCCCCTACCTTTTCAAAAGGTTCACAAAAGGGCAACAAGGATAATCACAGGAACAGAAACATTTCCATTAAAAAGAAATTAAACAAAGTAGACTCTTTGTATGCCTAGAAAAGGAGACTGTTGGGAAAGATGATAAAGGTATCTAGTCTAAAGCATCATAAAGAGGGTCCCTACACATGGTTTGTGCACAGTCTTTGCCAGGACAAGAAATTAAGGCAGATGACAGATACGACAGCTGGAAGAGAAACAAAAGATGATCTTTAGACATAACATAATTAAGCAGCCACAGAGTACTGTCAGAGTTTAAAGTTTATATGGGTTCAAGGGAAGCTTGAACAAGTTCCCAAAGGAGAAATCCATAGAGGTTAAAAATACACATGAACCTTATCTGGCTTAGGTAGTCTTTGAGACTCAGACTGGTGGAAGCTGGAAGAGTATTTGGGGGAAGCGTTATTACATGCCTGTTCTGTTCTTCTTTAGGCATTCGTTTCTGGCTACTGATTGAGACAGTGCTTGGCTAGATGGACATTTGGTCTCACCCAGTACAGCCATTTTATGTTCTTATGATACCATTCATTTATGTCCTGAGCTCACTCTTCCTCTTCATATACAAATGAAGGGCAGATCAGAAACTGTAGAAGTAGCCTTTGCAGATAGTTTGAATACATCTTTTTGCATATATCTTCCTCTTCAGCTAAGCTAAGAAAGGGTCTGTCTTCCACAGTGCACCTAGTTGGCAATCAGACGGAAATACTGACAATCAGAGGCATGTTTTTAAAGCTCCCAAGTTCATATTAATATGATTTTTAAAAACATGGGGAAATCCATGAAAAATTTATCAGTATGTAATAGCTGAAAAATCTCTCCAGGAGACTTTAATTTCTGCTTCTAATCTTTTCATCTCAATCTGCTGGGTCAGCTTTGCGCTTCTCCTTGTGTGCACAATGGGGAACAACGTTTAGCTAATGACAGAAGTGCAGGATGGGGATTAAGTACCCCCCAAGCTCTCTGTATTTTAGTAATGGTATTGAAAGTTCCCCGCTCCCTGATTTTTCTTCCCTCCTACTCTTCCAATAAATTAACTCCTAAATCTGAAAATCAAGACATAACTTCAGTGCGCAGGGAAAATACACCCTGCAAGTTTTCCTAAATACACCTTTAGAAAAGGCTTAAGTTTGATTATTGTAATTGATTATCTTAAACCGGAGTGTCAGGATTCCGCATTACACTCAGCATGTAGTTTGATGAGAAGCTGGATTTGGCAGCAGCCTTAGGTGTCCTTACCTCACCACTCCCACCCACCCACTCATTTCTGGCCCGTGCTTCAGGTTTGCCCCCCTAACCCTAGATACAGGTTCAAAATTAAGTTAATCTAAATATTCACTGCTGTTAAAAGCACTAGTTACACCGTGAGCTTTATCTCTGTCTTCCCTTCTCCCTGTGACAACTCAAGTGCCATGGGACTGTGTGGTTAGAGAAAACTAGTAAGTTCCTTACAAGGGTTAGTTTTCAGCCCTATCAGCTCCTTGATATAACTGAGCACTAGTACCAGCACATGACAGCTGGAGGAAACGTGGTTTGGGGATGGGAAGGTGGCCTTTTGTTAGGTGGTAACTCAGAGTTGGGAAAGTTTAAGCCTACCATGAAGTTGCACCTCCTATGGTGTGTTGCTTTTAAGGCTGCATGGTAAGCCAGAGTCTTGAGTCAATCTAGGTAACAAATAACTTAACAATCTCCAAAAGAAGTTGAGAAACAACATACACAAGGAATAACAAGTAATAATAGCCTTTTTTCCCAAGGAGCATCAAGGAGCATGATTACTGCCAGGAAATCTGTAAGAGGCTCAAGGCATGAAAGGAGCATTCAAAAAGATAAAGCCATAGCAGAAAAGCTGTGGTATTTTTGCACCTGTGCTTACCATGGGGGAGGTTGGAGAGATTCCCATCTCAGAATCTTAATTTCTGGAATGCATTTTAGGATTTGTTTAAAATTGAAGTGTCCATAAATAGTTCATAGAATAAATGGACAAAACAAGCTATAACAACTCATCAGGAACAGAGACATTCACTTGGAAATTCTAAAGAGAGCCAGGAGAGAAACAGGTGATTGTGGTGTACAGCTGCTCAGTTCAAATCATTTTGAGCCAGAGGACTGAAATCTGACTAATGCAGCAACAGATTTTAAAAAGGGATTCAGGCAGATCGGAAAACTGCAGTCCAGTAAATCTGACATCTGTGCTGGGAAAATGAGTAGAAGCTATAACAAATAATAGAATTAGTGTAATCTGAATAATTATGACATATTATGAAGAGCCAACGTAAATTTTAAAAGAGAAGTCCTGGCCTAAAAATATATTTAAATTCTCTGAAGGAACCTACAAGTAGAACACTGGAGACCCAGCTTATATCATCTGCTTGGACATTCAAAAGATGTTTAACAAGGTCCACCCCCAAAAGCCTTTAAGAAAATAAAATATGCTGGAATAAAAAGGAAGATCCTCACATCAGTAAACAACTGGTTGACAGTAGAAAGCAGATTATAGGAATAAATGGTCAGTTTTCACAGTACAGGTAGGTAATCACTGAAAACCCCATGGAGATCTGTGCTATTCAACATATTCATAAGTGATCTGAAAAATAAAAAGGTGAATAGTGAGGGAACAAAATTTGCTGATGGTACTAAGTTACTGAGGGAAGTTAAGAGAAGGACCAGCTATGGTGTATTGAGAAAGACCTTACAATGCTAGCAATAATGGGCAAAAAAATGACATGAAATTCAGTGCAGACAAATGCACACGGGAAAAATAACTCTATCTTTACATATAAAGTGATGGGCTGGGAACTAACCATCACTTCTCAGAAATGAGATCTTGAAGTTGAACGGATAGCTCTGTAAAACTGTCATGTCAGAACAGTCGAACGAAAATTTTAAGAATAGAGGACAAAATAAAAGCCATTATTACAACACTATATAAATCCATAGTACACCTGCATCTTGAATACTTTGTGCAGTACCAGCCTTCTCAACTTAGAAAGAATAGAGTAAAACCAGAAAGGGTTGAAAGACAGGTGGCAAGGATGGTCACCATGACAGAATGGGTTCAAGGAATATGACTAGGACCCAGCAAGTTGGAAAGGAGATGACCAATGCTGGGGCAGGTTGATAGATCTCTAGATCTTGACCAGTTCAAAAGCTTGTTTTACAGTGTCACGACAGAAACAGAGACACTAGCACAAGTGAGGAGATGATGGACTTCCAGTATGAAAATGGGAACAATACAGAAGTCCTAAAATGAGTGCCTTGCTGAGCTACAACATCAGAAAGTTAGAGGAACAAACAGGGTGCTAATGCTTAAGAAACTGGGCACATAAGAAGTATTCACAAGGCACTTAATTTGTCTGGTTCAGTCTCGTTAGATCCTTTAGGCTTTTTCTGCAGTCAACAGAGGGAGAAAGTCTCTCCATTCGGGCCATGAAGAGCACCTAAATTAGGATCCTCTACTGAGCTGGACTCCAAAGGACCCTCTCTGCCTCCATTAATTAGAAAGGTAGCACAAGAAGACTGGCCAGCCAAGGAGATGAAACTGGTACCTAACCCTGGGTGACACAGATACCATGATAGGTCTGGGTGGCTGTACTGTTCCTGTGGTGGGGTATATGGAAAGCAGCTGCTATCATGTTATGACTCCTGTTAATGGATTGGTGTGGAGGACAGAAAGCTCCAAATCCCATCTAGAGACTCTTCTCGCGGCATATTTACATTAACTGTGACCAGGGGTTGAAGATTCAGTCCCAGGAGAATAGCATTGTAGAACTAGGCAGAGGTGTTCAGAATCAACATTGTAATCAAACCACCAGGTACCTCTATCCTATACTAGACTGTAGATAATTTGTCTCTTCTTTTAAAAGGGCATCTCTGCAATTCAGCATATATTCCATTCTTTAGGGATTGCTCTTACCATCAGCATTATAAACTACTGACATACTCCAGGTATGACACATTCAGTTTTATTTTCTGTCTCAGCACTGCGACAGAAAACAACCCATTACAAGACCCATGGAGGCTACCTGGAGTTAAAGGTGTGGCAGCCATGTCTCAAACTGTGTTTAATTTTGAAGCATTCACAAAACCAATGTGAGTTCACTAACTTCTTTTACCCATAGTTTTAAGCTGTGTATTTTTAAAGGAGATTCAATTTTTCTAAGTTTTTCTAACTGAAGCAGGAGGACTTTAGTACGTATTGAGGGAACACTCTCTCTCTAAATCTCCAAATATACCGACACAGGTGAGCAACTTAGTTTTGAAATAAATTGCATTTACTTTTCAGTAATATTTGCCTGCTTTCTTTTGTTTAAGATTGCATTTCTGCAGTTGTTTCAGTTCCTTTCCTCTCACCATTTTATTTGTTGTAATTTTTCACTCCTTTCCCCTTTAGTCCTTTTGCTACTCCACAAACCACAATCCTTCCTATGAAGAAAATGAGGGTGAAGGAAGTTTGAGATCGGGGCAGACTTTTGAACCATGAAATTTGAGTGTTTAATTTAGTGCAGACAAATTTGTCTGTCTATAGTAGCTATGCCCTTTTTCTGTTGCTTATAGTTCTGATAATATTTCTTAATTGGGAGCATAAATACTATTTAAAATTACACTGGAAAGGCAAAAAAAGATGTAAATCTTAATGGTTCAAGGTATGCATTAGTTGCCAACAAGACTCAGGCCGATTCTTCCTTTCTCCAGCAATACAAATAGAATGTAATAATCATTCATGGTCAGAAACTTATCATCAGTCTTTGTTTCTTGGTCATTATTTGGAGGCTTCTGGGCTTTTTTAGAACCCTCAGAAATGGTAGTGGAAAATGTTGAATTTATAGAAATTAATCTGTGTTTTAAATATACCTATAGTGAAGTTGTTAGTATTGTAAAGCTGCTTCTGTGGTTTGTTTTACATCTCACACATATGCTTCCACTTAGACTTGCTTTGCAGGGTAGGCCAATTTTTTTGTAAGTTTTCACTACTGACAACAAATTATTGCAGATTGTGCATGTTTTGTGTTAGCTTTTGTAATGACCTAGGAAGCAGCTTTGAGACAATAAATTAGCCCTTATCTGATTTACTGAAAGAACAAATAACTTTTTTTTGCACAGGAGCTTTTTTTAGCAGATTTTTAGGAGATCATTATTTTTGCTGTCTAATGTTGCACACCTTTACTGGTGTAACTTGCTCATTTTTTGTATCTGAAGGAGAAGGGCATGCTCTAATGAAGAAAAATCTCTCTTGGCCATGCATTAGCATCTGTGATGGCTTATTTGAGTATCAAAGAATTTTGTTTATAATCCTCTGAATTATAATTAAAACAGGTACTGAAATAATTTAAAGTAGGTGAAAATTATTATATAAAATTTGTGCATGGTGTCTTTTTAATAAACAGCAACAAAAATCATTTAAATAAACGAAGCAATCGGCTCTGGGCACTTGAATTTTCTTTAAAAAAGTTGAGTTAGTCTTAACTTATTGATTTTGAAGACACTATAATAAAGAATTACTGGAGGAAATATTGCTTTTACTCTTTTCAGATAATGCTTAATGTTGTTGCAAATTATAAAATTTAATTAGCTATATAAATGCCAGAGGAACAAATAATGTGCTATTGTCTTGATATCTTTCCAGAAATTAGTCTTTTAAAACAAATTTGCCGTATTAATCATCTAAAAATATTTTTGATCACTGAATTAATAGTTTGCAGCCTGTTTTCAGGTATTCATTGCCATAGGTGATTGCCTCTTAATTACTACATGGGCGCTTTCTATTCACTCTTATTAATTCATGTTTTCTGGCACAGTCCCAAAAGGCAGCCTTGCCCTATATCTTCTAATTACTTCTATAATTGAATTTGCCCACTTTTTCTAACCTATTTTTTAAACTGACTGTGTTTGTTCATGGTTTATTGTGTCTTTTTTGTGTCAGTTCTCTGCAAGCAGAATGTACATTGATTCTTTCCTCGTTTCTCATTAATTTTCAAGAGCTTTGCTGCATGTCTGTTTTTTCAGCCTGTCAGACCTATTGCTAGACCAAAAAAAGATTCTTATTATTAAAGGTTAGGTAAAATAGACTGAAGTTAATTAATTCATTAGTAACTCTGAGCCAATTACTGAAGCCTTCTCGTATTTATATACTTGTTAACAAGACAGAGATGAGAAAGGCCTATTATAGGCACATGTCCTTCAGAAGTTGGGCAAACCCTCTGGAGCATATGCGTTTAGTTCCACCAGAGAAAAAGAATTGATTCCAAAATGAAGACTTGAAGATCTAGCTGGCAAATACTTCATAACCTGATGGACCTTCTTGTGGCCATCCAAACATTATTTTGGATTCTATCTTTTGATCACGAGGAATAAATTTTAATGATCAGCCTTACAAAGTGCACACATAATGTTTGAATATAAATATATTGACTTACCAATTTCCCTAGAATTATTTCTTGGGATGTTTGGAAATAGTTGAACAAAGAGGAATTACCCATGCATATCTATGCAATTAAGACATGAGTTGCTGATTGTGACTTCACACAATTTTCTTGTATTGATAAATGCAAGGAGATATGTAGCTGGAAAAAAAATGAATTTTTTGTAAATTCTCTGTATGTTATGAACCTTACATGAGAGCTGAAGTCATTCAGAAGCTACAGTCTTATAAATAAAATAGGGAAGGTATCTAGTGGGTCACTGATCCAAGGTCAGATGTTTATATTAACAACATGAATGCTTATTTTAAGCATTGTATTCAATACCTGACCTTATATTTCTTGAGGCTAAAGCATCACAAAACACCATTCTCTCTCACTGAATTCATAAGAATGGAACTCAGCTTGCAGTGTTGATACACGCTTGTTGTTTTTAAAAGGGGTACTGATACTTTATTAGGGAAAAAAAATCAAGCAAATCTTTGGGGTTTTGTTTTCTGATAATTCAACAACTTGACCAGAGATCATTAGAACTAGAAAGCCTTTATAGCAATTCTTTGTCAAGTGTCTTGCAAACCTGGGCTGATACTTAGATTTAGAGGGAAATGATGCTAAGATTGAGGAATATTATACGAGCTTTTTAAGAAAAGAGATGAAGCATGGATTTGGAAACATCTTCCACTCAGTCCTTATAGAATATGAATCCAAATAAATTTAAACAGGAAGAAAAAAAGTGTTGGAACCACTGGGGACCAGAAAGCTTGGCCTAGCCCAGACAATTACATTTTAGGAAAAATTGGTCTGTAGATCTAGATTTAAAATCACACAAGAAGGGCAGTTACTAAATTATCTGGAAGTCCTACCCCTGTGCTAGAAGTAACTTTAGATGAAAATCGCCAGCTACCACTGTAGGAATTACTCTCTGCTCCACAGTTATTTCAAACTTGAGAGACAATAGGAAGAAAAGGAATAAACTAATACATCTGACAACATGTGCTCCTCACCTGCGCCTCGTCACTGGTATAAGGTCTGGATACAGTCACCATTCTGACAGACAGAAATGTCTGTCTATTTGCCTCTGCATACCTCCTGGAACACACATAACTTTCTCACTCCCCCTTGCATGCCATACAGCTCACTGCAGAATTGGGGTCTTTATTATTCAATCTTGCTCATTCATTCTCTTCCTGAAATTAGTTAGGAAATAACTGGCTGATAGAAACTGATGATATCTCAATCAGATCATTACTATTTCTGAATAATAAGTAATATGAAATAAATAAGTAATTAATTATGGAAGTGCTCGGGCTCCTCTGTAGTTAAAATAGCTTTGATATTTGCACTTAAAACAGATATTCACGTCTTCATTGTGTGTGAATTATATGATGTGAGCTTGCCAAATTTATGTTGTTTATTTGTGGAATGGAAAGTTACTGGTTTTGAGAACTTTTCAAGTACATTTTTTTATTTATTTTAGTTATTGGCAGTTATCCTTAAGACCGTGTGTGAGAGACTCCAGATATTTGGATCCTTTCAACAGAAACAGTGCAAACAGGTTTTTGAAAATTTTGTGAGAAGAGTGGTGCATTCAGACAGTTCAGAATTATAATGAAATTAAATAAAAGAGGTTCCCTTAACACTTCATTTTTCTACTAATATACTGTTATCAGAATGAGTCCTATATTATGTAGTAGTATTGAAATATTTTTGTCCACTATAAAATGTATGTTATGAGACGGGGATCACTTATCTGCCCCCCATGTTAACATTTTTTGCAGTTTTGGCAGAACTGAGGGCTTACGTTAGCTCCATATGGACAGACCCTCTAATAAAGTCAGTAAGGTTTTAAGCAAATGAGAGACGCATTTCTGTGTCATCAGTTGTGTTATCAGAACCAGGGTAACTTAGACATGTTGAAATTCAAGCTGTTCATCCAAGTATGTTATGGGCTTTTTGATAGTGTGTGTTGACAGTGACAATATTATCAAGCCAAAATAACTGAGAGTTTGTGGTTGTTACTCTATGGAGAAAAACTGCGGACAGGACAGTAACACCATTTTCTTTTTTTACAAGACAATGCAACATAACTCTAAAATTATAAGAGCAGCAGTAAAAAAAATGAAGGGTTTGCTGTCTGAAAAGTTCCTAGTTTATCATGGTTTTTGTAGTTCTTGTGTGTTTTATAAGTTTATTTCCATCCTTAGTACTTGTTATGCTGCATTTGACTCTACTTCTGTCACATACACTGAATTGAAAAATTCACTGTTAGCTATTTCCTTTCATAGTTATTCTTACTCCTCTTTATTCAGAGTACCCTCTAGCATATCTTGAAAATATTCCTCTGCCTGACATTCTTCTCTCACTTCATGTGAATGCATTTCGGCTTCTGCACGAGCCACTGTAGTGCTTTTTACTTAATTCCATATCCTTTCAGTAACTTCATGTAGTCATCAAGGAACTTGTAAAGAGTGTATTGACTTCTAGGAACATGCTTGTTTCTTGTGGCATTTCCTTTAATTCGTTATTGGTTCTACTTTGTAGAACATCCTGTGATCACAGCAAATGAATAGGCTGAGTCGAAGTTGTAAATCATAATCATCATTTACATGCAAGGAAGCAGGGATGCTGAGATTTCGTGACTTTCCATACGTACAAGGGAGGAGTGTGGCAGAGCCAGCAACACATCACCTATTGCCTGGTTCGTCCTGGGCTTTTACTGTTGGACTGTCTTTTCAGTCTTTTCTAGTTACACACTGTGATGATTAGATGACCAATATGGAGATATTAAAACATATGTATATTGTTATAGTGAGTAGAATCTTATATTTGTCAGTGGATTTGAAAAACTTGTTATAGAGGAAACATTTTAAAATATTTTCTGTTACTTTTCATGAAATTAGAGTTTAAGTAACACTGTTTAGTATCTTGGATATTAGAACTTTTTCCTGTATATCTTACCTGAAAACGGGTCATCTGATTGAATAAAACAGTGAATGCCA
>NW_008824543.1:2033446-2042306 GCF_000699105.1 Pygoscelis adeliae
GACCATGTGCTCTTTGTTGATTTTCAGTCTAACGGTATTTAATTAGAAAAAATAGACAACATAAAATAAAACAGTGACATATTAGAGGGAAGAAGGACAAAATTGTGTCCAAAGATTTCCTTGATAAACACAGACGCTTTGCACGAGGCTCAGATACAAAGTAGGTAATTCAGCATCCAGTGCTGGCCTTAGGCCAAAGCAGGGTGATTGGGCACTTAGGGTTGTGTGCTGAAGTCAACCTTTCTTTCCGGATCTTGAAGGAAGAAAATCATTAGATCTCTCCTCCTTGAGCACTAGAAGCACAGCATTAGAGAAATGTATTTCCTAGTTTCGCCTACCACAGCAGCAAGCTCAAGCATCGAGCCTTGCTAAAAAGGGAACAGTTTCTGTATTAAAATGTATTTGATAAGCTGTTTCTTAACTGATACTTCATTATCTTCCCAAGTAAGCTGCAAATGCTTTAAGAAATATATTTTCTTTTACTTTAATCCTGAAGAGGAGGAGAGGTTAATGTATGGTTTTCTTTTACTTCCACTCTTAGTGCTAGTTCCTAGATTTCAGTTTCAAACAAGGCAAGAAGCTACATGAAGTCTATTGACCTTTTAAAGCCTAAGACCATTCCTGGTCTTTCAGGTCAGTTTGTAAGAGCAGATAAGACATTGATTAATAATGAAGAAAGAAAAGATATAATTGCAAGTAGAAATTAATATTATTTTTAACACAAAATTTTAGTCAAAAACATCAGCCCAGTACTGATCGCGTGCACTTCAGGGGGACAGGATCAGTCCTTGTGTTCGTAACACCTGTTTCAGGACACCTAAGAATGTAATGGTGTTCCTTATGGGTATCCAAACTGCTAATACGAAACAAATGTGAGGAGTTATTATCTGCATGTTGGCATTATGTATTTTACATCTACCATAAGTGCCACCACTCAAATGCCAAACCTGTGCTTAACGTTGTGCCAATTGGTCTCCTAACTGATAAACCTTGACAGTACATTGTTCTCTTGTCAAGGGGCATTATCCTAGCAATTCAGCAAAAATTTTTCTTCATTTGGACAGTGCATCTTTCAGACATTCCCTTCTTCTATTGATTTGTTTTCTCCTGTCCCTTTCTCCTCCTTTTGTTTTCTTATCATAGCTTCAGGTTATTAAGTGCAAAGTATTGATGGGAATGGATGGTTTTGGTCGATGGAGAGCTAATGCATCCCTAATCCCACCATTGTTATAGAGTTATGCTTTACTCTGGTTCCTGATGGGGGAAAAGGTGCAAAGCTCTTGATCCTAGTTTTATTTGTCACAAACCCATCCATCAATCAAGCACAAGCATGTCTGAATGCTGAATGACATGTGGGTCTCAGCTGAAAAAATTCGATAACACTGTATTGTCAGGTTGCTCACTTTTTTTTTTCGATAAGAAATACATTTGACTGAAATAGATAAGCATGCAACTACTAAAGACTTGAAGAAAGAGACTGACATACATGGCACCAAATGTTGTTGATCTTTGGTATTAATGATACTTATGAGTAAATAAAATAGAAAAAAAGCCCTAGACATGCAACATGCTTAAATCCTATAGGGTTTTTTATTAAATTGGGGGTTCACGTTTTTAATCTGGACATATATTATAGCCTGCCACCTAAGTCCAAATGCTGATAGAATCTATGACCGAATTTCTATTTTTAAAAAATTACATGGGTTAATATAGCAGATATTGATGAATAGAATATTATTTTAATATATGTTGAGAAATCTGCCCATTTATTATTTCTGAATAAGCATGAAGAGATATAGATATATGTATGTGTAAGTATTATCCTTTTAGGATTTGAAAACATTTTAAATATATAATTATAGTACATATACATAGATATTTTATGCGACGCAAATACGTATGCATGTCATTTCAAAAATGTCCTTTTAAATTGTAGTTATATTCTCAAATACGGTTTTGGTATCCCTTTATACTAGTTATTGTGTGATGTACATTAATACATTTTTGAAAGCTTATCCCCTTACTTATATACAATTTTCTATTCATACTCGCTTAAGATAATTGCATTTAGGAACGATTAAAATGTTGCAATATTCCATCTGTACACTGTAAGTTTGGGAAAAGTAATCAACAGATCAGAACAATTTAGAAAATCCTTTTTATTTTCTTGCCGTAGACGTATACATTTTAGAATGGAGAACTGCATTAAATGACCTAAAAAATCCATTAACAAAGGTAACAAAAAGACAACCCAAATCAGAGGCTCTAAGATAAACATGATGTAGCCCCAAGTACTAGCGCAGTCTATGAGTAAGCCATTTTTTCTCTGCTCTGTGACTAGGGGCTACAAAACTGCAAAAATCAATGTGGGAGTGCTTTAGATTTGTTGGGTAAATTACATGTGCTTGGCTGCTCTATTGTATCTGGCCCATATTCTATACCAGATACTTTTAGATGGAACTGTCACATAATACATATACTCAATGCTGATTTTTATAGATTTAACAGAGCTTGAACTGAACTCTACGGTAAGCAGGGAAAAACTTAAGAAGTGCATCTTCTCAAAATTAGGATGAACACGTAAATATAGAAATACTATTTGAATGTTTGTGTCTGAGAATCTCCTAGCCCAGCTTTAATTTGGTATGGGCAAAATCAGCACTAAGTAATCAAAAACTCCTGGCATTAAATATTTGTTGGTTAGTCTTCAAATTATTATTTTAATGGTGATTTGATGATATTTATTTTGTGGCTTTTTTTAAAAATTTGTACCAAAAAGGAAGTGAATATGGAGAGTTACAAAAATTTTTAAAAGACATACTGGGTATTGTCTGAATACCAGATGATGCCAGATGAAATCCAAAACACCTCTGCTAGCACCAAAAAGCACTTTGGGACCTCTGTATGTATCAATAACAATTTTAGATCAGTTTCAGTGCATGCAGTAAAGACCATGACTCTCAGATGCAGGACACTTAAGTCTACATTTAGACATGTGAATAGGTGGTGTCGTTTCAAGTTGCGTATAACTTATTAGGAAAAAAAAAAACCACATTAATTCAAATGTCTAAATAGGAAACATGGAAAATTTGGCTACCTTTGAAAATCTCCGTGTTAGTTATCACATATGAGGTAATCAAGTGTAAACAGTTTGCTAGATTTTAGGTCGCAAGCTACAGTGACAGGACTAATAACACTCCCTAATAAACCTGAAGAAGGCTAATATTTTCTCAGGGGAAAGCAAAGTTATTTGAACTTTAAAAAGCAAAGTAAGACTGCAAATGTTAGTTTGCCTTCATCATATTTGTGAACAGTGTATTACTAACTATATGTGTTCGAAGTAATCACATTTTTAAATACTGAGTCATTCATGATCAGACAATAGTTGCTGTAACCCATAAAGAAACACAGTTATAATTACTTTAGAAATGGACCCTTCTGGCCTCACATCCATCCAGCCATCAGTGCCACTGAAGCCCTGCCTGCACTTCTGAAGTCATGACCCAGCCTGCACCTACCAGTATTGCTTGTAACACAGCTACAGGAAAAACATACAGTGTGTGGGTCCTGTAGTGAAGGACTTCTGGTCACTTCTGCAAGGAGGGATGCTGAAAATGTGTTTAAAGGAAGGAGAGAAAACAGGTCGTAAATTTCAGGGGAATGCTTTCACATAATCAGCACTGCTCCTTGTTCTTCACCTCTACCCTGACCTACTGGCATGTGATCCACATGGGGCTAAAACTGCAAGATTGCTGAGACACTTCAGCTAGTCTGCCTACGTATGGCTTTGAATGCACGGAGGATATGCAGCGTGCAGTCCTTGGGTTATAGGCACCTTTACAAACATCCAGCTTGAGCCAACTGCAATTCAGAATCCTACTTTTAAACTTTATAAATCTCTTTACAGTTTCGCTGTGTTTAAAAATTGCAGGATGTCCTCAGCTGGTGTTAATTGACATAATTCCAGTCACACTCTTGTTAGGACAACAGTTTCCACTAATGAATATCCAGCATTGCATCTCTGCTAGCATTCAGATGTGGTAATCAGACCAGCCAGCCTCTAAGAGTAAAGCAGAGCCTTTTCAGGGGGCCTCCACTTTAAAACTTTGCCTCTTGGTCTGTCAATGCTTGATTTTATTATTCTAAGGGCATTTTGATAACCCCTCTCTGTTTAGGTCTTCATGGTGCTAAGGTCTGACTAAATAATGAGAGTACTTTCTCTTTTATCTTTAGAGGGAGGATTTACTTATTACTGCCAATAATATGGGTCAGATTTTCAAAGGTGTTTTAACTTCACCTCCATGTTTGTACTGCATAAACACTTGCAATTGCTTTTGTATCCAGTCACTTCTACAGATGAGCATTTACCATTATTTTGCTATGCAAGTGATGCTTGTGCATGTATTCTTCTGTCTTGTTTCTACAGATAAATATACATAGGCACAAGCGGGTGCTTTTATATGGCATTTTGTAATGCTAAGTATTAAGTGGACAGGACAGTAACACCATTTTCATTCTCAAGATATATGATACATTGAGGGGGAAAAAAAAAAGATTGTGAATTCAACCTTTTCCCTTTTCCTTTAATTTTGTACTCTGTCTCATGTGACAAGAGGCCATGAAGTATCTATGATCAGATGTGAAATTCCCAATAAATAAAATGCCTCTCTACACCCTAACACTTTCTGCTATACTACCTAGTGGTACTGATCCCTCATTTTTATGGAACATAAATTAGTCATATGAAAAGGAACTTTTAGCTTTCATAAAACCAGTGTGGCTCTGTTCCTTAGACAATAAAAAAAGGCTTACAGAAACAGTGGTTACTTACCTCCTTTTGAAAGAAAAATGCATGCAAATAGGGTGTCATCAACAAAAAGTGCACTTTATGTTCCAGAGTTCAATTCTACTTATGTAGTCTTAGCCATTTAACATTCCGAGTGCTGTCTGTCTGAGGACTGGATGCCAGTGAAGAAAACGCTCTTTTGTACCTTGGCAGCAGCTGTGCTATATTTTCAGTTTACTCTTAGGTGCTCCAATGGAGTCCCTGATAGTATGCTTAGATGCAAATCAACTGCTGAAGTGAATGACAGTAACATTGTTGACATCCAGCATATATTAGAAGTCAGCACAAGTGTCATGTTGGTCTATGTCTAGTGGACGTCCAGGACCACTCAAGAGGTTAAGGACGTTGTTCATCAACTGCGAATGCAACTTGAGAAATATAAAGCCGAAGGAATTAGAAAGAAAGGGCAAAACACCATATGATTTGTCTGTTTAAGTGCCATATGGCATCTCTTTTAAATGTATAGTACTAGGGAAAAAAGAGATTAGTGCAAAATATAAGAGCTGCTTCACAGGGCCCTAAGGACCAGCAGTTCAAAATCCTAGAGCATCCAGACAGCCTCGCCTGCATCTTAAATAATTGACATAAATTATGTCAAGCTACAGAAAATGATGTATGCAGTACTTCTTGTTAGCTTGACACCTGTCCCAGAGTGGAATGATCAGCACAGTGCTGTTGCATGATGGCTACATGTGTATGCTGTACTGTACAGTTATAGCTGTTGTACAACTGTACGATTCTGCTGAGTTAGCAGGACTACTAACTACTGTTAGTAGTCTACAGCTGAGGTGACAAGTTGTAATATCTCTCTAGCGGCTTGCTGCAAAGAGGTTACTGAGACCAATTACTGTTTTCTTAAACTGCCTCAAACTAAATTTTAGCTGTTACAGGTGTGTGTGATTACTTTACGTGTTCATGCTAGTTTGGTGGGATTTTATTTGTAATGACAGTAATTGCTGGTTTGTACACTTGCAGCTCTGTCGCATCTTGTGCTGTTGCTGCTCTCCAGGCAGGCACCAGTCACCTGCAATTGAGTTCTGCTCACTGGACCTCACATGTTGCAGGGGCACAGGACAGGGTCCTTGCTCTGGGCATCTCAAGAGTAGCAGGATTTCTACTGATTAATCCCATGTCTGACACCTTTCTTGTGAATTGGGATAGCATGGCTAAAACAGTTTCTAACTCTCAGTTTCTGAGACAACTTCCTCTTCAATTTTCTTTTCCTCTTTATATCCTAATTCAAGACTATGTCAGTACAGCAAGGAAACATAGGTTTGATATTTTGCAAATTTATACACATTTGCTTTATTCTTAAGACACAGGTAAGCCACTGCCAGTCAGCATTTCAGCACCTTAGTGGTCCCAGATCTGGTTTGAGCAAAATAAATTAATGATATATATTATTATATATTCATATAGATATACTCCAATATATATTTTATATATTGGTTTTCATCTGAACCAGCTGAACTGATTCAACTGAACTTGCAGCTACACGAACGTAAAACAACAAAAAGTAGGTTCTGGTATTAAAGTGTATTTCCAAACCAATAATTTTGAGAAAAGGAATCTAGGAGAAGCCCCTTGCTTAATTTCCACACCTCAGTTTAATTATTTTTTAAGAACAGGAGGAAAATCATTGCCTGGTCTGGTTTTTTCAAACATCTCTGAAGTATTATATTATGAATTTTCTTGCAGTACCAAAAGAGTTATTTCTTCATTTAGCACATGCAAAATTTTAAAGCTCTGTTTATTAAACATGAAAAATATATATAATTTGAGAAAGCTACAAATTATTCAGAAAAACAAAAATACCAATGAAAAAAATTGAAATAGTTGTTCTTAGCTGTTTGTGGACCTGATTCTGTGTCCTTTATTTTTGCTAATTTGCTATGATTCCTATGAAGGAAAACTCAAAAAGGGATCTTCAAATTGGTCCCTACAGCCGTAAAACTTCAGATATGAGATAAAAACTCCCGGAGTGCTGTCCAGCATTAACTGAGAAGAGGTGAAATTGTTGCATCAACCTGAAGCCCCTGAAAACTGTTCATTTTCCACTCTTTATTCTCATGTAAGTCCCAGTAATGTCAATGAGAGCAACTTGCACTTTCAAAGCAAAAATCCACCCAAAGGCAATTCATAATGAAAAGGAGAGGAAGAAAAAAAAAAAAAAGGCCAGGAACAAAAATTTTCCATCTTGAATTCAAAAACCCTCAACTTCACCACGTACGTTTGATTCAAACAATATTTTGTTGGCTGTAAATTGTTTGCAGTTGGAATGCTGTATTTTTAGAGGAAATAATCCAGAAAAGCATTCCACCAAACTCATGATAATTTGATTGCGCAGTCCATATTTGAAGCATATTAGCATATTCACTTGTGTGTACAAATATATAAACTGTCATCTCCCAAGCAGTGAGAAGAAAATTGACAGAGGAGGTTCAGATGGGGGAGAAGGGAAAAAAAGAAGACCACGCCTTGAAGGTTCTAGCAAGCCAAAATCCTGTAAGTGAAGGAAACGAAACAAAACACAGAGAATAGACAAGGAGAATGAGTGGCTAATTACTGTACATCCCACTCAGCTAAAAAGGAAACATACAGGCACGAGACATCAGAGAGGCACATATTGCATAGGCACTTCCTGACAGCAATGACAAAACAGTGTAATCACAAACAGAAAAATAGGAACCTTTTCCTTTTTGTTGGCGGTGTTGGTTGAACGTATTCTAGCAGAGAGGCTGTTACTGCCGTCACTGCCGGTCCCTTTTCTTTCCTGTGCAGAAAGAAACAGTTCTGGGAAAAGCGAGACTCCGGATCTGGCAGGTTTCTTGTGCCTGCACCCTGCAGGGTCCAATTTATTTCCCATCAGAGCCAGTGCTTTCCCTCGCTCTTCCTTGACTCAGGTGGCAGGTATATTGTGTGCTCACACTGGGATGTGTGTAGGTCAAGTCTTGATACAAATTACCGGTTAGAAATTTGGGACGGCTGAGAGATCCCTACTTTCAGCATGATTTACTGTGTCCTTGTGAACAGGTGGCATCTCTTGGTACTGAAGTCTGTTATGATTTTAGGATGTAGCCATTGGTTTTTTAAATCATTTGAGACTTCTGTATCAAAGACAGAATACATGGTCGAAGGCTTATGATTTTTCCAAGATTTAGCTGATAATCACCATACATTCCTGTAATTCACCAGACTGATATATTGCTTCACGTTGCAGTGAATAGGAAGTGGTTTAGTAACTGGTCATTTTATTATTTTAATATAATTAAACCAAATATAGCCAAATTAAAGTATTCTGAAAGATATGACTGTAACTCAGAGCTGAGGAATCCGAACACTGCAGGAAATTACCGAAGCACTTCTGTATGTGCTCATCTCCCTCTGACAGGCACCTGGCTTGTACTTAGAGATGTGCACAAACTGGCATAATCAAATAATAATAAATCATAATAATAATGCTATGGTTATATGAATTGGCCACATCGACCAAACAATTCATGGGTGAGTTCAAAGCAGCGTAGATTTGATGAAGAAAGGAAAGGAATAGTGTTGTATTTCCCAACAAACTCAAAAGCAGTACATGTTGCCAACTGAAACAGAAAGGAATTACAGCTGGAAGCAATTAACTAAATCGTTCAATATGTGCTGGCTGGTGAGATTTGCAGAACTCATTGCAAACTGCTCCAGTCTCTCTCTGGACCTCAGCCTGTCTGCTCTAAGCGGGCCAGCTTCTTGGTTTGCAGTAGATACAGAAGGGTACGGTAGTTCTATGACGATACAGATGCAGCCTCACACAAGTTGATCCTGGCAGCAGTTAGTTTGCATTAGCACAGCAAATGCACCAAGCTGATGAAGGTACTTCATTAGGGACCTCTGTCTTCTGTTTAAATGCCTTGAGGGTGATGTGAGAGTGAAGCAAAAAACACTGTCTTAGCAAAGAAATGTTTTAGCTGTCCTCCTTTTTACAGAACATTAGTTAGAAATTGAATAAAGACAGACATCTCCATCTGT
>NW_008824543.1:2042323-2046047 GCF_000699105.1 Pygoscelis adeliae
TCTAGTTTCATTTGCATGGGATGAAAACCAGTCCCGCACTTCTGAGGCTCACTCACTCCCAAAGAGTGTGTGCTCAGGGAGCAGCCCTCATCTCCCACCTCCATCAAGGATCTGTGCGGAAAGAAGGCTCGTTGCATTGCAGTGTGGTTTTCAGGAAGAAATCCAGTTTGATGGACCTTCACTATAGGACAGCTTTCCCAGTTATTTCGTTGAGGTGCCCAGTTTCTGTCTGGGGCAAAGTAACTGGTTTGTACATGAATGGGAAATGGCAGTTCTAACGTGAAGTGAGGGGTTCTGTAATGTGGACAGATAACTTAATCCAGTTAGTTGAGAGCCCCCCCCCACACACACACCATTTCACCTAGAGTTTTTATGATTCATAGTTCATGCATATTGCTTATTTATTTCATTAGTAAACTGTGCATGTGTCTACATGAGATGAGTTGTTCTTGGGAATATTTTGGGGTGCTATATTAAAAAAATAAACCACATTATTTCTGCTTGAGGACACTGTGACTTACACTTAAGAAAGCTGTACTCTGCAGCTATGAAGTGACTGCAAAATGTTCTTAGTTTAGTACAGGGCATTTTTCAACAGTGGTTTGAGCTCAGCATTCTGTAGCGCTTCTAGGCCGAGAAACCTGTTATAGTGCTGAATTGTGTCTGGAATTATGATCTCCCTTACGGAGAAGGGTACATGACTGCAGCGAGTAGTATTGCTGTTAGACTGCACTGGATGAATAATCTGCAATTCAGGATTATTTAGTGAAAATATGTTTGTGAATAATGCTTTCTACCATCTTCAGTTGGGTACAGTAATGGTCTACTGTTACTTAAGTATGCCTTAATAGCCTCCGAGCTGTACTGCAGTACAGCATGTTCAAGTCAAGCATGACTGTGGAGAAAACGAGGGTAAATGTTCCCTCAGCAGTATCGGTTACTGACAACCTTAGATCTGTCCTCTGATGCTATACCTAATACAGGCTATCCTAAAAAATCAGATGAAAATTCTTAGTCCTCATGTCCATGTTGCTCAATTGTCTGAGCACAGGATAACTTAAAAGAAAATCCCTTGAAACTCTAGGAAGATGTCGGGAATTAATAATCTCACACCTCATGGAAACTGCCGTGAGAAGAAAAAAGCTAGACCATACAGAAGGCAATCTTCCCAAGGATTAGCCTGTTGTTAGGTGAAAATTTCTAAGGTTCTCAGTCAATAGCACTCACCATTTTAAATGAAAGGATAATTTATTTTAATAACAAGGATAGTATAAATAAATAGAAGTGGCAGAAGTTTGGAATATGTTGTATGTAGCAAAGTTTCTTTAAAATTATTGGAAAGCCACGCTACAAAGAAATATTATAATTATATCTAATTATGCTCAAACATGCATTGTGTTTGCATTAAAGATCAAAAATAAATATGGAACATAAACATACAACTGTATTTTATTCTCATTAAATTCCTGCTTGTGCTTCTAAACTAAGGAAAACAAACCCTTTTAATGAAACAGAGGTTTAACTTACTTGGGAGCTTTATGACAAAGATAGAAGTCTGTTTCAAATTTCACATATTAAGCATGAATTTTTTTTCATTTTGGTTTTGATAAGCTTACAAACAACAGAGCTGGTCATAAAAATGAGATCTTAGCAACATCTGAATCTCTCAAAAAAAATCAGTGTCATTAACAGTATCATTTTTACTGATTTGAATATAGAACTCCAGGAAAAGGTAGCCTGGAAAAAATAATGCAACACCAAACCTGATCCCTTGGCTAGACGAAGCGTTGGTTGGCTTCTGACTTGACATGGGATTGAGAAAAGAGAACAGGAACTGTAAAGCTGCCCTTCAGTTCTGTAAGGCTGTAGGACTCCAAAATTCTTCCCTGGCAAGCAGCTATCACCGGAGTATAGTGACTTAGTCAACTCTTCTCGTTTCTTTTAATTCCTGCCTGGTACTGGAGCAGGGATAACAGAGGTTTCAGTGTGCTGCCTGCGCTGCCCCGCAATCCTTGTGCAGAAGGGGAATCTTCACAGTGCCAACTCCTCTAGCTTTCTGTAGTTTATGCCAGTAGAGTATCTACTAAATCACTACTGTATATGCACAACTTTCATTAAGTGAGCAATAGTAGCTAGTGAAAGCAATCAAATTAATTGGTAAATGGCATGTGGCTAGAAAGCACCTTTGTAACTTCATTTCTCTCTCTTGCAGGCTCCTTATTATTTTGCCAGTAAAAAAATTGGGGCATTGTGTCAGGTACAGCCAGGGAAGCTCTGAACCATCAGATGTGTTACTGCAGTGCTGGTCTGCAGATGATACACCCTGCTGCTCTGTAGACTTAATAGCTTAATGGTAAATGCCATGTAAGCATGTATTCTGGATGAGAAATGGTTTTATCTGACTGGTTCAGAGCAAGACCAAAGTAGACACACAGTTGTTCGCACCTGTTGGTACAAACATGACCAGCAAGGGGAGGATGTGCTCCACGCACTTTTTATCCTCCAGGATGTCTTCTCAGAGAGAAAAGAATTCTCCTTTGGGGGGAATATTTCCATGACATGATCTGCACAGCAATAAACTTAACAAAAGCAAGATTTATTAGAAAAAGTAACTAACTCAATGGGGCAGGGATACAGATAAAGTAAAACCAGTTTATTCTGAATAAAAGGAACCTTACAGGGATTTATTTTACTTTAACTAATGCTCTAAATTTGAGTTCACCCCTTTGCTTAATTTGACTTATACTGTCCAAATGTCTCAACGCAGACATGGCTAACTTTGTATTCAAAAAATATAAAAAAAAGTGTCCTGCTATTGTTTTCAACTGACAGATCGTCTTGTTTCAGAATCCTTTATGTTCCAGCAGGTGTTGGCAGGAGGAAGACTGGCTCACAGGCTGAAACATAATAGTGAGAGGAAAAAGACAAAGTACTTTCTGGGGAAAGGCTTGAGAAAATGTTGTTATATCAATAAGTGCTTTTGCCATTCCAACCACGTACAAGTTTGGGTGTTTTTTTTTCAATGTCAAATGTCTATCCCAAGCTTTATAAAATACATATTTACTGACAAAGTATAAATCCTGCAACATCTTCTCATCTCAAAACCCAAATGAAGAAATGACCAGCCACAAGTAAAAGTGGAATCCAAACCAGACACTCCGTTACCCAGAAATGAATGCCATTCTCCTCCTCTGCTCCCAAAAGTTTGAATAGATGATGAACTAAAGATGGATAATATGATACACCCAAAGGCTCAGCAAGCTTTGAGTAATTTGGAACAAGGATCTGAGAATTTGCACAGCAGCTCCTGCAATACCCTGTGCCCTAGGCAAAGAGCTTTCAGTGACATTCTTAGGGTTAAGGCCATTCAGCCCACTGATGGGAACATTAGGGTCTCTGTCAAGTCCAGTGGAAACTGTCTAACAGTGTTCTGTCTAACAGCTAAAATAAATGTTGCAGTTCCTCTGTTGAAACTTTTGATAGAAAAAATAGGAAGGAAGAGGTAGCTGGATGGTATGGTTACTTGCAACGTAATTGCAGACAGACATTGAGGATTCCATTGCATATTTCTATATCCTTGTTTATTACAGGCAGACAAACCATTTCTTTCCAATGGCAAGTAAACTGACTTTTTTTACCAATTTTGGCTAGCAAGTAACTGCACCCTGTGAAGCTAATCCTGCAAATAAAATACTCCTATTGGGGGGGGGGGGGGGGCAGAGGA
>NW_008824543.1:2046065-2056054 GCF_000699105.1 Pygoscelis adeliae
GTAAGTCAGAAACCTCTCTTTTGGAGCAAAAGTGTAGGCCAGGACAGTTGAGCTGTCTCCATTTACTTGTAAGGAAGGACTAAAGACCATCTGTGGAGGAACAGTCACGTCAAACCCTTCCTGCCAGGCTGTGGCCAGGTTTTTCATCCTCTTTCCAGCCAGCAAGCTACAGAGAACCACTCACAGACTACTTTTTCCATCCCAGCAGGTTTCCATGCAAATTTCTACTTGTTGGCATGGCAGACATACAGACACAATGACATAGTGACTCTATGACCCCTACAGTCATGAGAACATGCATGTGGACATGCAGCTCCTCATGCTAGGAATATGCTACTGACCTGGATGAAAAGTTACCAACCATTCCTTGACCCCTATTACTTGTCCCTTCTTTTCCTTCTCCATCAACATTTATGGCAGCTTCACGCCTGCTAGCATAACTATGTGTTCTGTCAATGTGCTTCAATTTAAAACAAAAAACAAACAAACAAAGAAAAATTACTTGTAAACATTTTCAAGATAAATCAGATAATTGTAACAGAACCTGTTCACAGACTGAGTATATGTGCAGTTGTGTCAGAATGGGAACTTCTGATGGGAAGTACCTAAGAAAAGGTGGTGACAGTAACCTCCTAAGCTGGATCAGCCACAGCCAGAGCAAGGAATGAGGGTGGAAAAGAAAATGATTAGGCAGGGGATTAAAAAAACCCAGAGGAGTGGTATTTCACATTGCCTATAATTCACCTGTGAAACTCATTGCCACAGAATTTTGGTAACACATGATTAGAAAAAAAAAGGGGGGGCAAATAAAGGGAAGAAAAATTCATCAAAACCCTGTTAAAAACTATCTTAGACTCAGAAAGTTCCTGAAACTCAACTTGCTGGATGTTGGGTGAATATGGCAGGGAAATAACACTTTATGCTCACTCTGTCCTGACACTCTTTTCTATACTTCCACCGAACTTTACTGTTGGAGGAGGATACAGGGCTAGATGCAGCTGTAGAGCAACCATTCTTATGATTTCAGATTTCACGTAATCGGGTCTCGTAAGCGTGCTATGTGACTCTGCAGTCACACATACTAAAACCTATGAAGTTCTTAGCTGTTTCTGAAGTCCGTGGAAGGTCCTTGAAAAGTCCAGTTACAGTCCTGAAACTGATAACCTGGCTTATACATACTGGAAATATCACTTTCCCCAGTAGAGCACTCCCATTTCTGTTCTATTTTGTGGTGGGAAGGGAGAGTAATTTAGCTCAAATGAGGGCTTGTGTGATTTGACCACTTAAGTGGCTGACCTTTTCCAATCTGCTATGTGTGTGCATGTATCATTGTGTTTGTAATTTGGCTTTTTAAGGATATGGAATGTTAGAATCAAACAAATGTTCTTTCTTACTTTCCTTCGAGAAAAGTAATGCGAGTTAGTTAATCTGCAACAAGTGTCCTGATTCAAAGAAGGAAATTAAAACTTTTACTTTCTCAGTAGGACTTAATTTAGTCATTCTGAAATGTAGAATAGCTACTTTGTCTATTAAACAGTATAGTCTCAGTTATCATCCACTGAAGTACATCTTTTTCCAGAGTTGTAATGGAAATATAATGAATGGCAAAAAAAAAATTAGTGTAAGGAAAAGAATAATGGTAGGTCCTCTGAAATTGAACATTTTAATGGCAATAGGATGGGGAGGAGATGTATGTTGCAAAGGACTTTTCACTTGAATTATATTTTTTTTTCTATAATTGGAACATCCTAAATGATATTATGATATTTAGTATGTGAGATTAGATTATTAGCGTGAGCAAGTATAGAAAAAGGACACAAAAAGACAAATTTCAAGCATTTGGCACTGGAGGAGCACTGCTAACAATACGAACTGACTCACCAAGGCTCCAGTCCAGCAGTTACCAATGTGCTTAAGTTCACGTAAGTGATTTTTTCCTGTGGAACTATTTATAAATGTTAGGCTGGACAGGATCCTAGGATCTTATAATACTGGGGCTAAATTAGTCTTCTACTGAATTCTGGTTTTCTAACTTAGCTTTGGTCACCACCCGAGTAGTGCTACAACAGGTTTTTAAGGGAATCTCAATTACTTAAAAAAAAATAATTAACAGCACCATTCCCTTTTGCTTCTCTGGATGGTAAAAAGTATCCTGGACACTGTCACTGTGCACCCAACAGCAGTGAGGGCCAACAACAGCCCCACATGGTGCATGTGCATTACAAATGATGGATAAAATCAAAGGTAGAGAAGTCATATCACTGTCATTGAATGATCAGCCAGCATCATTTCAATCTTATCCAGAGATTTTTGGTCATTTAACTCCATTCTGTGTCCCTGTCCCCACGAGGTGTAACATCTAAAAGAGTAAATCAGATACTTAAGAGATGTAGGCTCATGTGGACAAATGTATTGAAGACCCTAAGGCTCTTTGATTTCCTAGTGCCTTTGTGGGTCTGGACCATAACGTTGACCATCATCAGCTTATTGAATATAGCGCAGAACATACCTCTTTGCTAACTATTTTATTATCTCTAAATGCCTACTGCGGAGAAGAAAAGATAAGATAGATCCCCACAGGACTCGCCAAGGAAACACTGATCCTGGGGGGAAGAAGCCACTCAAAATCAGTGCTGTCCACTCTACGCAAGTACAGAAACATTCCGGTGTATTGTATGAAAAAATGTTTGTAGGTGTAAGAATTACAAGCACAAGTATCTGACCACCAGCCACTGACAGGGTGAATGTAGCCATTAACTAATTAGCAACAGAATTTGCATAGCCTGCAACTCTCAAACATTTTTATGAATAAATTGATGGTCACCCAAATTCTTGCAAATGAATTAATTAAAAGAGATTATAGGATTCTAGAGATAACCAAATGAAACTAACCATTTTTAGTAACTAAAACATTTTACCCTTATGATTACTCACCTAATTCTACTAGGGAGATTATTTTTGTCTAATTCAGTGGAAAAATCATGACCTGTTACTATATTATATTTTTTTCTGCTCTTTATTTTCTCTTTTATTTCTTGACTGTTCTGGTCTATCCGATGTATAAAAAAATTAATGCATTAGCTTGTTAGTGATTAGCTTCTTAGGCAGGACTTGTGAAAATTTAGAGTGTTTAAAATTCTCCAGCTGGCTGCTACTGTCTGTTTTGACTGCTACAAAATTCACTCATACCCACAACATATTTCTCTTGTCCTTTGGTAATTAATAGGCTAGAAGTGCCAAAAAAAAAAAAAAGGAGAGAAAAAAAATCCCTGTTGCCCTGGCACTATTAGAACAGGAACTATGAGCCTCTAAAAAGTATGAAATACCTTATTCTGTGTTTAGAGCTGATTGTGTTATTTGGTGGTTGTGGCCTTGAAGTATTTTGATTTCATCTTAGAAAACAGGGCTGATCTGGATGAATTCCAGCTGAAGCTACAGGAATTGAAGAATTAAGCTACAGAACATAATGAAATGATTCAGTCCCATGCAGTCTGATGAGCATCACTGTGTGTAATGGGATGTGTGTGTGGTTGCATCTGAAGCTGGTTGTATACCATTGATTGCAAAAGTACCTTTTGCACATAGTATAAGATAATTACTTTGTATGAAAAGCAGACTATTTTAAAGCATTTATTTTAATAAATACATTTAGCACTAGTTTTCTGTATGTGGGTATATTGTTAGTGGGTAGTATTCAAGGCTAAAGCCCTTACCTTTGTGCTGATGCTGAAAACTATCAATTATAAAACACCTAACAATGTTCTACCAATGAGCGCTCTCTGTTAGCGGCATGTTCCTATTCCTCTCTTTAAAAGACAGATATTGCTGCGTGCAGGAGCACCAAGACTGGGGTACCATTGTTAGGGCTGATTAAGGGGAGGAGGAACTGTTCAAATTTTAGGGTTCTTTTCTTATCAGACGTCTATTGAACTGAATAGCGTTTTGGTTTATATCACACTTTTTATGGCCTAGGTATCTCGGAGCTCTTTACAAAACAGTCTGTTTCAATAATAAATATTACTAGTATGGTGAATGTGTAGGCATCCATTATGTGATCTGCAATAGCTCACGTACTCTTTGGCATTTGAACAATGCATTTAGGTAGTAGGGTGATGGGAATATGTTAGATAGTTTTATTTGTGAGTATTAAAATAAATGTTTAAGAATCTTAGCACTGAAACCAAAAGTAGGAGGAAAATATTTATCCTGCAGCTTGTAATTTGGTAAAATCTGCTTAGCATCCATCTGGATG
This sequence comes from Pygoscelis adeliae, assembly GCF_000699105.1. Taxonomy (NCBI): domain Eukaryota; kingdom Metazoa; phylum Chordata; class Aves; order Sphenisciformes; family Spheniscidae; genus Pygoscelis; species Pygoscelis adeliae. Next base: position 2,050,318 of record NW_008824543.1, read on the forward strand.
CGGAGTTGCAGTAGGCAAGAAAAGCCAGAGCGGTAATTGCTCGGTGGAGGGCTGGAGCTCTTGAAAGAAATATTCCCAACCTACAAACATCTCACAAGTGGCTTAGGACCACAGTAGAAACAGTCCTTGTTGCTGAATTGTCTTTGTTAGAGTTGTGGACCTCAGACTACATGGAGCAGGTCCATAATTTCAGCTAATTTTGACTGTGTGTGAGGAGAAAATAGAAGTGGGCATGTAATAAATGCTGAAGAGCAGTAAGAAACAGAGAAGGGGAAAACAAGAAAGCAAGACAGTAAGGTTTCTGTGCATCCCCTTCCAAAATTGCTGGATCAGTCTCAAATAGTACTGGCGCAGAGTCGTCCTCTGGCCTCAGTAAAACTACTGCATTGCTAGCAGAGGCTATGAAAAAAATACGCACCTGCAGCTCAGCCACCAGAGTTCACAGTCCAGCAGAGTGGAAACTAGGGGAGACAGTAGCATTAGTAAAATCCTGTATTGGCCCCAACTGTATAGACTGTCCTGAATGTGGTCTTTCTTACAGGTATACGACAGCCTTACAGCTATGTGGATGCCTTTCTCTGACTGTACACCCCAGATGCATTTTCTCTTTCTTTTCTCTAGATTTCTGGCTATCTGTGCCCTAGCTGTCTTTTCCTGTAGTCAAGGTCTCTCTCTCTTCTTTCTCAACTTCCATCTGCTCTCATATCCCTTTCAACTCTTTGCTGGCCCCCCTCCTTCAACCTGGACAACACTGCACCTCTTTTCAAAGCCTTTATTTTTAGAAGAAAATAAAATACATGAAATCTGAATGACTTCAAAACCATATTCTGGTGCTTTCTCTTGCTTCTCAGTCTACTATTGTTGTTCAGACAGTGTAGAGAGCACTATATCAAGTAATTGGGTATTATCTTCTGGACTGTAGTTCAGGCACTAAAAATAGCATATTAGTGACCACTTTGTTCCATATGCCTCCTCTTTATAAAAAGAGCTAATGGCACTTTTTCAGGTTTTCCATGTTGGAACATTAACTTCTAGCAGAGGTGCTATTCTTTTTGTGGTGAAAGCAAAATAAGTATGAGCTGGATATGATTGTCGCTTCCATGTAATGTTGTAAAACTCATTGACACATGATTATTTTCTGTCACCAGGCTCATACTTGCAAGTTCAGACTGACATGGTCTCCACTGCTGTTGTTTGACAGCGTTGCTTTGTTGTTCTACCATTCTTTATCCTGTGCTCTGAAAGACTGTGTAGGGCACTGACAAAATCGCTCTCATTAAGACAACCACCAAGTGGGCCACTGTTACCAAAGGTGGCTGATGATTCTGGTTTTCAGCTAGCAACATCTCACAGGAGCCTGATTATCACAAATGATAAGCAACTGCCTTCTGCAAATCATGCTCTTATAAAGTATGTTGCCTGGGCCTCCAGAGTTTAAGAACCCAAAATACCTGGTCACTTTTTGAAATCTTCTCTGTGCTGCCCACGATCAGGCAGATGATCTTCAGGACTGGGCAGTGGTTTCTATCTCTTGATGTGTAAAAGGACCAAATGTGGTCCTGAAAAGTTGGCTTGAAGGCCTGTTTGTTTCGAGGGTCTCTTCCCGTGCACCCCCTTCTGTTTAGTTGTTGGGGGACCCCTGGAACATGCTTTTATTTCTGAAAGTTCTGCGGGTTATTACCCCCCTCACTTCATCATCAGCCGGTGAGGTCGAGCTTCTGAGCATCGCTGCAAGGTGATCTATTTTTCTTACTGCAGATGTTGTGAGAAGAAGGATGACCAGCTGACAGTAAAATTGCTTGGTACTGATGAGCCCTTGGCTTTGTTACTGTGGTAAAACACACATCATGTGACAGCTGCTTGTGCATGGAAAAAACCATAGATGATTAACGGTTTCCTATCTTTTCTTGCTGCTGATCTTCTTTGCTTATGACAGATGAGACTCAGATGTCTTTTTTTAAGAGACAGAGAGGGAAAGGGAGAATATTTAAACTTGTTCTCACCTAAGTCTTTTATGTTATCCTAAGGACCTTATATGTAGTAGAGATTTTTTCTGAATTTCAGCTCTCCTAAAATGATCAGATCTATCATTCAGCTTTAAAAGGGAACGTTTATTCTTCTCCTTCTGGATTTTTTTTTTTTTTTTTTTTTTGCAAAAGGGTATAATGCTAATTTTACTTATTCAGAAATTAAAATAGCAAACAGCTTATATGAGGTGTTGATAATTACCTATATTACTGTAATGCTGTGACAGATGTTGGCAAAAAGAGGCAGAAAATGCCTACAGCTGTGCACTCCATGACATCCAGTTTATACTCAGACAGAAGGCTAACAGATGTTCTGAACTGTCACTATGCCTAAATGTTTCTAAAGTCTAAGGACCTGCTTTATAATTCACTAGGGCCTCATTGGGTTTCACAGAGGTCCTCAGAATTCCCATCTGTGACAATTAATGTCGAAGACTTTTATAAATCAAGCCCTGTCCTTATTAGCCCTCTGCAAATAGATATTGTCTATCTGTATACTCCTGAGACTTCTATTTTTTGTGACCTAGTTATTAATTTCTACAACTTGTATGTAACATAACTCTTGTTTCGAGCAGAAAGAGAATTGGATGACATGAATACAGCTAGAAAAACATGGTCAAACGATTGCTGATACACTTTTGACTGACCTCAGAATACCTATGTTAAAATATCCTTTATTCTCTTCCCCAATGCTACGGTCATTTCTAAGGTGGCTGTAAAATGCTAGCAATTTCAAACTACTTGTTTTCCCAAAGGAAAATATAAATCTTGGTGGTATTAAAATAGAGCACTGAAACAAGCATGTTCAGCTGCCAGAGATATTCCTATTCCTAGAGAATATTCGTATTCAAAAGTAGTTAAATCATTTAAGGGATACTTTAAAATACAAATCGAGTTTCATGTATTAAATGATGTTCTTTAATTTCAGAACGGAGATGTTATAAAAGTGACATGTATGTAGTGTGTGCATGTAGAAAAACTGAGATTTAAAATAGTCTTCAATCTTTAAGCTCCACCCAAATTTTCCAGCATACCTTTAGATAAGCAAAAAATGTTTCTAGTGTAAAGCAACTTAATACATTATTGATAGTTGCCATTTCTTTTTAAAAGCTGGATTCCTGTTGTACAGTAGTTTAATAGTTTAAACGTTGTGCTAACATAATCAGTGTTTGGCCTCTTCTGTTCCCCAATCCTGTATAGAAGCAGAACTCCAAATTGTACATCTTTCTGGGTTTGTTTCTAAATTACTCCCCACACTTAATTACGAGGATGAGAGGGATGCCTTATTCCTCTTTGTTATAGGCTAAGCTCTCAGTAATCCCAAACAAAAGAGCCAGTTCTGGAAGATATAGGATTTGCTAGCAGGATTATGGTCTCATAGATAATGATGTGCAGTCAGCAGAAGCGAAGCTTTATTTTAATTCAAATAAGCTAGTAAACAAACCACTGACAAGTCTGCTGGTGAGAGTAACTGGCTTCTGTTGCCACATTGGCAGCTAAATTATAGAAAATCTATTATACCCTGTTCACCATATGTTTAATTTAATACAGATACGAATTAAACTATCCACAGTGCCTATTAAAATAACAATACATATTTTTAAAATATATGAATGTTTTAAGATACATTCCCCTGACCTTAAGAAGGGCAATGCTGATTTGGGAGACTACAGCAAAACACATGCTATAGTCAACCGATTCTCTTCAATAACAACAACAGTAATTTGAAAAACCCAGAATATTAACAGTACAGTTTTGTAACAGATAATGAGGTTAATTGGGGTGGTTTACCTTCTAAGCGTCTGCTCTTACACACTTCCCTCCCCCTAGGTTCCTGGGCCTTGAATTTGATAGAAGTGGTTGATACCTAATCCGTTGTATACTTTTTAATTCAGTGCCAGCTACAGTACGAGGTTTTTGCCCTTTTCCTGCTGCAAATAGCTACACCTCATTTCTGCATATTATCATTTATTAATGTTCTTTCAGATAACCTGGATTTCTTGACCTGTCAGGAACCTTGGAATCGCTACTCTGTAATATTGGTGGAGGGTTTCAAATGATGCAGAAGGATTCCTACTTAGGGCCTATGTTGTTCAGAGGAAGAAGCGTTGAGGACAACGTGTTGTGGCCCACTATGGACCCTGGTTGTTATCCTGAGTTCTATAATGGCTAGAGTGAAAACAGGTATTGGAAAAAAATGAGAATAATAGGAGGCAAATATTGTGAGGGTCTATCTAAATTTGGGTGTTTCCAAATAAACTGGACTTACCTCATGAAGTCACCAAGTCACTGCAGGTTGTGGGGATCAGCAGATGTTGCTATGATGAGGTGGTGATGGTAGACTACTTGAAACCATACAGAAACCGCAGAGAAAAAAATTAACCTCCCCAAATTCACCCTGCATCTTAAGTCAATGATGATGAAGAAAGTGCCAGGCAGAATATTGCTGGTGAAGAGCTCTCTGGACTTCACTGGGAGCCTCCTGCCAAGATTGATGCTCTCCCTTCCAGTTCCAGTCTGTCACAGCAAGAATAAGCATGTAATGAAAACCTAAGTTTTGAGAAATGACCTGCATGTAGGTTGTGGATTGTCACTTTACTCCATGGTAATACATTCAGAATTTAGCACTCAAAATTATGTTTCTCACATCATTTCAGATGTAAGAACACATGCAGACTCCATGTGCATGTGTGGAAGTATGTGTGAAGGGAGTCTCTGACTCCTATAAATGTGCAGTATGTACCAACACTAGATTGTGTACTATCATACGTATAGTGTATAGCATGTGCATGGGTGTGAGACGTACAGTGTAAAGTATATATATACTGTGTGCACGTGTATGCACATTGTCTATTTTTTAATTACTGTTGTTATTTGCCAAAACACTTTCAGAACCAATATATACTTGTAATGCAGACATAACATACACAGGAATTTAATAGTTATTGCAAACAAGTTTCACTTATTTGATAAATTCATCTTTAGTATGTAAAAAAAGTCCAGTTCCAAAGAACGTTGCCATCTAAAGAATTGAATCTATGAAGGTGTCAAGTGCCAGAGATATTTGGGCAAAATACTTACAAAATGTTACTGGTGCTATACTTTCTGCTCTTCTTCCCAGGAGAAATTTCTCCTATACCATGTGGTCATCTTTCAGTAAAGGCACATTGGGCACCGCAGCTATCCGTAGCAGAAATATTGCAGTAAATGTTGAGGTAATAAATGAACAGGTCTTGGGTGTCTCGTGGCAGTCATGAAAAAAAAACTAGACAGCTGAAAAATCTCCAATTTTAGGAGGCACATCTAAAGTTCCTACATACATTTCTATACGGTGAAAGGCCTGCCCACTATGCAAACCTGCAGCTCCTCAAGAGCTGCTTTTGTAAAGTACAGGTTCTTTGCTTTTAAGTAACGGGACTCTTTACCGTCGTACCCCGGACGGGTGGGGGGAACAACGACAAAATCCCGGCTAGCAGTGTTTCACAAATGTTCTTGTAAGGCTGTAAGGTGGTGGGAAGCTTGTCCAACCTTTCCGAGGACTGTATATCCATGCGTGCACACCTGTGCACAGGCAGCACACCACAATTCTCACGCGTAGCTTTTTGGTTAGAAAAGCCTGAACATTGTTAAAATTAAACGAGAGGATGAGGACTTCTGGAAATGGTTATTTGGGAAGCTCTTTCCCCGCGGCAGAAGGCCCCAGAGGACAC
>NW_008824543.1:2056461-2057669 GCF_000699105.1 Pygoscelis adeliae
TTGTCAGCGAGCCAGAGTGCGACAGAAGGGCTTGTCCCGTTTCGTGTTAACCTTAATTCCTCCGGGGAAGATTAACTTCGGAGCGGCGGCAGAGCCCCGGGGCGGAGGAGAGCGGGTCCGTGCGCGGCTGGAGCCAGGCAGAGGTTGTGGCTGAGCAGCTGTCAGAGCCAGCGCGGGTACAGCAAGCGCAGAAATATTGGCTGGGGGCGAGAAATGCCAGCAGCAGCCTGGCTTTTCCTCTCTCCTTTAGAGCAGGGCCAGTCGTTTGCCCTGGGTAGGAACCCCGAAATTGAGAAATTATTTATGGTCTGGACACAGCCGTGGGTCAGACATCCGCGGTCAGCTCTTCTACGGGAGAGCGTGTCTGGCAAACACCTTGTTGGTCTTTTCTGTTTGGATATGCAACATATAGAGCTATAGATATATTTCGCAAATTTGGAGTGATCCGTTATTTTACCTACGGACCTGGGTGCAGGTGGGGTTTTTCCTAGCCTAAAATGAATTGTGAACGCTAACATCTAGGACATCCATTTTCCTACCCCGTGGGATCGGTCTCGGCAGAGACAGACAGAGACTTAAGGGTACCGATGCCCGCGTGGGAGCCCAGCCCGCCGCAGACCAGGGCAAAAAATGCACGTTGAGATGCGAGTTTCTTTTAGAGCGCTTCCAACCTGTGGTTCATTCTTCTCACCCCCCCCCCCCCCCCCCCGCCCCCCACCGAAAATCAAGACTCACTGAAAATTAAGAAGAAAGGGTTCACTTCTGATATTTCTGGCTGATAAACCAGGTAGATTTAAGCAGTAAACGTAAGTACATTCAGTCAGAGATTAGATGGAAACTGGAATCTCTTTGTCAGCTTGCCGTAGGATGCTGCTGCAATTTGCCTGGAAACTCTCTCCAAGATTTGTATACAGCAGTTAAGAACGACGTAAAATTTCTGAGCCATCGGGATGTTTTGTCTGGAGATTAAAAAAAAATCTTTCCTTGATAAGTCGGTATTAAACTGTTCAGAGTCTGGTTCCCATTTAACCCAGAGAACCACTGTAGGTAGCAAAATGCGCATTTCCTACTAATCCCTTTCCTTCACTGCTCTGAGAAATAAAATACTTCAGGAGAAGCGGTACTTTCTTCCCGAATCTTACCAGTTTAGGACAGTTCTTGCACGATTTCCTGAACTTTCGCACGTTTGGATCTTTTATGCCACTTCC
>NW_008824543.1:2057925-2058823 GCF_000699105.1 Pygoscelis adeliae
GCACCCTCCCCGCTCCGGCGGAGCGAGCTGGCACGAAGATGTTTATCCTGAGATGGAAAATGGGTTGTTGAAAAACAAGCCATGTACAAATAGTTTAATTTTCCGTTTTGATGCTTATCTTTGTCTCCCGAATTTCATCGGAGAGGCTTTAATTGGCGTGTGGGTAATAGTTCCTAAATAATCCCTTATTAGATGACTTCAGACGAGTTGTGAACCAATAACGTCTTAGTCCCAAAAGTGAAAGTAGAATTTGAAGGCGCAGGTCAGTTTTTGTCAAAGGGCTCATTTGAGCATCTTTTGGTTTGCTGAAAAAGCTAATTAAAGAATGTTTGAAGGTTAAAGTCATTATTCCGTGCTGTTGTCGTGCTACAAGTGAGCCGAGTTTTGTGAAAACACAAAGGGCAGAAGTCACAGAGGTGGATTACTGTCAGTCCAGGCTACAGAGGCACAGAGAACTGTGGCATTAATTCCTATAGAAAGGTAGACAAACACAGTCACTGACTAACAACTTTCCCGCAGAGCCCTATTGTCTAAGCACTTTCTTTTGCTTTGGGGCTCTCTTCGAGTTGCTACAGTCGTAACCAGATCCAAAACTGGGTAACGGGGAGACTTTCGGGCGCAGAATTCTTGACCCGTGAAACAATTTCCGAGACAAAAATAGCTGTTTCCCTCTGATATTTATTTTCCCCTTCAGCGGTGCTAATTTATTCATTACTTCGCAGAAAGTTAGCAACGCACAAGAACTCTGCTAGAGCCCGGAGCACCCGAGGTACTCGCTCACCCCCAGTTGCCGCTGCCCGGTGCGCTCCGCGGGCTGCGGCTCCGGCGCTGCGGAGGGGGCAGGTCAGGAGCCTGATGTGCGGGGACGACTCTGGAGGGACTGAGGAACTTCGCGAGC
>NW_008824543.1:2058891-2060474 GCF_000699105.1 Pygoscelis adeliae
CCCCAGCCGCGCTGCGCGGGGGCTGCGCGCCGCGGAGGGTGCTGGAGCGCACGGGCACGCCGCGTGTCCGCACGCCGGGGAAATCCCGTGGGCTAATCCCGGTGGCCGTTAGCACTAGTTTGCGCCTTTGTGTGTGCGTGTGCGTGGACAGCAGATTGCAAAACAACACACGCAACGGTACGCGCATACACTGCACAGCCGGGGCTCCTCAGCCTCGCCTCTCCGCCGCCCGCTGCCTTCGCCTCTGAGCTGGTCTGCCCCGCTCGCTCTCAAAGTCTAGATTTTTAGGTCTGGCTACGACTACAGATCTCCCCAAATTCAAAGAAACAGATGTTTGGGCTGATTAGGGATGGGGCGCGGGGGGAGGGGAGGAGGGATCCCTGCAGCTGCAAAGAAAAGAAATATATTGATAAAATATTTCAGTGGTAATAAATACGCAGAGATCAGCTAGACCTGGCGAGGTCTTTATTTTAATTCCCCCCCCCCCCCCATATACAAAAATCTTTATCAAACCTCTATTCTATGGCTTCAATAAACAGAACCCATTACCTCACGGCAGCTTTTGTTGGCCTGTATACAAGCGAGAACAAAATGGTTATTCAGGAGAACGCTTTCGATTTTTATTGTGTGTAGTATGCACAAAGAGCAGTGTTATTGTATTAAAAAGAACCATCTGTAGCAGAAACAATGGCATCAAATTATCTTTGAATACCCACTGCAAAAATATAAAGCTTTTTTATTATTCTTCTGCTGTACGGTGGGGGACAGAGAAGTGACTTTTTTGTTGTTGTGGTGCATTCTTATAACACACACACACAAAATCAGCCATTTGGATTTTTTAAGCCATAAACGGTTTTTTCCCCTCTTGTTCCAGGGACTGCAGTTAAAAGCTAGGGCTAGGACTTGGAGGATGTGTAGGCAAACGGAAGGAGAGCCGGGGGAAGAAAAACCGAAATGGATTCGTTCTCTGTCCTGGATGGAGGAGGAGAGGAGAAGAGAAGGGGACGTGCGAGCTTCCTTCAACTGCCTCTGTCCGGTGAAAAGTGCTCAGACCCCCGGGACTGAGCGGGGCTCAGGAGTCCGCGCGGACTTTCGCTTTAAGCTGCCAATCAAACCGCTAACTAGCCACCACCCTGCTCTGGCACCGACATGTAAGTAGCTGCAGCACAACTTTGACATTCACAGTTTTTCCCCCCTCCTCCCCCGTGACCTTTAAAATGATCTGGAAATGTAGCTCCCACCTACGACCCGCCGCTCCGAGCTCCACAGCGTTAACCCCGGGGACTCGTGTGCGCGTTTGGGCTCGGCTGAAATTGCGCGGTAGCTGATCGCGACCGTACCGCTGGGCAGAAGCGCTCCCCGTCCACAGGCTGCCTCTGCCCTGCCTGCCTGCCTGCCCCTCTCCCCCGGAGCACACGGCCCGGGGGGGACCGCTGGGCTGGAGCGAAGCCGGGACGCTCCCCTCCCTTCCCGGGGTGTTTCAGACGGGGCCGCTATTTTGGCGTTCCCCCGTGGGGTGAGCCGCGGAGCTGGGGGCAGGTCCCAGCTGCGCAGCGCGCAGCCCTCTCGGCGGCAGGCATTAA
>NW_008824543.1:2060965-2062090 GCF_000699105.1 Pygoscelis adeliae
CGGGGGGGGGGGGGGGCGCCGTGCCCGGGGAAGTGGAGAATAAATCGATACATTTAACCGCCTCGGTCTAACGCTGCCTTCTGATGCACGGCAATTTGGGTTGGGAAAAGATCGATTTTGACGTTCTGGCTTATTATAATACCATTTAAAGGGAAGCTCTTTTTAGTTACAGTTAGCAAAGTTGAGGTTGGATTTTCCCCCTCTTTTTCCACCCTTTTTTCTTTTTTGGTAAGAATTTGGTAGATAAAGGTTAATCTTGGGCTGAATGATAGAGCTGTGATTGACAAGAGAAAAGGTGTTGAGGGCAGGTCGAGCTGTCTTATTTACAGCCCACTGCTTGCTATAGAGCCTTTGTTAGGACTGGAAAGCTAATTTAGTGCTGATCAAAAGCACCACAGAGTTAAAGGACTGGTAATGACTGCTAATTTCATTTCAGCCTCATAGATCCCCAACTGCTGTAATTAAAGACGTGCTATTTAAATACAGGTGAAGAGTTTTTGTAGTAGGGGGGAAGTGGGAAGCCGGTTACAATTTTATTTATGCTTAATATGGTAAAAGACCAACATTTGATTTATGATTTCAGCGATTTGCTTTTGTGCGGGATTCTGCCTCCCCAGAGCAGGGCTGTGCGGCAGGGGCCGGCTGTGTGGAGGCAGGGTGAGGACAGCGCGCTGCAGACGAGGGATGCGAGCCCCCATCTAGCGTGGGTTTATTTTATTTTTAATTATTCCCATCAAACGGCAGGCAGGAAACGTCGGGAGGGAGAGGGGAGACGGAGGGGCACGTGTCAGCTTTTAAGTGCCTCTGCGGAAGCTAGGGTCCTCATATTATTATTATTTTTAATTAAATTATTTTACCACTCCACGGCTGGTTCGCTGGCTCTGAAACGATGTAATTTCACAACCGATATAACAGGTTCTTTCTGGGAAACATCAAAGGATAAAAGCCCTACATTTTCGTAGTTGGTTAAAACTGATACAAAAAAAAAAAAAAAAAGAATTTAGCCTTTAATCTCTTTTTATCCGCGGAGACTAAAGATCCGTACTCGACCCCGCTAAGCTCCGGCCTCTCCCCCTCTTCCGGGGCCGCGCCGGGCGGGAGGCGGCGCCGAGCGCGGATGGCGGC
>NW_008824543.1:2062141-2063676 GCF_000699105.1 Pygoscelis adeliae
CCGCGGGAGAGGCTGCGCCCGCAATTAGGGCGAGAGCGCGTGGAGGGGATTAAAGGGAAGGCGAGGAGCCGGCGCCTGGAAGTGGTCTGGAGTCGCGGGGGGGCTCAAAGTAAGCACGGTGAAGTAGGGACGGGCAAGGTGAGCAGGTGGCGCAGCCCTGAAATCACGGAAGGGGAAGCCGCCTCCAGCTCGTGCCGTTTGCCCTCTGGGTATACAAACGTTAAAAAAAAAAGAAAAATGAAAATGCCGCCGATTTGTTTCTGAGCAGAGCTTGCCGAAAGCCCGGGTCCTATAGAAATGTCGACATATGTTGCTCTCCCACACCTCGGGAGAGCAGGGGTACTGCTGCGGGACCGCGCCGCCAGCTCGGGCTCTGCTGGCCGGGCAGCGGGGCATCCTCAAAAGACCAACTTGTTTTATGGTAGCATTAGGCACAAACATAAGGACGAATGTTTCCCCGTTCCCAGCTTAGGTGTTCCAGTGCTGTCAGGAAACGCCAGCCTTTCAGGGGCTTCCGCTCCTGGTTTTCTCCCAAGGTGTCTTAAGTAAGTCCGCATTGACAGGCGTTGCTTGTGAGCAGCGTTGCACGTTTCCCTTTCATGAAGGAAAAAATTTCCTAAAATGCCATGTGTTTAAACCCGAAGCAATGAATTCGTCTCACCTCCCCCCCTCCCCAAAAAATAAAAAAAACCCGGAGCAAAATAAACAGCCCGTCTCCCAATTCCTGGAAAAGGAAGAAGCGTTATCTGAAGCGAATGCTTGGAGTGGGGTTTTTCTTCCTCACTGTGGAGATGACAGATTTAAAAGAAACCTGGGTGACATAAAACGATTAGCCAAAATATGTGAAGTGCTGCATTGTCACCAACTTTTTAGATGAACTAGCTACTTATTTTATGGGCATCTGCATAGCTCCGTGCAGTGCATTTAACGGCGGTATTTGCGAGCTGCGGTAATACCCAGCACGGTTTATGCGTCTTGCGCGCGAGGAGAAACACTAATGGAAACCAAATTATTTCTGCTAAATTTGGGTTATTTTGTATCTCCTGTTGACAGCCTGGATGAAAGTCATAATGCCGCAGTTTTTCTATTAAATGAATCCTGTGGTTGTTAGCCTCACAATAAACTTTTCACTTTAGAAATTATATACGAATAGCTTTTTTTTGAAGATTATTGTTTGTCGCGCTGAGTATACTTTCTCCATTCTCTCAGTTTGATCTCCGCTTGAGACTCCTAATAAGGCAATTCTGTAGTAAGAGCGCCCAAAATATAGACATAGCATTTTCTATAAATAATAGCAAGAGCCCTGCACAGATTTCCTGCACAACGGAATTCCCAGATTTCCTTTACTGTTTCTTTAGTTAGCATGCGTTGGGTATATATAACTCTGAAATTAAGCAAAAATATACATCTGTATAGATCTGTCAAGCTAGCTATAAACAGAGATATCATATGTCAATTACCACAGGAAACGGAAAAAATACAGAGCGGTTGGTACACACGGTTTAACGTCAGGAGGCACTTTACAAAAAATGTAG
>NW_008824543.1:2063697-2066196 GCF_000699105.1 Pygoscelis adeliae
ATGATTAACCCGGTTCCAGGAGAGGGGCTGTTAGTGCTCCCCTTAGAAACAGCAGTTGTGAGGGGGGCTGTAAAGGGGTCGTAAACTCCCCCCTCCTAAGGGCAGAAGTTGGCACTTAAAATCAAGGGTCCCGAGTGATTGCTTCAACCAAAATGCTGTTTTCCTGGGCTCGGTCCGTAACTCAGCTGCCCGCTTTTATTCTGCGGACGTTACTCGAGGGAGCAAACGCTGTAAATCGGGGATGGGGTCCCAGGCTTGGCAGACAGCTGGCAGCAAGGGGGGGTTAGCTCTGTGCTCGTTCTCGTTCATCTCCACTAGGAGGAAAAGTGCATTTTTAGTTTATTTATGTCTTTTGGAAGGAAGTTTTTTGGATGCCGGCATTTCCTACAGCTCCCTCTCGAGCGGTGGAAGGGGAGACTCCACACAAACCAGAAAAGGAACCTCAAATGCCAATTTCCCCCTTTCCTTTTTCTTCCTTCTCCCTCAGGCTCTCCCTGGCACACGCTGCCCTGAGCACCTGCCTGCCCGCAGCACCGCCCCCTCCCTTCCCGCCGCTGGAGCACGCCGAGCCCGGTGGGCACCCCGCGGGGCTTCATCCGGCCCCACCGGGAAGGCTTCCGCGGGGACAGGCGGGGTGTTCGGAGAAGCCCCGCTCGCCCGTGATTTCCACGGGAAGAGGGGCTGTGACCCCCCCCCCAACACACCCCCACACCCCCAACCCAGAAGCGCTCCAGATCTTTACGTGCCTAAAACGCTTCTCCCGTCCCGCTGGCCGCACGCACATCCATGGCCTAAGCCTGGGTGGAGGACGCCGAGGAGGCAGCCGGGCTCCCCTTTGCTGCCTCGGGGGAGCTGCCTCTCCCCTCCCGCGGCCTGAGGCACCCTTGCCTCCCTCCCATGCGCCCGGGCTTCCTCCGGCAAAGGCTCTTTCAGGTCTTTGGGTGGAGGACAGTGGATAGACGCATGGGAAGTAGTGTTGTTATTATTTATAGCACCGTCTCTCTGCTCCGATTAAGCGCCGTCTAAATACGAATTCGCAGTATAGACAGCTAGCCTATAATTTGAGCTAAAATCCCCCCAACGAGCCCGTCGCTGGAGGATTCTGAAATCGCAAGCCTAAGTTGACACAACGAGCCCATGGTGTCAATAAACCATGGGCGAGATGGAGAGATTGTCACTCCAGACCATAACAGTTCTGAAAGTGTCATTACCGTCTGTCCTGTCAATGAGCTCCAAATTAAGGACTATGAGGAACAGCGAGATAAAAGTCACCGTCTTGGCTCCATTATGGGCGATCGTGTCAGTGATCTGAGAATCACTGGAAAGGGCTTATTTTTTTTTTAATGTACTTTTCAAACCATGCCTCGGGGTGCCAGGGCTTGAGGTGCGCTGAGGAGAGAAGCATCCTTGAAGCACCCCAGGCTGTGCCTCAGGCGTTCCCATTGAAACTGCCAGAGCTTCTTTGGGAAACGGTGTGAATTCAATGGAGGAGCCGGAATAATTCCATCAAAACTGCGCTGGGGCCAAAGAGGACTTCATTTGATTTGGGCGACACGTGTGATCCCATGAACAGACACTTTTTTACACCATTATTTTCTTAAGTCAACACAAAGATGGTGAAGGGGAAAGAGGGAAATAAAATAGAAGCCTCAACTTTAGCAAAAGACAATACATCTCTGTTTGAGATAGCCCCTTCCAGGCATTAAGACTTTCAGAAAACGTCCCCAATCTCTCTCTCCTGCGAGCCTGAGAGAGTTAAGGGGACTTATTCAGGAATTGGAAACCTTCAATTCTGGATTTTTGTGCCTTTGTGGGTTTAAGCAAAGCAGTTAGCGTTCTTCAGGAGGGGTTTTGTGTTTAATATACATGAGTTCATTCAAGTACAATGGGAAAAGAAAACTCGTTTGTTCTTATAAAACTAGGAAGGAAAGATAACTTTAAATAGACTGCCAAAAAGGATCCTGCTCGAGGGGGCTGCCTTCCCGCTAAAGGGCCTGCATTCAACTGTAATTTCATCCCGTTATGTTGTGCAGTAATTCCTGAGTTTATCCTCGCCACTGGTGCTTGATTTTCTGATTTATTTTAAGGTCATGTAGGAAAAAGTACGGGCTTCAATTATCCTCTCCTCTGGGAAGGGGGAGGAAATCGCGGGGAAAAATCGCGGAGAGTTTGAGGGGGATGTTGGCTATTTATGACGAGTCCTGGAAGCGTGTTTGGACAATCGGCTTCTCCATTTATTGAGAAGCCTTTTTGAAAGCGACTCGGAGAGGTGGTGTGTGCGAGTCGGCTTTTCTGCTGTTTATTGTGTACGTTAAACTCGTCCCAGGATCCGAGCTTTACTTATTTTTTTAATTTCGCTTCTTGTAGCACTGGAGAAAGGTGGAGCCGGTTCTTTTTCTTTTTTTCTCTCTTGTTGTTTTGGTTTTTTTTAACCTCCCCGCGTTTTGTTTTTTAGCGCCCTAACCCCCCAGCAGCAGCGCGCTCATGCATGCGGTGGTC
>NW_008824543.1:2067079-2069093 GCF_000699105.1 Pygoscelis adeliae
TCGGAATGTGTTTTTTATTCTAGCGCATTCCAGGGTATATCTCCCCAACTTTTCCTCGGGACACTACCACAAACTCACCACGTGCTATTTGAAATTCCCTGGAGATTTGGGTATAGTTAGTGCGGTAAAACTTCCCTGGCTAACTTCGGCTTCTGAGCGCTGGGCTGTCACAGCATCAGAGGGGGAAGAGGAAATCTCTCTGTACGTTTTCGTCTTCGCATTTATTTTTTTTTAACGTAATGAAATTAAAACTTTTAGAGCTCACAGTTGACATTTTGCAGAAAATTGAGTTATCAAGGCAGTAATTATTTCACAGGGAGATAAAACTCTCGTAGCCCTAACTGTCAAATAGGACCCTTTTCAGATTTTAATTACAAAATAAAATTAGTCTGCTCTTCCTCGGAAGGGTTTGTGAGTGGCTAAACAGAGCTTTCCCCAATACTGGTGGTCGTCAAACTCTGCTAATTAGCAATGCTGAGAAATTCCAGTTAACAAGGACATTCTCTAAGTCTCTGCAGGTTCCCTGCCGTTCGCCTTCATTTCCATAAGAAGATTAAGAGTGGAGGGGAACACACTCAAATGCAGATGCAGAAAAGAAGCGTTTTTAACAAGCATCATAATAGTAAGATGCTTGGCTAGTTCTCACCTAATTACTGCAAGTTAAACCTCTATTTGCAGCTAAGGACAAAAAATGGAGCCGCAATCTCCCATCTCCACAAGACTGCTTAATAGTTTGCTTTAGATTGGTTACTAGTAGGTTCAGGAAAAAAATAGTATGAAAATGTGTATATTCTTCCCGATAGAGTTAACACGATAGGTTATATCCTTAGGGCTCTTAGAGAATTCGGCGAGTATTAGAACAATAAATACATAAAATCCAAGTAGTTAACATTCATTTTCTTTTTAAGAAACTCGTAACCTGGAAATAAGAGCGCGTGTGCCGCAGAGCCCATCACTGAGAACGTTTGCAGACTATTTGTTTAATGTAAGCACTTTTCATTTCCATAAATTATACCAAAGGCAACGGGTTTTTAAATCCACTCAGATTAAACCACCCCTCCGCAGGCCTCCCTTCCAACGTGGCTATATTCTTCCAGAGAGCGGTGGTGTTATTGTCATTAATGCAGAAAACTCGGGGACCATTTCCTTTTTTTGGTTTTATAGCCGGCATCCCGGTCCCTCTCCGCTTCCGCCCCTCCGTGTGCGTGTGTGCACATATTCCCCGCCACGCACACCTCCGTACCCAGAGGAAAGGGAGAAAACGCCCCGAAAGAGCCGTCGCCTGCCCCTTATTTTCTGTAGTGCCTTATTATGTATATATGCCAGATAGTTTATTGCATCGATAATTGAAACAGTTAATTAAAATAGAGCTGTAAGTACTCCCGATAACACAATTGCTAGGCATTTCCCATCCTTTACCCGTACGGTAAATGTAATTAGGAAAGGGCCCGGCCCGGAAAGGCCTCCAGCGCGCGCAGGGCAGCCCACGCCGCCCTGGTCCTGCGTGGAGCCCCGGGCCGCGCACCCCACGCACCTCCTGCAGCTCCAGCCGGAGCAAAAATAACACTTCGCCTGTGCACCACCAGCCCTCAGTTATCAGTTTATTACGATGAGCAAACACCACCGCCACCCACCCACCCCCTTTTTTTCTTCTTCAAACTTAATTATCCCTAAGAGGTTTTTTTGGAATAGCGTTATCAACCGCAGACCAAAGGGAGAACAATAAGAAAGTAAACAGCCGCCGTGCCCTCAGGAGTGCCTGGACAATCAGAATCCCTTTATGTCCCACATCGCGTAATTTGCACCTATTTTTCGACGGTTTAACCTATCACTTATCTACGGGTTATATATACATTTTCGAATTAAACACATTAAACCCGATAGGATTTATTTGCATAATCCACACACAGAAAAAGATGCACCCTTGTTCGCTGGCGGTTTTTTATTGTTATTATTTAGATTGGGTGTAATTGCCTGGTCCCTTCCCCCCCGCCCCGGCTCCCCGTCCCTCTCC
>NW_008824543.1:2070383-2071912 GCF_000699105.1 Pygoscelis adeliae
CTCCCCCGCCGAGCCGGCCCGGCGGCTCCGAGCCCCCGCCCCGTTTCCTGCAAAACCAGGGGTAGAGACTTGTCCTCAGTGGCGGAGCCGCCGCGCGCTGATTGGCCGGGGCGAACACATTTATTCCCTGACAAGCCCCCATCACATGGATGGTTGTCTATTAACTTGTTCAAAAAAGTATCAGGAGTTGTCAAGGCAGAGAGAGAGAGTGTGTGTGTTTGCAAAAGGGGGTAAAGTAGTTTGCTGGCTCTTTAAGACTGAGGTGGAGAGAGAGAGAGAGAGAGAGAGAGCGCGGCAGGCAGAGAAAAGGGAAAAAGGAGGAAGAAGAAGGTTTTTAAAATCGAGGCTCCGGCGGTTATAATAGCAGTTATTAGCATTATTAATCCATCAGCGAAGAGGAAGATCCTGATCTTGATCCAAGTGTGGTTTTGGGGAGTCCCCCTCCCCCCTTTCCTACCCCTCCCTAGGAAAAAAAAAAAAAAAAAAAAAAAGTCCGGCTTGGGACTTCGCTGCGGCTGCTTCTCGCTTCTCTGCTCAAGGCTGGTTTCAGGCAAAAGTAGTTTGAATGTACAACATGATGGAAACCGAGCTGAAACCTCCCGCCCCCCAGCAAACTTCGGGGGGAGGCACAGGCAACTCCAACTCTGCCGCCAACAACCAGAAGAACAGCCCGGACCGGGTCAAGCGCCCGATGAACGCGTTCATGGTGTGGTCCCGCGGCCAGCGGCGGAAAATGGCCCAGGAGAACCCGAAGATGCACAACTCCGAGATCAGCAAGCGGCTCGGGGCGGAGTGGAAACTTTTATCCGAGGCGGAAAAGAGACCCTTCATTGACGAAGCCAAGCGGCTCAGAGCTCTGCACATGAAGGAGCACCCGGATTATAAATACCGACCCCGGAGGAAAACCAAGACCCTCATGAAGAAGGATAAGTACACGTTGCCAGGGGGCTTACTGGCACCGGGCACCAATACCATGACGACTGGGGTAGGGGTTGGGGCCACCTTGGGAGCTGGGGTGAACCAGAGGATGGACAGTTACGCGCACATGAACGGCTGGACCAACGGAGGCTATGGGATGATGCAAGAGCAGCTCGGCTACCCGCAGCACCCGGGCTTGAACGCGCACAACGCGGCGCAGATGCAGCCCATGCACCGCTACGACGTGAGCGCCCTGCAGTACAACTCCATGACCAGCTCGCAGACTTACATGAACGGATCGCCTACCTACAGCATGTCTTACTCCCAGCAAGGGACCCCGGGCATGGCCCTGGGCTCCATGGGCTCGGTGGTCAAGACGGAATCCAGCTCCAGTCCCCCCGTAGTCACTTCCTCGTCTCATTCAAGGGCTCCTTGCCAAGCTGGGGACCTTCGGGACATGATCAGCATGTATCTACCAGGTGCTGAAGTACCAGAACCAGCTGCCCCAAGCAGACTTCATATGTCCCAACACTACCAGAGTGCACCTGTTCCTGGCACAGCCATTAATGGCACACTCCCTCTATCACATATGTAAGACAAAGGGGCCGGGG
>NW_008824543.1:2072060-2073290 GCF_000699105.1 Pygoscelis adeliae
GGAGGGGGCAGAAATTAAACCGACAAGGAACTTGTATAGATCTCGGAGGGGAAGCAACTACACAAAACTTTTAAAAAGTTCTAGTGAAAACGGTAGGAACTTTGCAGAAAGTTTGCAAAAGTCTTTACCAATAATATTTAGAGCTAGACTCAAAGAGCGAAGAGGAAAATGTTTTAATATTTGCAGGCAACTTTTGTACAGTATTTATCAAAAGAAACATGGCAATCAGAATGTCCATTGGCAATACAGAGTGAAGAGAAAAAAACCAAACTCGCGAATTTGCCAATTATTTTTTAAAAATAGAGTCTACTTGGAGCATTGTGGCTTTGGCAGCTGAGCTTACAGCAGCTGCGAGAGGAGAGGAAATTATTTTACAGCATTGGGACATTTAAATTGTTTTAGAAATTGTACAAAAGACAAAAAAGGTAGGATGAGTACTTGCGAACCATGGGCTTGGTTTGCTGTAAAAGGGCAAACGTTTAGATTGTACTAAATTTTTTTTTTTTACTTCTTGTTAAAAAGCAAAAATTGCCATGCAGGTTCACACGCCGTTTGTTAATTTATAATAACTTTTTGTTTCCAGACTTCATCCTGTTCAAAGAAAAGAAAAGGAAAAAAAAAAAAAAAGAGAAAAAAAAAACCAACTTGAAATTACCGTGTTTGAAATATTTTCTTATGGTTTGTAATATTTCTGTAAATTTATTGTGATGATATTTTAAGTTCTTTTTTTTCTCATTTTCCGTAGTTGTATTTTAAAGATTCGGCTCTGTATTATTTGAAATCAGTCTGCCGACAGTCCATGTATATATTTGAACTAATACCATCCTTATAACAGGTACATATTCAAGTTAAGTTTTTACTCCATTATGCACAGTTTGAGATAAATAAATTTTTGACATATGGACACTGAAGTTCCGCTTGAGTCTTGGATTTATTTTTGTAACGCAGATGTTTTTTCAATAATTCATGCAGTAGAAGGTATCATCGTAGCCAACCCAGTGCGATAAATAGTGCAGCAATTTATATAGCGCGTGAATATTTTTATATGTATGTATGTAGAGAGAGAGAGAAAGTACCATAGCTTTAACGGAATAACTGCCTGTGCCTCCTTCGGGGGGCGGGAATGGGGAGGGAGACGCTCGTTGCCCAATTCCCTTCCCTTCCGAGGACGCGGGGTGCGATGGGGTAAGGGGGGTTCGGACTCGGCCGCTTTTGACCACTTGTTGCCTC
>NW_008824543.1:2073905-2076906 GCF_000699105.1 Pygoscelis adeliae
AGGGCAGGGGGCGGTGGGCAGCGGAGCTGAGCAACCGCAGCGGCAGCCCGTGTTCCTCCCCTCGAAGCCCCAACGTTTATTTGGTGCTGCTAAGGCGGCTGCGGCTTCCCTTGGGAAACGCGCGTAAGGGAGATGCAAATAATAATAATTAAAAAAAAAAACGGGTACGAAATCGGGGCACTGTGATTGCAAACTGGTCGTGTCTTCTGCTAACGGCGTGTTGTGCATGGCAAGGAAAGGATATGACGGTTGGCTTAGGCAAGGCACAAAGTGGGCACTCCGGCGTGGGGGCAAGTGTTGCTCAGCTTTTCTCTCTAGTGTTTCTTGTCGGTCACTGGATTTCGCTTTAGCTCGGGGAGGAAGAAGGCAGGAAGAAAAAAAAACCCCACAAAAAAAGTTACCTGGCTGGTTGTGGCTTTTATTTGGTAGTGCTATCTCCTAGGCTCAGTTCTGGCCTCCATCCTTGAAGCCTGGTGTCTAGATGAAAACTAACATTGCCAGACTAGGAGGTGTGGAGTTTTGCTCAGAGCCTGGTTTTGTAGTTTAGTTCCCTTTGTCCCTTTTATTTCTGCACCGTCGCGGTACTTGGGCAGCACAGCAGATTCCCAAGCTTTTCTATTTCTTTTGCGTTAATGCAACGAGTAAAATATTCTTTTTCAGAACTGAGAGCGTTTGCAATGCGTCTGGGGATTATTCACGTGGTAACGAGCCCACATCCCCGCTCCCGCTCGCCTCGCTGAGAAAAGAGAACCAGGAATAAAAGCCCAATCGATACCGCGATTCCATTTTTTAAAAGCGAATCTTAGCCAATTAACAGCAATAAAACTGGCCCCTTTTTGAAGTGCTAACTAAAATATTCGAGGGGGGTAGTTGGAAATGTTGGTCTTTTTACAATTCGCATAGAGAAGGCGAGCTAATACCATTAAACAAAAGGCACTAAGCCACATATTCAGGCTTAGTGAATTCAGCAACTTTTTATATGGGCAATTTGTTTAAGCTTAGATTTCGGAGTACGATGTGGAATATATGTGGTTGAAACCTGATCTCCCTTGGACAGATTCATTCCATCCATCCATCCATCTATCCATCCATCCATCCATTTATCCGTTCAGAGAGGATAACCCAAAGCATTTACACGTACAGCTGAACGATTTCATTTTTAAAGTGTTACTTGGAGGAACGCCATTGTCCACTGCTAATTTTAAATTCAACACATTCACTAACTCCATTTACACTTAAGCCATTATCCCGGGCTTTCGTTTATGGCAGCTGAAATGTGTAGCAGAGCTCGTGGAGACGTTGTTATTTTGGTTATTGCAGACCTTCAGGGTTCTCCGTGTTTTCCCTCCGGTGAACTGTGTGCTTTATAGCCAGGGTGATGCTCGGTCCGAGAGCGGCAGTGTAACGTTTCGCTAACCTTCTACAGAGCCGGAATGAACGCAAGGATAAGATTAGAGTTTCCCCTGTGATTTTTTTACGGCTTTTTAAGGACTGGGGTGTTAAAATATTTTGCGGAACTGGAGAGGTAGATTAGCAGGGTTTCTTGCCAAAGCTGGGAAGCTGGTATTACAGACTGTCCCAGGGGGAAATCGCTCACATTAACCACTAAATGAATATTTGACAAGGGCTCATTCGGGGGTATTATTACTACAAACGGGTCCCTACTGGACTTTCCAAGGGTCAAAGAGCAATGGTTCAATTAATTATTTAGACTGTTAGTAGATTTGGTTGTAATAGCTGTAGTTATTTCTGCAACCGACAGCTTCTTGCGGTGGGGGACCTGGGGAGAGGCTCTCTGCCTCGCAGCCCCTGCTCCAGCCCGCGGGCGGGCAGCGGCGGGGCGAGCGGCTGCCGGCTGCCATCGGTCGTCTCTTGCCTGAAAACATATTTTTATTCCTTGAGATGCCCACTGGTGCCGTGTGGGACATCGGGGGTGGCGGTGATCCCCGCAGCGGCGTGTTCTCTCTCCAGATTAATTCCTCCTCGCCTCCAACGGGCAGCAGACCTGTGTATCTGTCTCCGAACAGGAGGTAGCTGGCTCAGCAATTTAAGTAGTATATAATATAGGTCCCACTGAAAGAGAGAGGCCCGTCGCTGATAGGTGTGATTAGATACACTTCAGTTATTTAAATCCTGATCTAACTCAAATATTAAAATCTGAAGCCTGCTTCGGTGCGTACGAGGTTTCCGAGGATATATGCGAAATGCTGACATTCAGATGGCAGGAGAGCTTCGCCTCGGCGTTTTTAACGCCAGCCAGCCTCGCCTGGCACTGTCGTTTCAACATTTTTGTTGTTGGGGGGGCGAGAGAAGGGAGGATTATTTTGTTTAATTTCTACAACAAACATGTCCGCAGTAGTAGATACTAAAAAAAAAAAAATGTTGGGAGTGTGCGATTAGGTGACAATAATATATGTTGAATGAATAAGAGATAAGCTGCAAGGGGGGAGAGGGAAGCAGTAATTACAAACCCAATTCATTCAGCTTTTCAGGACTTTTGTTGTGGGAGCTCCATTGACGGGCTTCGAGCTGCCAGTTTTCTCACATTAAAAAGAACTGATCAGCGCCTCAGGGGGACAAGCAACACCGCTTAACTGCATAGTGATGGGGTCCTCATTTAGAGCCATTACAACAAGAAAATTAAACAGAGCCTTTGTGTGCACCAGGTTTACTTTTCAATTGCTGACAGTTTATAGCTAACTGCTCAGAGATTGAAGTTTGATTGCGGTTTGATCGCCCGCTAGTTAGCACCACCGCTATTTTAGTTTTCGTAATTAAAACCAGTTTTTCTGACGACGGCACGGGGAATTGCAAGAAGTTTGGTACTATTTTGCTTTTGAGGAATCAATTCATTTGGCGAGGACGTAGAGCGCTGAAGTGAGCGTGGGGCTGTTTCACTTGCGAGCTGAGAAGAAAAGGAGCCCAGGGAAAATTCTCGGAGCTGCACATTTGGCTGTGCAAGAGCAGGAGGGCGAGCTCCGTCCCCCGCCCCGGCAGCGCG
>NW_008824543.1:2079876-2081121 GCF_000699105.1 Pygoscelis adeliae
CCCCGCGCGAACGCCCCCCGCCAAACCCCCCTGAAATGCTGAAGGGCACTTTGGTCTCTTTGGCCGTTTCTTTCTCCCCGTCGCCCGAGAGCAGGCGGCTCGGCTATCATGAATTATGAATAAACTTGTAGCTCTTTCTCCCGGGGACACCCGACATCGCCCCTCGCCCTGTTCTCTGGGGCTGCGGGGGCCCGGCGCGAAGCTGCCCCCGGCCGCGGGGAGGGAGATGGCACTCGCCCCAGCTCCTTCTTCCAGCAGCCCCCTAAGCAAAGAAAGGAGAAAGAAAAAGTTGTAACTGGCTGAGAAGTGAGTTTTCTGACTAATGAAATCCAAAATGAGTGGCGAATATAAAGTATTGTAAGATTTGTTCCCTGCCCCCCCCCGGCACTGATTGGCAATACTCTTTTTTTTTTTTTTTTTTTTTGTGTGTTGGTTTGAAAAGCAGGAAGAAATGTAATGAATTGAGTGCTGTCAGAGATGTCTTCTCTGTTGATGTGGTGAATGGCAGTAGCTCCCTGATCCAGTGCAGGTGCAGTAGAGCTGGGGAATAAAAGAGGGGGGCTCTCTGTTCAGTGGAAAAAGCACATTCCCTACAATAGACCACACACTGCCAGCCAGCACGGCATCAGCTCACGCTCTCAGACTTTTTTCGCCTCTTTCCACAGTCCTGAGCTCACAAAATGGCTATACATTAGCACTAGTTAGGGTTTGCTTTTAATGAACAGTTGTGACTCTTTTTGACCAACATTTAAATCTGCTGTGCTCTCTCTGAAGACAGGTCTGTTTTGATCACAGGTTTTAAAAAATGGCCCGTTTCCTCACAAGGCGGCTTATTCAGGACCATCGGTTGCATTTGATTGCAAAAAAAAAAAAAGGCTCTCGATTAATAAAATGCGTTTTCCAAGTGCTCCTAACGGGGAAAGTTGGTTTTGGTTTTGATGTTTTTTGGGGGTTTTGTTTTGGTTTTTTTTTTAATATATATAATAAAATGGTGTGGGGAGGAGGAGAGATACTGTTTTTAAATGGATAAGATGGTCTAATCCTATACACGAACGTATATTAATCCTGTTTAGAGATAACCTGTCTCCTTTTTGGCTTAATATATTATCCTTATACACAGATAAAAACTTTGCGCTCATATTAATTCGGTCCAGATTGGTTTTTCTTGGCTTATTTCTGTTACTCCCCCCCCCCCCCCCGGGCGTTGCCCCACGGGAAGCTGGGAGGTTACATCTGGTGTACTCA
>NW_008824543.1:2081522-2083199 GCF_000699105.1 Pygoscelis adeliae
TTTTTGTTCTCGCCGCGCACCCCCCCCCCCCCCCCCCCCCCGGCTGATAGAAAAACGTGTTGGCACTAAATGACGTTAGAAATAACAGTCGGATGCCGGTGGGTGCCTGGAGCACGTTTCCAGGGGTCAGATCTTGTCATCCCGCGCACAAAAGAACGGATCTTGTCTACACAGGAGAGAAGAGATCATATCGGTGCGTCTATATGAAAAATACAGATCGTTTACACTTTGTTTTCGGGATGTTTCAAACCCGCCGGAGCATCATCACCTGACAGCGCCTTATTTACTGCCAACAAGTTGGAGCTCTCCCGGCGCCAGCCTTCGCCCCGTTGCTGCTTAATAATAGGAGAAGGAAAGTTGGGGCTTTGCCGGGGGGGGCCCCGTCCTCCCCCGGGCTGGCTGTGCGCAGGGTGTCCGGCACCGCCCGGGAGAAGGAGGTGCGAACCGCCGCGGCTCCCCGCTCCGGGTTTCCCACTTTCTTTCCCCCGCGCCACTTGATAGCCTTTGTGTCCTACTGCTGCACACACCCATAATTAATCCTCCTTCTTACCGCTTACATCCCGGACCCAAGGGGCAACTCAAACCTATTTAGATCGCCTTGGTTGGTTGCACAAATTTAAGTGGCAAATGAGTTATAAACCTAATAACTGCTTTAATAAAAATAATTATTTGATTATGGCAGAGGAAATTTGCTGGAGTGCAAGGATGTGGCTGGGTTTGCGTTTTGGTGGCGGTGAGGCTCGTCTTTGGATTGAACTCAAACGCCTTTTAAAAACATTACTCTGAAAAAAAAAAAAAACCCAAACAAAACCCCAAGACAAAAAGCGCCCTAAAATCCCAATCCTAAACCCAACCTTACAACAACAAAAAAATCGCCCCGATTCGCGGAGCGTTGTGGAACTTTTCCCGTTATATTCGGAAGAAGAATTAATTTGTAAACAGAAAAATCAATATGAGATCTGGGTGGCTTTGAATTAATTGAAAACAATCAACACGGGGGACCATTAATCACAAATGCTGGTACCTCTCACTTTTTTTCCCGTTAAGGATGAAGTTTCTACGCCTCTTTCAAGTGTATATATGGTTCTGGTTTTACAAGGAAAAGTGAGGATGCAACAAGAGCAGTCGCGTTGTCCTCTCTATACTTTTAACGCTAGCATATTGTTTGATTACTAATTCGAGTTAATATGATCTTTATGGCAACATAACAGTGGATAATTGGCCCTTTTTCTGAACAACAATGTAAATCACAATCGCTTTATTATTTAATAACGTCAAACGCTTCGTTGGATTGGCCCCGACAGAGAAGACCTTTTCTTTCTAGGCAGTGTTGTTGAGAAAGAACAATGCAGATCTAATTGTGGAGATTTCAGAAGTTGGCTCCTGTAAATGAACAGCTTAGATATGGAAGTTCCAGCAGATGTCTGCACTTTTCCCTGTGACAAACCTTGTAACCCCCCTTCCTCCCCCACTGCCCCGTCCTCCCCCCTCCCCGACTTATTGAAGATTTTTTGTTCTCACATCCTAGCAACAACCTAAATCTTCCAGTCGCAAATACACCCCTTTCCCCTCGTTGCTATACAGCACTTCAGATGGCAGGCTTAAGCGTACACACCAAATTAGTGCTTGGCCCAAGGCGCGCTCGGCCCCTCGCTCGCTCCTCGCCCCGCGCCCCCC
>NW_008824543.1:2085021-2085926 GCF_000699105.1 Pygoscelis adeliae
GAGGCCTGGGCGGCTGCCACTCCCCGCCTAATGAGCTCATTTCCATGTCTGCGCCTCCCGCAACTGTGAGAAAATCCGCCGGGACATCCAGCGTGCCGATGCGGCCTGGGCTGCCCCGGTCTCCCCGGTGACAGCGCCCGCCCGGGAGAGCCGCGCCGGATGGGGGGAAAGTAGATAAATAAAATAAAACAAAACAAAACTTCTCCCGGCCCCGGCACGTCGCAGGTTTCCGCGGAGGGGGTGGACCCCACGCCCACGCGTGTCTTCCGTGGGGCCGGGCTCGCTGAACAACCCGCCTGGAGCCGTCCGCGGGGGGGGCGGGTAGCGAAGGGTGCCAAAGTGCCCGGGAACGGTCCGGGAGGGGGAAGGGAGCGCTGAACAGCCCCACACTTATCAATAACAAGATGTATAAATATCAAAGTGAAGGAGCCCGAGTAAGTCTTTCTAGAAGCGAGGAGGAAGCTTAAGCAGCTTTCTTTAATGGTGATTTGTAGCTCTGTAAGGGGCACGGATAGCAAATACCCTGCAGGTGCATGTTGTAACACTGCCATCCGGACTTTAATGTAGATTACTCTCCAACTCGTTTGATCGGTCCTTTGAAACCCTTTACAATTGCCTGTGACGAACCGCCAGTCTCAGGTTTTTTTTTTCTTTGAATAATGCCTTAAGGGTAAGTCCTCGGGGCTTTTAAAGATCTCCAGCACATTTAAAAAAAAATCACGTTAGATTTTTACTTTAGAGCGTGGGTCCATGTCTCTCGACTTGGGGCTGTTAACAGGCATCTTTTAAATCATTAATCATCTAATAGCCAACAACTTTACTCTGGAAGGGAGATACAGGGATCTCCTAAAGACCTCCAAACACGTCTATTGCATTCGGGATCATCCTGGTTAAAATTTAGGAGA
>NW_008824543.1:2085956-2087021 GCF_000699105.1 Pygoscelis adeliae
GTGTGTCTCCGGTGTTTATGGACTCTCTGCTGGGTAAATCTCTGCTGAAGGCCTTTCCTCTGGCCATCGAGAAACCCTCGGTGTGGGTTTAGAGAGTAAACCCGAGGGGTGATGCAGGGGAGAAGCCCGGTCGGAGGGCGGGAGGGTCGGCGGGGGAGTGGGGAGGGGCTCCCCCCGCCGGCCCTCCCGCACCCCGACCCTGCCCTGGGACCTCCGCCCGCTGCAGTGTCGGTGCCTCCTAGCAAACAGTCAGCTTTTTTTCTTTTTTGAGGAAAAAAAAAAGTCGAGACGAGAGGACGCAATAAATCCCGCAGATGTTTCCACTCTCTCCGCAAATAACGTTTAACCTTTAATATTTATTCGTTACTATTAATTCAAAAAAATAATTACTGAACTTTCGGCCCTTCAACTTCCACAAGCGGCGCTTTGTTTCTCTAAAATAAACTTGGGAGAAGCGATCCCTCCGTATCAAACTAGGGATTTGAATTAAAGGCCCATTTGGGACACTTGAGACTACAAAGGGTTACACATAAATAAATGCCACATTTGCCTATTGCAAAAGTTTTCTCAGTCACAACAGGGGAGGAAAAAGCCGTCGTTTATTATCTAGCGCTGGGCAGGAGCAGCCCCTCCAGAATGTGCTCTTAGATTTGGCCGGCAGAAGAGGGACTCTTTTTCTTGCCCCCTCAACAGCAGCTCCTTTTGTTCTCCAGATCTCTTTCCCAATTTCAAGCTTCACTTGCAGATCCTAAGTTTGTTTGTTAATGACGCTGTTACCATCTGGCTCGTCCTACTTTCCAAAAGATATAAATCTCCCCAGTTTCATTGCCTACATTATCATTTAAGTGCCACCATAGCTGGAAGAAAAATATGCTTTCAAGGCTGCAAATTCTCTTGCACGGAGTAACTTCCCCGGGCGCGGAGCTGCCGCCCGCCCCGCCGGGCTGCGGGCCGCCTGGCCGGGATGGCTCCAAATGGATTTCACCTTGCAGCGATGCTGGGAGAGGGGGAGACAGCACGATTTAAGTTTTCCACCAGAAACTTAAGTGACACACCACCACCCCA
>NW_008824543.1:2087143-2090815 GCF_000699105.1 Pygoscelis adeliae
ACCCCCGCCTCTCTGCCATAAGTACATATTCCATACGTGTGAATAGACCTTTCCCACAGGCGTCGTACAGTAAAGGGAAGAAAAGTTTGGGCTCCTCTTAGTGCAAAGCGGTTGCAGATTTGTGTGCGTTTAAGCATAAAGGGACGGGGGGAGGGCGAGAAGGGATGGGGGAGGGAGTTGGGTCGGTTTGTGTATGGGCTCCACAATGACTCTATTTATTCGCTGCAACCAGCCTGGGCAGATTGAATAGGCGAGAGAGAGACACTCAGCCTTCCCAACGCGTGGGCTTTGTGGGATCTCGTCCCCACTAGCAGATTTCGACTGCTAATTTCCCATTCTGCGGGGCTCTCCTGCGAGGAGACACGGCCGTGCCCATCAGCTCCCTCTCCCCCAAACGCTGCCCGTAACCTCTCCGCGTAGAAGTTTAGCGAGGGGAGAAGTTTAAACCTTTATCGTTTCTTTGCTGAGCGTCCGGCAACGTTTTTGCCGAAAAAACCATTTTATTTGAATATATGTATATGCGCGCACACACGTACACACAATATTGTCAAGCGAGGGAAAAGGTACTCCTTTAATATGGGAAAGAAACCCAGGGATTTTTTTTCCCCCCAGTGATCTAATTGTTGTAAATAATTACGGATGAAAAGAAAACTCACTTATTATGCACTTCTAATACTGTGACTGCATAGGAGAGAAAGGGAGCCAAACCAGTGATTAATTAATATCGCACTGGCGTAGCTGTTTTCTCGCGAAGGGCCTTTTCCCCCCTCGCCGCTGCCGAGTTATCATTCCAGCTCGAGTCATGTGCTGCCAGGAAGGGATCTTGTTTATAAATTTATATGACGACCTTTTCTTTGTGTGTGCTCTAAAGTTGATATGGACAAATTGCAGAGGTATACAATTTAAGTAGATGCACTTTTAATCACCGATCATTAAAATGGTTATGTTAAATATACTCAATTACATGCATGACTTCACCCTAACAGTACTTTCTATTCTCCCAGCTGCTCACGTATTCCTTAACTATAGTCAGCAGAAGAAACTCGATTATGCTGAATCCATACATTTCTATGGATTTCATCAGCCTAATTAATGCTTCAGTGTGGTCCATGTGTCTGAATGGTCCCTTTGCTATTACTTGGGTAAGAAGGCAGTGCTGGAATGCAGAGGGTCTTTCTTTCAAAGATACCCATGGGGGTCACTCTAGGACTCTAATGGCAAAGGTAGCAAGTGTTAAATAGCAGAAACATGCAGAGAAAGGGAAGGCAGCGATGTAAAAGGGATATTGATACTGTAGGTATGCCCAACAGGTCAGTGATGATAATTAAAACGCTTAAAGAAGAAAAGGTAAACGGAAAGCTTCCACAATTCGCAGCGTGCCTGGTTAAAAGCAAACAAACCAGCCCACAGAAACGCACCTTGCTGATCCTGGCGGAAAAAAAAAAAAGTCGACAGCAGATTTTTAGCCTAAATAACTACCAGGGCAGCCTTTTCTGCGAGCACAGCGTTTGAATGCCCCGTCTCTTCTCTCATTTTCTCGTTGTCGAAATGCAACGTGTCAGGGAGAGGATGCTCGGCCGGGCATCTCCCGGCCGGGCGCTCCCATGCACAGGCATCTCCCTGTGCGCTCGCTGTCCTGGCACCTCCGGGGGGGTTCTGCAGCCCCCCAGGTCAGTGCAGATACGCACGGAGCTGGTAGAAGTCGCTCTTCGCCTCCTCTCCCCAGCTTTCTTCTGAAATGAAGAAGCGATTAAAATAAATGGGATGCGTTGCAGCTTTAGCGCAAACAGCCAATGGCTGCTTTCATAACACATCTTCCCATCCTAGCATTTAGTGGGATCTAAAAGGCAAGAGCGCTTCCTGCTATTCAAGCAACATTTTAATCGATGAGAAATGCATCAAGATGTATTTATTTTTTGTTCCCACCTGTTGTAGTAGAAGACCATCTGATCACACCTTTCTCCGGCTGCTGGGAGACGTGAGGGGAAATCAGAGATCTTTCTTGTCACCCCCTGCACTGCCAAAAAAGTGGCGATGGAGCCCGGATCTCTTCCCTGTTCCTCCACCGTGCACTCTGCAGCTCAGTTGTCCTAACTTGGAGTCAGTGCCTTGCTGCAGCCTTCAGCCTTCAAGTGGAGAGAGAAAGCAGGGAAGATTTCAGATCTATAACCAAATTATAACCTAGGAACTTTATGCTTGTCATGCTAATTTAATGACTTTTATAGTAAGTGTAGACTTTCTGTCTTTCGAAATTAGCTCTTCAAAGCGCTTTGTGTAATGACAGACACTAGACATAAGAGACAAATGCACAAGCAATAGTGGGATAATAATCTGGCAAACACTGCGCCATTTAATGTTAAAATGGAGAGCAAAGTGCATTAAATCTCAGCGGAGATGTATATCATTGTCCGATGCCATTGGTCCACGCCTGGCCTCCAGGGCGACCCGAAAGGAGGGTGTCCTCCAACAGCCGCCGTGCCTGGGTTCATCTGGAAAATGAGCAGGTGCCAGACGTCGAGTACAAAACGGTATTTCATGCAATGCAGTGCCCCTTTGCTTTCTGGTGGTGCTTACACGTGTCTGAGTACTGTAAATATCCTGATTTCGACAGGCTGGTTCTGCTGGGCCCGGCCCCTTGCTCAGTTCTCGGGGGGGGGGGGGGGGGGGAAACAGACGTGCACACCGCGCTCGCATATGTGGCTCTGAATGTACAAATCTCCTCCGTCCTTAAGAGAGTTTCTGTGCTCCCATGTTACGAGTGGTCCAGAAATCTGTCCAAGAGATGGTCTTGATAACAAAGGGAGGGGTAAACCCAAAGCTATAGGTGTATTGCAATCTGTGCGACTCACTCATTGCCTACGATTGTAAATAAGGTAAGTTCACACGACGATCGAGTAACGAGGGAACAAGAGGCCTATTTTAATCGTGTGGTTATCTCTCCTTGGTGGAGATCAGAGCTCCATCGCTCCTGGCCTTCTCATTGTGTCCCCCCTGCTGGAAATGACAGCTCCTTCAGAAATAAGCAACTTGGTCCCTGGATGGGATTTCAGCTCTTTTGCACTACACATGTACCAATTGTCATTTTACAGCTACAGCAAAACCTCCAAATTATATAACTGTATAAACTCGGCCTCATTAAATCCCCCTTTTGGATAGCCTCAAGGTGGGAGAGTATATTACTGTAAGCCAGAGGAGACTTAAATTATATCCAAACGGGCATTGAAACGTAGCGGTACTTAAGCACACTCCTCGTCTCAGCTACAGAGGTTTCGTTTTTCCCCTTCAGAGTGTTATAATATTACAAATGCAACAGTTTCCTTATGTCAAATCAAACGATCTGAAATCCTGTTTCTTGATTCGGCCCACGGGTCCCTTTGTGGTGGGGACAAAAACACAAAGATGTGATCAAACACCGTAGCCTGACCAAAGAGAAATTTATCGTTCATCTGAGAGAGCTTCCTAATTTGAAGCTAAAACCCTCCCCTTCCAGAAAGCACCTGAACATGCTGTGTAAGTTGTTTTCTCGCGCTTGTGCCTGTGTGTACGGATAAAAAGGGGTGTGCAGAGGGACAGGGGACCGAGGGCAGCGATTACCCCGCAACTTAGAGCACGCCCTGCCCACAGGTTGATTTTTCCACCCAGGCCGATATAAAAATAAGCGTTCCAGTGGGA
>NW_008824543.1:2091496-2091993 GCF_000699105.1 Pygoscelis adeliae
GCTCTTCCTCCCCGAGCCCCGGACGCGCAGACAGCACGTTTCCAAACTTTGAAATGCCAAATCACGTTATTGCTGCGGCAGGAGGCTGCTTTCGGATCCGTGACAGCTGAGTTTTGCCTATCGATTATGTGACACTGCAGTTCATTTACACAGCTCAAAAGCTTAAAGACACTGGAGGAGCCCCCGGTTTAACCCGAAATCCTAACAGAAAGTGAATCAACTTTCTGGCCAGTGTTTAAACTGATAGATCAGAACCTAATTCGGAGAGACAGAAAGGGAGAGAAACGACAGCACGGATTTATCTTGCCCAGCGTCCTTCGCCGAAACTTTAGAAACTGCGGCGTGGAAAATCCAGGGCCGAAATGCTAATTAGAAGCAGCGCGTTTGGTGTCCAGATATTCTGTATGTTTCAGAGAGCACATTACAGCGCTTGGGGTTTCGTGCGGGTGCATGAAATACGTGCGTGGGCCCAGGCTGCCTGCGGCTGCAGGCCGGCA